>NC_140382.1:18910000-18975000 GCF_054491055.1 Hypomesus nipponensis | reverse complement strand
TTGGTGCATTATTAATATACTGAAGGGAACCCAGTGCTGACCAGAGACACACATACTTTTGGAGGGTAAACGGGAGAGCTGTGCTACTGCTTCTCCGGTAGTTATTCATGTGTGATGTGTGTAGTTCAGGAGATAGGATGAGGGTACACCAGAGGATAGTGGGTCTTGGTTTAGCATCTTTGGTCGTTCTGCATTTGACTATCTGTTTGGACACACTAAATCTTTTTGTTTTTCGGCAGACTTGATAGACTGGTAGTTTCACTCACACTCCCTCACAAATTGAAGGTTGGCTCTTTACCACAACCTAGTGATGGAGACCTTGAACTGCATGTGAACTTGTGACGGTTCGTGATCGCTGTTTTTCCATCTACTGTCAGTGTCAAGTGAATATGTCATGATTCGGGCCCCTCCCCCCTCATTCCCTCTCCATTCCTCCTTTTCAACAACCTCGGAACCTGCTATCCTATACCAGGCCACACCCCTTTCCCAGCTTCCTCCTCTCCTCCCTCCCTCTATCCTTCTTCTCCCTCCCTCCTTCTTCCACCCTCTTTCTTTTCTTGCCTCTCTCTTCAACTTTATTAAGACTATGTATTGCTGCCCGGGCATACACCCCCTCCTCCTCTCTCGCCTTTACGCCCCTCCCCTCTCCCTCTGTCCTTCACTCCACCTTTCTGTTCTCCCCTGTACACCCCCCTCCCTTTCTCCTCTCCCCTTTCCTCACCCTTCACCCCTCCTCTTTCTTCTACCCTCTGTCTCTCGACTTACCTCCCCCCCTCCCCTCCTCCCTTTCCCAAGAAAAAAGGATTGCTGAATTTATATGACTGGGAAGGACCCACGTACTTTTGAACTGTACCTGACAAACACACACATTAGTGGAAACCTTCCTGTACTTTTCTCCACACGGAACTTGTGCAATGTTTGCTGGATAAGAAGGTATTGGTCATACAGAGGCTGACGTACAGAGGTCAAAAGGGCTTGAGCACTTTCTGCACCTGATCTCTGAGAACTGGGATGGAAGTATTGTTGGTCTGAGGACATGGTCTTGGTCACAGACTTTGTGTCTTTGTTGAATTATGATTCAACCCTTTTCACCACTTCCTGTTAATCCCAGTTTTATATGACTAAATCTTTTCCCCACTTCCTGTTCCTCCTGGGTGTTTGTAACAAACCCTTTTCTAAGTGTGTTTAAACCTGTTCTCAGTCCTCAGGCTACATGCGTTGCTGCTTGGGAAGAGCTTTCTTGTTCCTGATACAGAAGGTAGCCAATAACGTCAGTTTCAGACAAAACTGAATCATAACCATAACCGTAACCATTGCGTTATTGTTTTACACATAAGGTCACCCTAACCCTAATCATGACCCAAACCCTAACCCTGACCTTCCTAGTCAATATAGTACCCAAACAGTACACACACACTTAAACAACATGCACACACACACACACACACACACACACACATACGGTATTGCTAGATTGGTCTTTATGGAACCCTCCAGTCAGATGAGATTGAACAGCAGGGCTTGTCCATCGCTGCAATCTGTATTTTGCTTACGAGTTAATGATTACGGGTCACACACACCCTAATCTGTCATAACCCCACCCATGTCTGCCGCCCAGCCCATAGTCCAGTCACCCTGCTCTCTGATCACCCTGCTCTCTGATCATCCTGTATATATGCTTGCGTGCGACGAAGGGCTGTAAAGAGAACAGGACCGACTGGAAGGAATTCCCTCTGAAAACACATTTGAGGAACCTGAGGTAAAAGAAAGAAAGGGTTCTTGTATTTATACAAACACAAGAACATCCAGGAGGGTTCATAGCTTGAGGGATGTGTGTGTGTGTGTGTGTGTGTGTGTGTGTGTGTGTGTGTGTGTTTGACAGAAAGGTAAATTGATGTCTTCTTAAATATTGATTCTGTCATTTAAATGTGTGCATAGTCTGTTTTAACCGCTAATATACATATCATACATACACGTATACCAGGGGCGTAGCCATGGGTAGGCCTGGGTAGGCACAGGCTTACTCAATGTGTTCTGAGGCCTACCCACAGACGAAAGTATCTCCGAAAAATGATACACCGGGTGCACATCGCAAAGTAAATAAGTAAAAAAAAAAAAAATGCCTATCCATATTTTTCTAGGCCGACCCAAAAATATGATTCTGGATACACTCCTGGTGTGATTCGGTGATTCAGCGTGCAGCTCGTGTAGTCATGGTTTCCATTTGGGTGTGAGTCAGAGAATTTATCTCAAAACACGACATTCCTACGCAAGTTCTTGGCTCTAGATCTTTCTTTTGATCTTTCGATCTTCTTTACTTCTTCCCTCTTCCCTCTCCGTCTGTAAACATTTGAACCTGGCATCAGGGCGGAGGAGGTCTACTCTACGCTCGCACTGTGACTGCGATGAGCTACATAGATCGTTTTATACAGAATAAAAATGTATAAAATACACATCAGTATTTGTATTTGATTCTTTTTCCAGGCGATGGGGGTACGTTTGTCTTTTTGATGATCGTTCGTGGTTGTAGTGCTACACTCCAAACAGCCTGTAGAGTAGCTGCCTCAACACACAGGAAGATTATGTTGATGGTGGTGATGATGTTAATGATGATGTTGATGATGTTAATGATGTTGAAAGTGGTGATGATGTTGGTGATGTTGATGATGTTGATGATGTTGATGATGTTGATGATGTTGATGATGTTGATGATGTTGATGATGTTGAAAAATATCTTGAAAAGTATGATAGTGGGTCAGTAGGGTTGAGAGTAAAAGCAACAGTCAGTGGCGTTAGTCACAACCCTGGTCGTCCTAACATCTCTGTTGTGTCCACCTTAGATGTCTCTTATTGTGGGCGTGGCCTTCCTGGCCCTCGTCCTATCAGACGGCGGCGTTCTGGCATTCGCTCCGATCGGGGGCGGGGCCTCCACCCACGTCAGCATCACAGGTACAGCGCTCCTGCAGAAGGTCACAGAGGTGTGTCGTGACGTCATCGAGGACGGAGGTGACGACTTCAACCCCACGGTAACGACACACAAACAGAACCGTCGCCGTGGTAACACGCGCGCGTACACAGGAACTGTCATCCCCGCATCACACACACACGATACATCGTCACCGTGAAAACCATGGATATTTATATAAAATCACGATATTTAGAAATCTGAATGTACAGAATGAGGTCTCAGAGCATACGTCTCAAAACATGAATTAAAACTGAGGGGGGGTTGACCCCCCCCACCCTGAAAAAACAATGACATCCCTCATTGGCTGACTCCTGAACTCTGACCCCTGGCTCCCAGGGCCCCTCTGCCGAGGAGCTTGTGCGAGCATGTCTGGGCCCGACCGCCACCGGAGAAGTGTCCGCTGCCAAGTTCCGCTCGGCGCTCAACGAGATCTACGTCCAGAACGGGCTGGTGGACCGAGACTTCGCCAACAGGTCAGACGCTACCTTCCCTCCACTTCCTGTTCCTCCCCTCCACTTCCTGTTCCTCCCCTCCACTTCCTGTTCTTCCCCTCCACTTCCTGTACCTCCCCTCCACTTCCTGTTCCTCCCCTCCACTTTGTACCTCCCCTCCACTTCCTGTACCTCCCCTCCACTTCCTGTTCCTCCCCTCCACTTCCTGTACCTCCCCTCCACTTCCTGTTCCTCCCCTCCACTTTGTACCTCCCCTCCACTTCCTGTACCTCCCCTCCACTTCCTGTTCCTCCCCTCCACTTCCTGTTCCTCCCCTCCACTTTGTACCTCCCCTCCACTTCCTGTACCTCCCCTCCACTTCCTGTTCCTCCCCTCCACTTCCTGTTCCTCCCCTCCACTTTCTGTTCCTCCCCTCCACTTCCTGTACCTCCCCTCCACTTTGTACCTCCCCTCCACTTCCTGTACCTCCCCTCCACTTCCTGTTCCTCCCCTCCACTTCCTGTTCCTCCCCTCCACTTCCTGTACCTCCCCTCCACTTCCTGTACCTCCCCTCCACTTCCTGTTCCTCCACTTCCTGTACCTCCCCTCCACTTCCTGTTCCTCCACTTCCTGTACCTCCCCTCCACTTCCTGTTCCTCCCCTCCACTTCCTGTTCCTCCCCTCCACTTCCTGTTACTAACTCCTGTGTAACTGACTTCTGACTTCACACACACAGACAATAATATAAATGTGCAACTGTCAACAGACACACTCACATGTACACACACACATTTGCGCAAACAAACGATTGAACAAGTGACTGTGAACAGCCCACAGCACCACTTCAACTCTGAGGCCTTCGCTGAGGGGCGTGGCCTAATCACAGAGGGCGTGGCCAGCATCAAGGCCAACATCGCCAGCAAGAACTACCAGGCAGCCAGAGAGACTCTGGGCAGAGTCCTGCACACGCTACAGGTATGGAGACACACACACACCACATACACACACACACACACACACCACATACACACACACACACAACACACACAACACACACATACACACACCACACACACACCACACACACAACACACACACAACATACACACACATACACACACACACATACACACACAACACACACATACATACACACACACACACACACACACAACTTAGATTGTAAGAACATGGGAGGCTGTTCATCTGTATGTCGGGCCTTAGTACTGCAAATTGTTGTCGAGAAAGACACAAAGCAGGCTTTCAAAAAGAGTAAAGGGGGTTTTCATTTCCGGCCTTGCCACAAATAAATTGCCACAAAAAAACTTAAAAGATAACAATCCTCTCACCGTTGACGTCTCTCCTTATTATTAAGCCTATCCAGCCCTGCTAGCAATCATCCTTCTTAATGCTCCCCCACCGTCTTGGGAAACGTAGTTCTGTCAGCGGCCACCATCTTAGTTTGTAGTCCCGCATGACCTCAGACTCTGGAGGGGGACATATCCCCTGTCTAGCAAATATATATATTTATAAAATGTATTTATACAATGTGTGTGTGTGTGTGTGTGCGGGCGTGTGCGTGTGTGCGCATGTGTGTGTGTGTGCGTCCAGGACTTCTACAGTCACAGCAACTGGGTGGAGCTGGGGCACAAGGAACCCTATCTCAGCCTCATCCGCCCTGACCTACCCCTGGAGAACCTGGCAGGTCTGTGTGTGCGTGTGTGAGAGTTTTCCGGATTCCAGCACAGATGGGGAGGGATCATTTAGGACAGTGGTTCCCTGCATGTTTTAGATGTTTAGATGCTCCAACACACCTTATTCAAATGAATGGACATAAGCAGGCTTTTACAGAGCTCTAAAACATGCAGGACAGGGTGCCCTGAGGACCAGGGTTGGGAACCACTGATTTAGGAGATATGAAAATGTACTAAACCCATTAAAGCTTGAGATTTCCAGTGAAGGTCGTGTGAATCTGTAGGTGTGAAGCCTGAACACAGAGATAACAGATAAGAAATGAGAGATAAACGATTGTGAAAAATGCTATCCTTGTGTTTTGGACATTCACAGGGTGAATAGAGAGTTAACAGGTACACAGTCCGAGACAGAATGTCTGTGTGTGTGTTTGTGCGTGTATTTGTGTCTTAATGGTTTCTGCATTGTATGCATTTTACTTACTGTTCTGCATGAATTATGCAATGGTTGTGTAGGTGTTTTGTAAACTTGTGTGTGTTGCGTAGCTGTCTTTAAATGGGTGTGTTGTGTAAAAGTGTGTGTGTGTGTGTCTGTGTGTGGATGTTGTGTAAATATGGTATAGTGACATTGTGTGTGTGTTGAGCAGGTGTGGACAGCCCTACCTGCAGTGACTGTGCCAGTGGCACCTGTCCTAACCAGATCCTGCCTAGCATCCTACAGGACAAGAAGCTCACCTCAGGATACATGGGCATCATCTCTCCAGCCAAGCCTCCAGGTCACACACACACAATGTCACTATACCGTACCAACATACACACACACACACCCCCCCCCCCAGCTCTCTAACCCCCCCCCCCGCCACCCCCCAGGTAAGTGCAGTCACGGGGGGGCAGCCGACCTCACCAGCACTACCAACCCTCGCGGCGGCATCAACAAGGACGAGCGTCGCCCCGACAACGCTGCCTTCCACGACAACGCCATCGCCGTGGCAACCGCCGCCAGCCTCCAGCTGCTGGACAACATCCGGAACGTCGTTGGCAACGGAGAATACCTACGGTAAGATGCAGGACGCGTGCATGTGTAAAACACTGTCATCTGGGTGTTTGTGTTGGGTTATATATGAAATGCTGTCAAATGCTAAACTCCCCCCTCACCTCCCTCCCTCCCTCCCCCTCACCTCCCTCCCTCCTCACCTCCCTCCCCTTCACCTCCCCCCTCCCCCCTCACCTCCCTCCCCCTCACGTCCCTCCCTCCCCCTCACGTCCCTCCCTCCTCACGTCCCTCCCCTTCACCTCCCCCCCTCCCCCCTCACCTCCCTCCCCCTCACGTCCCTCCCTCCCCCTCACGTCCCTCCCTCCCCCTCACCCCCCCTCCCCCCTCCCCACTCACCTCCCTTCCTCCCTCTCACCTCTCTCCCTCCCCCTCACCTCCCTCCCCCTTACCTCACCTCCCACCCTCCCCCCTCCCCTCCCTCCCCTCCCTCCCCCCTCCCCTCCCCCCTCCCCCCTCACCTCTCCCCCCTCCCCTCCCTCCCCCCCTCACCTCTCCCCCTCCCCCCTCACCTCTCCCCCTCCCCCCTCCCCTCCCTCCCCCCCTACCTCTCCCCCTCCTCCCCCTCCCCTCCCCCCCCTCCCCCTCAGTCTGATGGGTATAGCCCGTTCCTCTGTGATCGTGTTCGTCATCGACACCACGGGCAGCATGAAGGATGACATCGCGGAGGCGCGCAGGGTCGTCTTCAACATCATCGACACCAAGAAAGGAACCCAGGATGAGCCGTCTGAATACATCCTGGTGCCCTTCAACGACCCCGGTAACGACCCTGCCATGACCCCTGTCTGGTACACACTAGTCCCCTGTCTAGTACACACTAATCTATTGTTTGTGTGTGTGCGCGCACGTGTGTGTGTGTATGTGTGCAGCATTCGGGCCTCTGATCAGGACCATCAATCCGGATGTGATGAAAGCGGAGATCTCCAAGCTCACAGCTGATGGAGGTGGAGACTTACCAGAGATGTGCCTATCAGGACTGCAGGTACCGTGACTGACAGCATCCCATTCACACCCCAAAAAATCGTCAGACACAAACTTTTCATTTCAGTTTTTCCAACACACATTTGCCACCAGGTTGCCGAATCTTGTTCTTGTCTTTACATTGACATAGTATACATCTAGCAGACACTTTTATCCATTTACATTTAGTCATTTAGCAGACGCTCTTATCCAGACCGACTTACAGTTATCCAAAACAATGACGTACAAGTAGTGCACATAGAAGTGTGTATTTCTGCAGTGTTTCAGTCTTCAAGGAACGTCTGTATTTACGAGCCACATCTTGTTCTCTTCTTCCTTTCCTTTCTTCTTTTTTCTCTTTCTCGTCTTTTCCCCATCCTCTCTCCTCCTCCATCCTCCCTCTCTCCTCCTCCTCCATCCTCTCTCCTCCTCCTCCATCCTCTCTTCTCCTCCATCCTCCCTCCTCCTCCTCCATCCTCCCTCCTCCTCCTCCATCCTCTCTCCTCCTCCTCCATCCTCTCTCCTCCTCCTCCATCCTCTCTCCTCCTCCTCCATCCTCTCTCCTCCTCCTCCATCCTCTCTCCTCCTCCTCCATCCTCTCTTTTCCTCCTCCATCCTCCCTCTCTTCTCCTCCGTCCTCCCTCTCTTCTCCTCCATCCTCTCTCCTCCTCCTCCATCCTCTCTCCTCCTCCTCCATCCTCTCTCCTCCTCCATCCTCCCTCTCTCCTCCTCCTCCATCCTCTCTTTTCCTCCTCCATCTTCTCTCCTCCTCCTCCATCCTCTCTCCTCCTCCTCCATCCTCTCTCCTCCTCCTCCATCCTCTCTCCTCCTCCATCCTCCCTCTCTCCTCCTCCTCCATCCTCTCTTTTCCTCCTCCATCCTCCCTCTCTCCTCCTCCATCCTCCCTCTCTCCTCCTCCTCCATCCTCTCTTTTCCTCCTCCATCCTCCCTCTCTCCTCCTCCTCCATCCTCTCTTTTCCTCCTACATCCTCCCTCTCTTCTCCTCCGTCCTCCCTCTCTTCTCCTCCATCCTCTCTTTTCCTCCTCCATCCTCCCTCTCTTCTGCTCCGTCCTCCCTCTCTTCTCCTCCATCCTCTCTTTTCCTCCTCCATCCTCCCTCTCTCCTCCTCCATCCTCCCTCTCTTCTCCTCCATCCTCTCTTTTCCTCCTCCATCCTCCCTCTCTTCTCCTCCATCCTCCCTCTCTTCTCCTCCATCCTCCCTCTCTCCTCCTACGTCCTCCCTCTCTTCTCCTCCATCCTCCCTCTCTCCTCCTACGTCCTCCCTCTCTTCTCCTCCATCCTCCCTCTCTCCAGTTGGCCCTAACGGGTGCTCCAGGCTCCTCCCACATCTATGTGTTCACCGATGCCGAGGCGAAAGACATCGCTCTGAAGGACACCATCGTAGCTCTCATCAGGAGCACCAAGTCTACGGTGAGCGCACACACGCGTACACACAAACACACACGCGTACACACACAGAGAAATGTGCCACCCTAACACACTCCCTCAAATACCACTCAACTTTCTCCACTTCCCATTCCCTCCCTCCCTCCCAAACCCTCCCCACACCTCATCTCTCTTCTCTCCACTTCCCTCTTCCATCCTCCCTCTTCTCTTTTTCTCCCCTCCCCTCCCCTCCCCTCCCCTCCCCTCCCCTCCCCTCCCCTCCCCTCCCCTCCCCTCCCCTCCCCTCCCCTCCCCTCCCCTCCCCTCCCCTCCCCTCCCCTCCCCTCCCTTCCTCCAGGTGTCATTCTTCATGACGGGCACCAAGAGACGTCGGCGTGACCTGGGGGTCCGGGCCATGTTTGATGCCTACCGTGACCTGGCTCTAGCCTCAGGGGGGCAGGCCATCCTGGTGTCCAAGAGCTCCCTGCCCCAGGCCACAGACATCATCCTCGACTCCTCCACCTCCGCACTGGTGCGTTCTCTCTCTCTCTTTCCCTCTCTCTCTCGCTCTCTCTCTCTCTCTCTCTCTGTTTCTCTCTCTGTTTCTCTTTCTCTCTGTTTCTCTCTCTTTCTCTCTCTTTCTCTCTCTTTCTCTTTCTCTCTTGGTTTCTCTCTCTCTCTCTTACAACTTTGTAAACTTACACACAAACGTGTAAGTCTGAAAATGTGTACAAATGGGTGATACAATATAATTGAATTGTATGTATTCTAAATGTATACAACAACAATAAAGTTTATCTTTTAAAAGTAAAGATTTTTTTTGGGGGGGGAAAGGCCGCTAAGATCTCCCTCTCTGTCCGGTCAGGTGACTGTCGTCCAGCGGGCGAGGAGCCCAGGGAAGACAGAGACCTTCTCCTTCCTGCTGGACGCCTCTCTGAGCAACATCACCATCTACATCACCGGAACCTCTGTTCCCTTCATCTTGAAGAACCCAGCAGGTAACCATTGAGAAACAGGGGGACGGGGACAGGGGGGGGTAGAGACAAACCTTGCCTATGGTGCCAAACGTGCGAGGACCCGCACTGCTTCCAACCTCCTCCTCCGTTACAGATCTGACGTGAGTGAAGGAGGTAACATCTGTGTGTTTTGAGCATGTTTTCACCCACCCAGTCACCCACTCAAATGAGTCAAAAAAGATCCACACAGCGTAGAATCAACACTGTTCTCTTTTGGCAACTTTGCTTCCATGCCTGTCCACCTGATCAAGAAAAGAAACAAAAGGAATTCCAAGAATGTCAACACAAACCCCGAAACCTGAACGATCCTGATGGTGAACTCTGGTGACCTTTGCCCCTAGGAGTGACCCAGAGCCAGGCGGAGCCCAGCGGGAAGCTGGGGACGGTGTTTTCTGTGGGGAACCTCCGGCGCATCCGCCTCAACCCCGACAAACTGGCCGGAGTCTGGGAGATCAACGTCCAGTCCTCCAGCCCCTACACACTCAAGGTCACAGGTGAGCATCAAAATGCAATGGCCAACCTGAGGCACGAAATGGCCGACCCGGTGGCACAAAATGGCCGACCCTGTGGCATGAAATGGCCGACCCGGTGGCACAAAATGGCCGACCCGGTGGCACGAAATGGCCGACCCGGTGGCACAAAATGGCCTACCTGCATCACTTACAGTTCTAGACGTTTTAGAGTGTACTTGATTTATCTTAGTGCAGTAAGATAAGAGATGGATTGTTGGATGGATTGTAAACAGATCACAGTGATCAACATTAAGGCTTGTCCAATTTTCCCCCCAAAAAATTCTAACAAGTGAACCTTTCAAAACAAAATTCTAGTAATCCAATTCATATGACGTAATTTAGACCGAACAAAGGCAATTTATGAAACCAGTGGTTTTTGAATATTCCCTTGTGTTCTCATAGTGTGTTCACTCGTGTGTGTATGTGTGTTCACTCGTGTGTGTGTGTGTGTGTGTGTGTTCGCTCGTGTGTGTGTGTGTGTTCGCTCGTGTGTGTGTGTGTGTATGTGTGTTCACTCGTGTGTGTGTGTGTGTGTGTGTTCGCTCGTGTGTGTGTGTGTGTGTGTGTGTGTGTTCGCTCGTGTGTGTGTGTGTGTCACCAGGCCAGAGCATCATCACCTTCATCTATGACTTTGTGGAGGCGTTCGAGGGTCCGCACCCAGGCTACGCTGTCATCACCGGCCGCCCTCAAGCAGGTAGCAACACACTACACACACACACACTATACACACAACGCACACACATATTGACAAACACGCACAGTGCCTCACGCACACATTTTAAAAGGCATTGAATACTTATTATTGAAATTTAAACAAGACCGATGTGATCAAATCTTGCACTAAGGCTCGATTGTCAATTTATCCTTGGTATCCCGGATGTTACAATCTGACATTTTAAAGCTCGAAATGATTTGCGGCATGATGTGAGGCAGTATGTGTGTGAGGCAGTGTACGTGTGTGAGGCAGTATGTGTGTGTGAATGTGAGGCAGTGTGTGTGTGAAGCAGTATGTGTGTGTGTGTGAGGCAGTGTGTGTGTGTGTGTGTGTGTGTGAGGCAGTGTGTGTGTGTGTGTGTGTGTGTGTGTGTGTGTGTGTGTGTGTGAGGCAGTGTGTGCTTCCTGTTCCGACAAATCTCAAACATTGACACTTCCTGTTCCCCTCAAAAAACAAACACTGACACTTCCTGTTCCAACAAGACTCAAACACTGCCACTTCCTGTTCCGACAAAACACAAACACTGCCGCTTCCTGTTCCACACACACACTACACACAGACAGTTGTGGGGCCCACAAATGTCCCCACAAGTTTATTCTTTTCTTGGTTTACTACCCTCGGTAGTTTGACAAGATTAAAGACACCCATAGTTACCAGACTATTCTCAACTCTCTTTCCTCCTCCTTTCCTTCCTTCTTCCCGTTGCCCCAGGCAACCCTGCCATGCTGTTGGTGTCGGTGATGGGCAGGAAAGGGCCGGCGTCCGTCAAGGTGGGAGACGTCTCCATGGTGACGGTGTCTGGGTCCGAGGTCGTCAGAGGGGATCTGAAAGACATGGGAAACGGAGACGTCCTGGTTACGGTAACCAAGGTGCCTGCAGGGGAGTTTGTGGTGCTGTTGAACGGGACGGACGTGGAGTCGGCCAGCGAGTTCCAGAGACAGTCCACCACCCAGATGTCAGTCTCGACCGTCTCCATCAAGGTGGGGGAGGGACTTCCTGTTTACCTTGAGATTAGGACCAATCAGATCAGTGGCATTTTCTTTTGAAGTTACAACATACTCATTCTGATTAATACTTTTTCTTCCTGTCTCCTACCTCTCTACTATTTCTTACCTCTCCTTCTATTCCTTTCTTCCTTCCTAACCTCCCCTAACCCTCCCTCCCCCTTCCTCCAGGCTGTGATTGACAGCTCAGTGGAGCCTGGTGAGGTGTTCTCCCTACCCTTCACAGTGGTAACCTCGGCAACCAGCGGCAGCTGCACCTTGTCTGTAAAGAATGACAGAGGAATCCCCATGGTGTTCCCAGCCAGGTAGGACGACAACCACAACAAACATTTCATGACAGTAAAAGTCAAAGTTGTATTAAAACAACAGGACCGCTGCGTGTGTGGAATTCCTGAGAATCCGAATTTAACCAACAACTCACACACCTCTCCTCTTCCTCCAGCATTCCCGTGTCGGCGGCAGGCGTGGCCAACGGCACCCTGACCATCACCCCGCCCGCCAGCACGCCCTCGGGCACAGACGTGACCCTGACCCTGGAGGCCAAGGCTCCAGGCGGGGGGGATTCGAACTACGCTGTCCTCAGACTGTCCGTGGTCAAGAAGGTACAGAGGGAGTTCCTGTCTCGTCTCTTGTCTTCGTCTTGTCTCTCTCCCCTTAATGTGTTTGTTTAGCAGACAATATAAACAAACACAAATGATTTGAACCTGAGATCTCTTGATCTGCAGTCAAATGCTCTAACCACTGAGCTATACCTTTTCTATCTACCATTAATGCCTCCTGTTCCGGACCCCACTTTCTCCATGTCTTGTCTTTCCCACTGACTCCCCCTTTCTCTTTCACCACCCCTCTCTCTCTCTCTCTCTCTCTCTCCTCACTCACTCATTCTCTCTCTCTCTCCTCTCCATTTTCTCTCTCATTCTCTCTCTCTCTCTCTATCTCACTCACTCACTCACTCACTCACTCATTCCCTCTCTCTCTCCTCGCTCACTCATTCTCTCTCTCACTCACTCACTCATTCTCTCTCTCTCTCCTCGCTCACTCATTGTCTCTCTCCTCTCCATTTTTCTCTCTCTTTCTCTCTCTCTCTCACTCACTCACTCATTCTCTCTCCTCTCTCTCCCTCTCCTCTCTCTCTCCTCACTCACTCATTCTCTCCCTCTCTCTCTCTCTCCCCAGATCACAGACTTCACCCCACCCCAGTGTAAGTTGGTCAGCGTAGAGGCGGACCACTGTCCCTTTAACTGCCCCACCGACACCACCCTTCGCTGGGGGCTCTCCGCCAACATCTCCGACGGCAACGGCACCGGCATCAAGAGCCTCACCCTGCGCCAGGGCACCGGCAACCTCACCCTCACCTTGCTTAGCGACCCCGTCGTCACGGCGACCTACGACGCCTCCTGCTGCTCCCAGGTGTTCGAGCTGGTCACCGTGGACAACGTGGGGAACGTGGGGAACTGTTTCCACTCCATAGTGCGTTCTTCTGGCCCCGCCCCCCTGGCTCTGTCCCTCCCCTTGCTGGTGTGTCTGCTAGGCTCCGCCCTCACACCTCTGAGAGACCTCTTCCTGCTTCTGTAGGCCTGGGATTGGCTAGCCGTTCTACTGACTTCGCCTTCACTGCCTCCCTATTGGCCAGAATGACAACATCGAGTGCCTGGCGACCTCTAGTGTCTTAAACTGCCAAATAGATTTTGTAGGGAAATGCTTTATTTATGCTTTAAAGAGAAAATGATTTATTTTTGTGCTTAAGCTTCCCATCGTAATTTTTGGGGGCATTGTCTCCGTTGAGGGATACTGTGTGACTATCGCAAGTTATACTGAAGTCTGTTCTTCGCCTACCTACCTAAGAAATCGTCTCCACAAAATGGAATCTGTGAATAATCTGAAAGGATTTACTTGTCTTCAAAATAAAGATGTATTTCACTGTCTTTCATTTGTGTTTGTTTAAATCTGAGGAAACAACTCAGAAAACAATCTCCTATGGTGTTTAGAAGCTAATAAGAGGACAGCAATATTAGTGTAAACAAATCTTTAAAACAATCGTTTCAACTTTATACAAGAAAAATCTGCATTTGCAACCGCCGAAAGATAAGTTTATAATTATATCAAGTACAAAGTTATTGACTCAATGTAAAAATGTTTTCCATTTTAATTCACAGTTTTCTGAACACATTTTCCAAAAAATAAATGCAAAATTCATTTTTTTACACATTTAAGAGTAGTTTACAAAACAGTATGACCAAATGTACACATTTACAAAGTTAAAATGTGTTTAAACATGTCTTGAGGCTCCTTGCGTTGCAATACAATGCATCGCAGGCTTGGATAAACAAATTAATGTTAAAAACTAAACGGTACGAGCAGGATTTGTGATTATTGGGTCCAAAGATCCAAGAATAGCTGCCATACATTTTCGAATTAAGTGCCAAGGGTCAGGTTTTACCAACCAGATCCTGAATTGTACAGTCAAACTCTCTGAATCCTGATTCAGACAATTTCATAGGAACATTTGTTTTATAATAATTGTGGAACATTCTGTACAAAAACCTCGAGGTGGACTCATTACTAAATACTTGTCCACAGCAATGGGCATGTTACTGATTAACAAATCTTTTTTACGAATGATATAATTTATCATTTCTAAATCTTACATCAAGAAAGATGATACAGGATTTAAAATAAATAGAATACAATATGACCGGATAAACGGATGAAGCAGAATGGCAGTCCTCACTGTAACTAGCGCGCATGTCTGTGCTGTAATGGGACAGCTTGTGTGTTTTTATCAACTAAACATGAAAAAATAGGCTTTCCCAATGCATTCCTCAGCATTCTGTGTCATTCATGATTGTATTCAAATGAACTATAAACTGACTTCCACATCATGTTTGGCTGTGGTCACACAAAGCCCTTTTTCATACCACACCTCCCTCGAACTTCTATCAAATGTTTGCAAAAAAGCAATGACGGTACTTGAAAAAACTCAAAGATCTTGGGTGAAACCACAGATGTGTACATCTGCTTCCTGCACACGAGACAACCACAGCTGTGATTGCCCCATTTACCTTGTTCTGGAAGTACAAGTGAAATATGTTCACTTAAAATGGGGATTTCTTTTCGTTACTTAGCACAAGTGGAGTGAATGTGGCCCATTGAAACTAGTTCACACTTCCCCAACAAACACCAATCATTCTACTGTTGTCTGTGTGGTTTGAAATAAAATAACTGGCATTGTAACACCGCCTCAACAAACGCCGACAGTTATTTCACACCAAACCAACACAACCCAACACATGTTGGCATTTGTTGGAGCAGTGTGAAAATAACAGTTATATTTCCAAACATTCTAACCCCGACAGCCAACAGTAGAATGTTTGATGTTTCTTAGACATTGTTGGTGCAGTGTGAACTGGCCTGATGAGCTCAGTGTGTGTGCGTGTTCATCACGCAACTAGCCCTGGTGCCCCTCCCCCAACCTGTGCACGTTCTTCAGGTGTTTCTTCAGGTGCCCAGACTGGGTGAACGTCTTCCCGCACTGAGGGCAGCGATGTGGTTTCTCCCCTGTGTGGATCAGTTTGTGCCTCTTCAGGTTGTTATAGTCCAGGAAGCCCTTCCCGCAGAACGGGCACCAGTGCCTCTTCTCTCCGTTGTGCCAGCGCAGGTGGACGTTCAACTCCACTTTCCTCTTGAACTTCTTCTCGCACAAAAGGCAGTGGAAGGGTTTCTCCCCCGTGTGGACCCTCAGGTGGGCCTCCACATCCCTCTGGGTGAAGAAGCCCTTGCTGCACACCTGGCAGGTGAAAGGCCTCAGGTGCCCGTGGACCATCTGGAGGTGCTTGGTCAGGCCGAAGCGGTACGTGAACGTCTTGCTGCACTGTGGACACTCGTGGCTCTCGCCGCTGTGCACCCGGCCGTGTCGGTTCAGGCCCTTGGCGTCCGGGAAGCCCTTGCCGCAGAGCGTGCAGAAGAACGGCCGGTCCCCGGTGTGCTGGCTCACGTGGCTCTCCAGCGCCGCCGTGCTGCTGAGGACGCGGCCGCAAGCGCCGCACTGGTTCTTCAACAGGCGGTTGCCGATGCGCTGCAGCGGTTGGCTCGGCGAATTGGGATCGTCCTGTGGCGGCTCTTTGTCGGGGGTGTGCGGCTGCGGGGATGTTTTGGTGGAAGCGGCGGTGGTGTGGCGGAGGGTGGCGGATCTGGGGGTTGGGCTGCGAGGGGAGGGAGGAGAGCGCTTGTGACTGGAGCGAGAGGTTGTGGGTGGCGGGGTGGAGGGGGAGCAGTACTGAGGCATGCTTGAGCAAGGGCTTCCGTTGAGGGGGCTGCGCTGGGGGGCCGTAGGGGTCTTGGAGGTTGACTCTGGGGCCTTCTCTAACTGGGCTGTGCTACGTCCCCTGGTCGTCATGGGAGTCGACGACTTGAGAGATTCAACCTGTCTGGGCGGAGTCACAGCTGTATTGGCTCTTCCTGATTGGCCGGACTTGGCGGCTGCGTCATTTGTAGCCTTGGGCTGGTTAGCGGATTTAGACATTCTGGGTTTCTTAGGAGCGACGGGGGAGGAGTCAGTTTCCGTGGCGCTGGGATGTGGGCGGGGCCTTAGGCGGGCTTTGAGTCGGGCGAACAACGACTCTTTAGCGCTGGGTCTGCGAGCTCCCTCCTTGGTGTCGATGGGGCTCGTCTCCGTGGCGACCGTTCTGGTCTCTGTGGTTTCCGTAGAAACAACGGGGAGGGGCGAGGCCTCGTCTACATCCTCCGAGTCCATCTGCAACTGGATAATACATTTTTGTATTAAATAAATGGACTGTGGATAAAACATTAATGAAGTAAGACACAGGTGTACAATTTTGAAATCCACAGTATGTGTTTGCGATATAATGAATCCGATTACCTGTAGTGGATCTGGGACTGGATCTGGAGATGCTAGGACTGTACCTGATGCCGGGGCTGAGGCAGGGGCTAAGGCTGGGACAGGGGCTGAGGCTGGGATAGGGGCTGAGGCAGGGGCAGGGGCTAAGGCTGGGGCTGGGCCTGGGACAGGGGCTGAGGCTGGGACAGGGGCTGGGACAGGTGCCGAGCCTGGGGCTGAGGCTGGTACAGGGGCTGGGACAGGGGCTGAGGCTGGGACAGGGGCTGAGGCTGGGCCTGAGACGGGCGCTGATGCTGGGGCTGGATCTGATACTGGGGCTGGGCCTTGAGATGGGCCTGGGGCTGATGCTAAGACCGGGGCTTGGGCAGGGGCTGAGACTGCTGGGACAGGGGCAGGGCCTTTGGCAGGGGTTGGGACTGAGACTACTGGAACTGGGGCTGGTTCCGGTTCTGGTTCAGCCTGCACTTGTATAGGTAAGACCGCCAACTGGGCCAGGAATTGATTTTTCGATAGATGGCCAAGAGGGTCGGGGGTCGTTTCCTTGGAAACAAGGTTGGTCAGCCTCAGCAGAGCCACGGGTATCTTCTCTGACGTTGCCGAGGGCGTTGTCGAGGGGGCCGGGGGAGTCTGCACATGCTCGGTAGACAAATGCGGCAGCTTCAGGGCAGAAACGGGGACAGCTGCTGAGGGTTCGACCGACGCTGCGCCGGCAAGTGGCAAAGGTGATGCCACGGTAACCGCCTTGGACGTGACGGGCGGCTGTCCGGATGTTACACCGGCCACCGGTTGGGGCTGTTCATTCACCTGACCGGTTACTAGACACTGATGTCTTGGCGATAGAACTACTATGCGTTGGGGAACACCTAGCTGTTGCCTTGACGATCCAGTAGCTAACTGAGGGACAACCGTAGAAGTCTGCATAGACAAAGCAGTTGTTGTTTGACCCGTAACCATGGACCGGTATTTTGGCGAGACAACTATTATACGAGCGGGTAATGGCTGTTGCTTAGGTAATCCAACTGCTGTTTCGCCTGTGACTGTGGGCTGTTGTCTCGGTGATCCCACTGTGGTTTGGCCAATTGCAGTGTTCTGTTGCCTAGGTGACCCCACTGCTGTCTGCCCAACAGTACAGGCCTGTTGCATTGGTGATATGACTGTTTGGGCTATAGCAATTGCCAGTTGCCCAGGTAAGCCAACTGTTGTTTGGGCTGTAGTTACAGCCAGTTGTCTAGGCGATCCAACTCTTGTTTGGGGTATAGTCACGACTGGTTGTCTAGATGATCTGACTCTTGTTTGGGTTTTAGACATGGCCGGTTTTCTATGCGGGCAAATTGTTTTACCAACAACAGAAGCCTGTGGCATTGGTGATCCAACTGTTGTTTGGCTCGCAGCCAACGCCAGTTGCCCAGGTGAGCTGACTGTTGTTTGACCTACAGCACCTTCTGGTTGCCTTGGTGATTCAACTGTTGTTTGGACCACAGCAGAAGGCTGTTGCCTGTGTGGCCTGGCTCTTGTTTGCCTAGTGACCAAGACCTGCTGTGGAGGAGATGTGGCAGGCTGCTGGAGGGCTTCAGAAGGCCGTTGGGAGGTGGGGGCTGTGGGGGCAGCCTGAGACCGAAGCGGTCTGGGGCTCCGGCGCGTTGGGGCTGCTAGCGACGACGTGTTGTCAACACAGGGTGCAGTGTGTGGCACATCAGAAACAGAGGTTGACGTATCGCTAGTCAGCGCTGGCTGGACAGCCGGTGGTCCCTGTGTGGTGATGTCAGCTGTCTGCCGGCCAGAGTTATCAACCGTCTCCTGTACTGAGGCTGTGACGATTGACTGTTTGTGTTGTTCAGCAATTTTTAACAATTCGACTATTCCAAAATGTACTGGTTCTGCTGAGGTTGAGGGAGGGACCATAGAGGGTTTTGCAGCACATGGGTGTGCGACAGCTGACTGTTGTTGTTTCAGCAGTTCTTGTTGCTGCTGCTGCTGCTGCTCTGCAAATGCTAACAGCTGCTCTATACCAGATGGTATCACTTCCTGCAGTTCCACAGCAACTACCTGCGGTTGCGTTATTCCTGGAGATGCCACCGCTGGTGGTTGCTGGGCAACCACAGACTGATTTCCCGTTGCCTCTGTCAGTTGATGCTGCTCTGTGACCGCAGACGGTTGCAGTTGCTGTAGAACCAGTAACGGCTCCACTCTTTCAGGCTCTCCACCCCCTGGTTGTTGCTCGGCTCCAGGGGGTTGGTCCAGGTCCTGGTCCTCTCTGCACGGGCTGGGAATCGGGCTCCCGGTCGGGCTGGTAGTCTGCGGGGCCTCCTGGGGTTCTGGAGCTCTCTCGGGGGGCGGTGCCACTTCGGATGAGGATGACTGGGCGGCGGGGGGCCATTCTGGGATGTTGCGGCCAACCAGGGCCCTTAGTGTGCTCGGGAGCAGAGCTGAGGAGAGGGGGGATGGAGAGGAGAGCAAAGAGGGGGGGGTGGAGAGGAGAGTAAAGAGGGGTGGGGGGGGGTGGGGGGTGTTCAAAAGGGTAACAGATGTAAATCCACACAAATAAACTGCTCCTGAGACATGCGCTGCCATATTTTGTTTCTGGTAAGAGGTTTAGCTTCCCGTACCTGGGATCTCCCGGAGGTCTGGCCTGCGGATGAGAGTCGGTGGCCCGTCTTCCTGTTTCAACAGGATGTACCCCGGAGCGTAATCATCGTCGTATTCCGTTTCCTGGACGCAGACATGAACACACACAGTCAGGTACTCATTCTTAACATCCTGATAGGAGGACATTAACATTATTATAAACAGGGTTTGGCCCTCTGGGATAAATCAACCTTTTTGAACTAGAAAAAGTATTTTAATATTAATTCAATAATTATTAGGTGTTCATATGTGATATGTCAGTGAGCACATAGGCAGTAAACTTGAAAACTTGATAACAGAGACAGTAGCCTAGACAAGGAAAACCTGCAAACCAGGGTGGTCAATGTTAGCTAGAGGTAGTTTCCTGTTTTAACACTACACTACAGTGTAGTGTTAGTCTAGTTATAGCTCAGTGGTAGAGCTTTTGACTGCAAAACCACCCCCCCCCCCCCCCCCCCCCCCCCCCGAATATTGTTTTAGATACACGGGAGTACATTACATAACTATACCTCTTGCTTGATGAGTATGAAGGCCATCTGACGGTTGCTGTCGCCATGCGCACCCGCCTCTTGGCCCTCCTCGTCCCATTGTCCGCCGCCGACGAAGCCACATTGTTCAGCAACACCTCTCAATGAAGGAATTGCTGCATGGGAGAAACACTCACTGCTGAAGTTGTCTATAATCAAACGGCTAATCAGACATCCGGCGCTCAACGGGCCACATCGCCAACGTCACTTGCTTCCCTGTTCTAGTTGTGTGTTTTTACGTTCTACATTGAGCTTACTGTGGCATTGCTGATAGTACACAGTGGGTTTGTCTGATAACGTGTAGGTTCAATATAAACCGCTACGTTTCGTTATCTCGATAATAACTAGCAAGGCTCTGATCAGTCAACTGTTTTAGTCTCCTGAAGGCAACCAACGACTGATGTTTACTGTTAACCACGAGCAAGACAGCTACTCACCACATTGAATCCCAACGTCATGTTTATTTATAGGTAGTCTCTCAAGGTTCTGACCGGAATCCGCTGTTTCGCTGTTATTTAATCTGGAATGTATGGAAGGATCTCCATTCTCAGTACATCTGAACTTCGCTTTAAGATCTTCATTCTCCGATTTTATCCTGGATATTTCTGCTTTCAGTTCATCGACCATAGTTTCAAAAAGTTTCGTTGTCTCCGATACCGCCGTCCTCAGGGCAGTGTCCATTACTGTGGCAAACTGGGTCTGAAAATCTTCTTTTGACATGTTGACAGCGTTAGTCTCCTACCCTTACTATATTATATTAGGTGTTTGTTATGGTTTCCAATGCAATAAATAGATTTTAGACGGCCATGGCCTCTTCCTTCTCATCCAACATGGCTTTCCTTGTTTCATGTGACGTAGATTTAGATGGGCGGGATCGTCTGTGCATTTCCTGTGAACACTAACATGTAAACACCCCGATCTATATTATAAATCTATTAACAGTTGTTATATTATCTTTATTTTACTGTCCATTTACATTGCATAGTTCAAGCTATTTGTCTTATTCTTAACAACAATTTTGCTTCGGAAACGACGTTGCATTGTGGGTTGTCCCAGTGGCCGACCCGTAGGATTTGTTTCCGGAAGATGTAAGTCTACTAGGAAGGAAAATATATTCGTGTTGACTAGCTTGCTAGCTACCAAATTTGTGCCGATTAAAACAGAAACAATTATAACCTCTTTGCTCTTGCTTAACATTAACAAAGGTTCAGTTGTATTGCGTGTATGTTGGCCGTCCTTAATAGGCAACAAGTCCTAGGATTGTCTTGCCAATGACTGTGATGACGGTTGCCAGTATGTTATCGTCGACGCTACTCAAACAAAAGCAAGTCGCTTTCATTAGCTAGATAGCTTTTCACGATTTCTTACGTTAGCTGCTCATGATGATCTATTTGTTCAACTAAGCTGTTTGCGTTATATCGGGGAACGCCTAAAGTTAACAAATCCGCTTGCAAGTTATCAATTCATACGTATTAATAGCTAACGTTTGATGACGAGGTCCACCTATTTTTTTTGTCGATATCGTATTTGTTGAGAAAACTTTCTTAGTGCTGTTGTCGGTCCGTGAGTGTGTAGAATCAAGATGATGTCCGAGGCGATCGTAACGTTCCAGTCTCAGCTTTCTGGTGTTATGGAGACGGTGTTCAAAGCTGCCATGTACGAAATCACGAGGCTCGTGGAGGACAGCTTTCTCGAGGAGGTGTCCCGGAGTCGGGAACAAGTTGAGTCATTAAAGAAACGGTTACAGTGGTCCGAGAACCGGCGAAGAGAGAGGGACCAAAGGGGGAAGTGTGCCGACTGTGGGAGGGCGCCTGCATCTGGCGAGGAAGAAGAGGAGCGATCATCAAGCAAACAGACTGGTGAGAAGGGGTTTCGTAGCAAGTGTGCAGAAACATCGTGGTCGGCGACAACAGTAGAGTTACACTTGAGATCCACGTCGTAACTCAAAAAGTCAAGGCTTGCATGTGTTTATATCTGTTTACCCGTGTCGCAGGGACGGAGGTAGGGCGCGGTTTGAAGCTGGAGCGGGTGCAGGGTGAAGAGTGGACCAGCTGTGGCGGGGATGACCGTCACCAGGAGGCACAGCCTGGGACTACCAGTCCAGTCAGAAGCCCAGAGGTGCAGTAGAGTAAAACAATTATACAAAATGATGAGTTGATATCCAAACGAAAGATTTGATGACCGAGGAAAAACGAGACAAATGTTGAATCCGTTGTTATTCCTGTGAGCTCAATCAAAACATTCTATCTTTAGTGAATTGAGGTTCTTATGAGTTAAGCAGGAAAGTTGCAGAGCGACTTCAACACATTGAAATAAACAAGTACAAATATTGTTTCCTTGTAGAGCACAGAATGCCATAGGCTAATCGGGTTTCTGTACACGACAATATCGTCACTCATCAAAGCACTGCGATATATTTGAGGCAATTTCTTCTTCGTTGGTATAGAGACACTGTAGAGCTGCAGGACATGGAGGGGAGAAAAAAGTATTTATCAAAAGAGACGTACAAATGATGTTTATAAAGTACAACAGATGACCAAGGGTCACAAGTGCAGAGTTACAGTTTTCCAGGAGAGGACTGGGGAGTGACTATTTCTCCATGTCACCGCACCACCCATCGTTCCCCATAACTAGCACCGCTCATTGGCTGTACTATAGAATTGTATGAGAGGAGATCCTTTTTTGTTCTCTTTGTCTGTCTGCCTGCCATGTTTCATATCTGTCTTGCCTGTCTGTTAGTCTGCAGATGTTGTGAATCAGAAGCTGGACAGATTGTTGAAAGAAGAGGCTCTCAACATCACACCGGATGACGCGGAACTCCATGACAGATGGGGCGTCTGTCTGGATGGTGAGTTCCCTCCAAAACACCTCTCCTTCTGTCTCCTATGTGGTTAGAGAGTATCAACCAATCTTTGGCCGGGTTTCCCAGATTCGTTAAGAAGCTCTTAACGCAAAGATCTTCTTAGGAACGTTCTAAGAGCGTTCTGCAGCACTCTTAGAACGTTCCTAAGAAGATCTTTGCTTTAAGAGCTTCTTAACGAATCTGGGAAACCCGGCCAAAGATTGGTGTCTTCAGTTTCTGCGTCTGTGTTTTCATGCTCTCCCATGTTCACATGGGTTTCCTCTGCAAAAAGACCCCATGTACATAAAAACATGCAGAACAGATGACTCTCTGGTCAGGACTGGTCTGTGTGTGTGTGTTTGTGTGTGTGTTTGTTTTCCAGTGTCGCCTCTCCCTGCATGCGTACATACGTGATGAATACAATGATGTAAGATGAATAAACATTTATTTTTCTTCTAACAGCAATGTCCCCTTTTTTTAACATCTGTCTCAGGCGCAGAAGAGTCAGACGTGTCCAGGCCCAGTAAGAGCTTCAGCGACCAGGACCTCCATCAATGTCCGGAGGACTGGGCTCCGGGCCTAGACCAGGGACGGGACCCAGGCCCTGATGAAGACCCGAACACAGACCCTTCAGACTCCATGTACCGGAGCCGCTTCTCCATGGAGGACCTGGGAGGGTTTGAGAAGTCTGGTTATGGAGGCTCACATCTGTTAGACATGGGGGGGCTGGACGCCCTCCCGGACTCCCCCCCGCGCCAGGGGGGGGCCCTGGGATACGGAGCTGTGGGTCACTTCCAGGGGGACCCTCGGGGTTCGGAGGGGGGCGAACATCGACATCACGTGAGCCATCGGAGTAAAAGTGGCGGGGGAGCGATGGGCTCACCGTCTGGGTCCCCGGCCGAGCAGAGCAACCAAGACGTGGGTGACTTGAACTGTCTGCTGATCAACGAGGAGGGCTACCTCCAGGACCCCAGTGCGCTGTACCCAGGCCACGGGGCGCCGGAGGCGGGCAGCAGGGCCGGTCAGCGGGGCCACCCTGGAGCTTCTGGGTTGGACAACGCCGAGGGCCTCTTCGGCCCCCCCGACGCCTTCCCCAACTCCCTTGGCCTGGGAGACCGCCTCCAGTACCAGGGAGGGGGGCGAGGGTTGAGGAGGCACACCTGCAACCAGTGCTCCATGGTCTTCCAGGACTCGGGTTCCCTCAGGGCCCACAAGCTGACGCACAAACCGGGACAGGGGCCACCTCAGTACTCCTGCAACCAGTGTGGAAAGGTCTTCACCCAGGCCTGCAACCTGAGGGTGCACCAGCGGATACACACCGCTCAAGGGCTCCACCTCTGCAGCCACTGCGGCAAAGGCTTCTCCACCTTCGCCGACCTGAAGAGGCACAAGTGCGGCCAGACTGTGGATAAGCCCTACAGCTGCTCCGTGTGCGGGAACAAGTTCAGCCGCCTCTGGAACCTCAAGCTCCACCGGCGCATCCACACCCAGGAGAAACCCCACCGCTGCACCATGTGTGACAAGAGCTTCACGCGGGCGGACATTTTGAAGGTCCACCAGCGCACCCACACGGGAGAGAGACCCTACTGCTGCAGTATCTGTGGACTGAGTTTCAAACGCCTGGACCACTTGAAGTCTCATCAGCGCAAGCACAGGCCGGATATGCAGAGTTAGAGGTGGGGGGGGGGGAGTGCTTGTGTGACTGAAAATACTTCATAAGACAAAAAAAGGTTTTTATTAGACAGACGCCTTTGAAGAGAAGCCTATGATCATCTGACAGGAAATAGTCTCTGAGTTTATTTTAGGGTCGGTTATGTTGAGCTTGTATTAAATGCTTTCTGTACGGAGCTTGAAAATGTTTGTCATGAGGTTTGTTGATGCTGAATCATATGGACGTTTTGTGATACTCTATATGGACAAATGTATGTGGACACCTTCACAGTTTAGGGGCACCTGGTAGAAAATATTTTCATTACAAAAATGGAGTTTGTTTCTAATTTGCTGAAATAACTGCCCCCTCTCTTCTAGGATTTTTTCCCAGTAGATTTTGGGGCAATGATGCAGTTTTTGCCTCCGTTCAGCCTCAAGCATCAAACCCAGATCCATGTTGGACTTCCCAGCCAGCCGGTCTTGCGCTGGCTTCATAATAGGTCTATGAAAGGTTTTGCATTAAGCAAACGCACAGGGTGTTTCCCATTTCATATTTGTTTAAAACCAATCCGCCTTCAGCAAAAAAAACTAATGTATGAAAAAGTTATTTTGAAGCAGGTCCAAGAACAAAAAAATGATTGGCAAAGAAGTTTCGGACATTTAGATTGGAGATTTGTGGAGATTTGTGGAGGCTGGATGGATGGAAACCCATTTAATGATTTTCCAGACAAACAGTTGTGCTGATGGATCCTGGTAGTGAGCTGGAGATTATCACACTCGCTTCAGCTTGATTTGAAGGCCTTTCCTCTTGAAGGCGTGTCCTCGTGAAGGTGTGTCCTCGTGAAGGCGTGTCCTCGTGAAGGCGTGTCCTCGTGAAGGCGTGTCCTCGTGAAGGCGTGTCCTCGTGAAGGCGTGTCCTCATGCTGTTAGCCATCAAGCCTCCATATTATATTCAGTTTTCAATGAAGATTGCTTTGATCAGTGGTATTTAGGTTTTAGTCCTGGTCTTCAGAATTATGCTTCTCTCTCTACATGCCTACAGTTTTACCCACAGTAGAAATGTTGTTTTAACTAAAGTGACTGCTAGTTTTTTTTGTACACACTATTATTGTTCTCTGCAATTTTGATATAATGTTGACATTTATTTTAGCCTTTAATTTTAATGAGAAGTAATGTAACTGCAGAGCTAATAAAAAGGAAAAAAATCTATGGATTGTCTGATTCTATCCATTATTGAACCATGCACGTACATCAGTTAAAAAAATGTTAAACACAGGTATATGTGTTTGACTGTCAAATACTTGTGTAGTATATGATTTAACCTACCAGTGCAATATAACCAAAGCATGGCAATGGCATGATATGAGGCATTCAATAAATTGGGAAGTCGTTATTTTTTGACTTAGTATGGTGCTTTGCGTGATACATCCGCAAACGTGACCATTGTCAACGCGCGTGTCCCCCGACCTTTTTGGCCTCGTAAGGACACTGTATTGTAGGATCCTGACGTCACGACCAAAACAATTTTCATCTCTTCTAGACACCCATAGAATGCTAGCACGTTGCTAGCTATCTCCATGTTTATAATGTAAAAACAGCTAGATTTTTTTTTTTTTTCATCTATCCACATCAAGTGACTACACAGCATGTAATAGTTCCAGGATTTATTTGAGTCAACAGTTGACTGGTAAGTTCAATGCTCAACATTAATGAAGCTAAGCCAAACTAGCCAAGGTTAGAAAGCTACAGTAGCTAGCTCTAGCTAACGTACGTCGTATCACAATATTGACATGTTTTATATAGATAGATAGCTTGCAACAGAAGCGTCTAACCTATGTAGCTAGCTACCGTTATCAGATTGTTTATCTATTTCATGGACATTATACATTATATATTGCTGGCTACCAAAAAGGACTAGTCCGTTGTAGCACACTGGCAGCTCAGCTCTTTCTTGTTGCGGAAAGGCAGAATTTCTCGTCCATTGCCCAAATTTCCTTTGAGAGATTTAAACATGATGATTTAACAAAAATGTATTTCCGTTTCCCATTCTTTCCTTTCTCTCTCTTTGAAAGTACAGCGTAGATTCTACAGTGAATTAATTGAAAGGAACAACACACACACTATGTCGGAGACCCTGATCCTGGCATTTCAGTCCCAGCTGTCTATGGTCATGGAGACTGTTATGAAGACCGCCGTGTACGAGGTGACCAGGTTGGTCGAGGAAGGCTTTCTGGAGGAAGTGAGGCGCAGGAAGCAGGAAGTGGAGTTGCTGAAGCTGAGGTTGGAGTGGGCAGAGAGGAAGTTGAAGGGGGTGTCACAGAGGTCAAAATGTGCAGACTGTGGCAAGACTGGGCTTCCCAATGAGGAACCTGAGGACATAACATCAGCAGTTCTCCTCAGTAAGTGTGTGTGTGTGTGTGTGTGTGTGTGTGTGTGTGTGTGTGTGTGTGTGTGTGTGTGTGCCAGGTGGGTTGTATGTCGATGTGTTGGTGGTCAGCATATTGCCTGGTGTACGAGGACCAATATGTGCATTAAACCTACTGAATGGGATGCCACACATTACCATGATGCTCACTGCTTACGTTTGCCATCGTGACTATCCCCAGGTGACCTTGAAGTGTGTGGTCTGAAACAGGAAGAGGAGGAGTCTGAAAGCAGGTGGGGAAGCTGTGAGCAGGAACCCGAGTCGCCAGAGGAAACAATCAAAGCCTGGCAGACTGCCAGCCCTTTCAAGGAGTCACTGGTTGGTGCCCTTTTCTAAGTTCACCAATACAGCGAATCCATAGAACATAGTCATTCTGATCTGATCAGTGGTTATGACAAATGAATGTGGTTTTGCGCTTGCCGTTTCAGCATGCCTTACTATTGTGTGTGTGTGTGTGTGTGTGTGTGCACGCGCTCTGTCCTAATCAGACAAGAGAGGAGGAACTGAAGGAGGAGGATGACGTCGCCCGCAGTTCCAGCGCTGGTCACCATAGAGACACCCCGGAGCCTCAGAACCCTCTCCAGGAGCGTGAGGAGGAGTGGAGTCCCGCCGTCAAACAGGACCCACAGCCCTCTCCCTCACCCCCCCAGTCAGACGCACTCACGCTGGGCACGGCGGCAGTGACCCTGGGGTTACCCTCTGCTGAGCTGCTCCAGGCAGCGGAACACACACGCCTCTCTCAGGCCCTCCGGTTTGCCGACACGACCCAGAACGTGGGAAGGAGCAGGCGGGGGTCCGGGGCGGCCTGCGAGTGGAGGAATAGCGCCGGAGGGTCACCTCCATGGACGGGCCCCAGCGGACTGGCGGACCCGGGCTCTGGCGATGAAAGAGAAGACGAGTTGATGGTCAGAGATCAGCTGTTTACCTCCATGTCTCCCCGGCTGAGCTGCCCTGAGCTGACGGCTCTTTCCATCAAGCAGGAAGTGATCGTGGAGGAGGAAGACGGGGAAGAAGACAGGAAGGGGGCGTTTTCACAGCTAAACCACGTTACCCAGAAGCCACCTGGCGGAGGTGGAATGAGACGCCTCGGGCCTCACTCCAAACCGGATGCCGGCCTTGCACTTCCACATTCCACACAGCAGCCAATCAGAACCCACCCTCGTTTTTCCTCACCCAAGATCAACGCGGAATCTACAAACCCCGCCCCCCAAATTGCGACGCCACAGCACAGAAACCCCCAGGCATCCCTGCCTCCCCAGAGACACCCGCAAGGCGACAAGCGACCTGGGGCTGTCAGCCTCACCAGAAACAACCAGTGGGTCAGCATCAAGACCCAACACCCCCTCCACCAGCACCTCCTCCAGGGAGGGCCTCAACCCCACCACCCCCACCCCAGCAAGGTCCCCTTGCGCTGCGGCCAGTGCGGGAGGAACTTCCCCCACCCCAGCAACCTGCGGGCCCACCTCCAGACCCACAGCGGGGAGAGGCC
Source organism: Hypomesus nipponensis (assembly GCF_054491055.1). Taxonomy (NCBI): domain Eukaryota; kingdom Metazoa; phylum Chordata; class Actinopteri; order Osmeriformes; family Osmeridae; genus Hypomesus; species Hypomesus nipponensis. The sequence goes on along the minus strand of NC_140382.1, from coordinate 18,946,849 downwards.
CTTCTCCTGCTCCCTCTGTGGCCGGAGCTTCACCAAGCTGAGCAACCTGAAGGCCCATCGTAGGGTCCACACCGGAGAGAGACCCTACTGCTGCCAGGCCTGTGGCAAGCGCTTCACCCAGAAGTGCAACCTCAAACGCCACCAGAGGATCCACCTGGAACACGGTCTGTGACCAGGCGAGGTGGATCCTGGATCCTCTGGAACACGGTCTGTGACCAGGCGAGGTGGATCCTGGATCCTCTGGAACACGGTCTGTGACCAGGCGAGGTGGATCCTGGATCCTCCGGAACACGGTCTGTGACCAGGCGAGGTGGATCCTGGATCCTCTGGAACACGGTCTGTGACCAGGCGAGGTGGATCCTGGATCCTCTGGAACACGGTCTGTGACCAGGCGAGGTGGATCCTGGATCCTCTGGTCTGGTGTACTGTAGGAGGACACACATGAGCGCCCACTCGGCGCACACATCCAGTTAGGACGATAACCGGCTGTTTTTCAGTACAGCGCTGTAGCTAGGAACATACTGTGTGTATGGAACAGGTGTATTGCCATGTAAGTAGACATACAGTATGTGTATGCAGTTTGGTAGCGTGGAAATTTACAGCTCTCCTAGAAAATTGAGTTAAATGCTGACCTATGCTGAATATATGAAGGTTTGTTCAAGACAATAGATAACTCAAAATTGTTTTTTGTGGCAAATAAATGACTCATGGACAACAGCATGAGGTCAGCTTTGGCGAGTTCGTCTTTTATTGTCAGGTACACAGACCAACACAGGGTCAGACTGGGCACTGAAATTCTTAATCTATCTGAATGCATTCAGTGTACTGACTTCTTTGTCTCAACTTTGATATATTTAACTTGGTCAATGAGCATAATAGCATTCCAGGCTTCACGTCTAGTGAACGGAGGAGTCTTAGGTGTGTGTTGATGTTTCAGAGTCAAAACCTGTGTTTTATTTCCTTTAGTGATGCGCTCATAGAAAATAGCTGATGTGTGCGTGTGTGAAACGTTTGCTCTGAAAACACTGTATTATTACTGAGACTTTGAAATACCATAACTGATGTGATCTTATTTTATATATGGAAATATGAATAAAGAATGAACATATTCAATCTATTACATTTTCTAGAAATGTTGTTTTCTTTTGTTTGAGGCCCTCGTCAACCGACAGGTCCAAAATAATCCAAGGTGAGATATTTGTATTTTTATGTTGTAGTTTACCGCCAAAACATCCTGCACCTCAGACTTGTGGAGAACTTCTGTTACTGGTCATTAAAACAGTACATAGATCACTGCAGGATATTCACAATTTTGATATAAAATGACACTTTTAAGCATCTTAACAGAGTCATTGTTGATGGGGACAGATTTTTTAATGATCCATATTTTGGCGTAGTCCTTCGTATTTGGTTGTTGGCTTTTATATCCGCTATTAGTACTTATTTTCTTGTGCTATAGAACAACCTTTTATTTTTATCTTATTGGCTTCATCCATGTCTAGTTAGTGGATATTAACTTCAACCATCAATGGCTCTTCTTCAGTGGCTTCATTTGACACTTTAACTTGCAGAGACTCTGGATCAACTGTCTCATGTTGTAGACGATTCCTTATCTGTTCTGAGTAAACTTCGTTTTTGCCAAACAGTTCAGGTAAATGACAGGTACAGAATGTAGGATGCTCTGTCAATGAGTAATATTCCAATACGGTAATGACTACTTTTTTTTTTAAACTAATTCCCGTAATCCAATGGACACAGACACATTGACACATGCTCTGACAAAACACACACAAGGCTAAACCCAAAGTAAAGTGCATAGGTCACTGATCATAACAACGAGATAGCCCCAGACATTGCTGGTAGCCGAAACATGAAGCATACATTTACACATTTAGCAGACGCTCTTATCCAGAGCAACTTACAGTAAGTACAGGGACATTCCCCACTAGGCAAGTAGGGTGAAGTGCCTTGCCCAAGGACGCAACGTAATTTGGCAAGGCGGGGATTCGATACGGCAAACTTCTGATTAGTAGCCCGACTCCCTCACCGCTCAGCCATCTGAATCCAATGTGTCCAAACATGGACTTTCCACAGACTGTTTATCAATATATAATTTACAAGGCTATGTCCTAGAATGCTATAAAAGTGACAGTCTCTCTGGGGAGAAACAGACATCACAGAGAAATGAAGGAACAAAACATGAACATGCCAGCCTTGGTCATCTTTGCTTTTCTGCTGCAGAGCATCCTTGCTGACGATGATGGGTACCCAAAGCTTTCCAACAAGGTTATGACCGTCACCGTGACCACGGTAGAAGCAACGCAGCCTCCCTCGATAAAGGAAGACTTCACAGGGAGTGTGAATCAGGCAAGGAACACTATTCACAGGCTATTTGTTTATCCGTATCATTTACAAGATGTTTTAAAAAAAATTCTATAAAGTTACGGTTTCTCTGGGGAGAAACAGACATCAATCAGAGAGAAATTAAGAATCAAAACATGCCAGCCTTGGTCATCTGTGTTTTTCTGTTTCAGAGCATCCTTGCTGAGGACGATGATGCTTCCCTGAACACCACGGCAACACCGGCGAGGGTTCAGCCTAAACCGAATCATAAGAGTTCGGCTCAATTACAACGACAATGTGTCCCTGAAATGGGTGAACTGGTCTGGCTCTCTGCCTCAGTGGGCTGTGAAGGTTTACATCAATGGAACAGGACGAGAGGACTACATCTGTGCTCCCCATACTGGGTGTTACTGGTCCGCTGGCTACTACAACCCCACCTTAGGCCCATTCTGCTTCAATCCCTGCCATGGGAACGAGGCAAAATCCTCAAATTTTGACATACTGGTTAATGAGCAAAACCTGGAGCTGTTGGAGTGGAAGGCTTTCGATCGGGATTTCAAGAACATGGTCACTTCGTCTGCAACTGGTTATAGAGTGAATGTTGGGAAGAGTATGTTCGGTATTGGGGCAATCGCTACAGGATCTTTTGTTGTTTTAGATGATGTTACTATTCGCTTTTCTCCAGACAGGCACATATTTTACCTTCCCTCAGGGACAGAAACGCGGCATTTGGAAGGCTTCGATGTCTTGACATTGGAAACAGGGCAGTACGAGCAGCGGATCCATGACATTGAGTACGTCACTGATGATCTGGTCATGCTTTCCCAACAACTCACCGTGTTCGATCGGGTGACAGTGGAGAACAGTAACTGCAGAGACAAAGAACAGAAGGTGAAACTGGAGGGGAGCACAGAGCAACAGAGTACCTGGGAGACAGGTATCTCCAGCGCCCTGGCTGTCTCTACATCTCTGGAGGCTACAGAACCATCCCTAACCTATTCCTCTGCAGTATTGGTTGGCTCAAACTTGAAAACCGTCACCAACGGCAACTCTTTCACTGAGATCATCTCTTTCTCTCTTACCTTGAAAGTCAATATCCCTGCCGGCCGCTCCTGTGTGGTGAAGTTAGTAGCGAATATTAAAGAGTTCAACATCCCGTAAAAAGCGCAACTCTCCAAGGAGTTTACCGACGGGAGAGCCCATTCCGTCACAGTGTCTGGGACGTACAAAGGTGTCCAGGTGCGGTAGATACAAGAGGTGGCAGAACGTTGCACACCCCTCCCTAAGCCCTGCAAAACCTGAAACAGATCACTATCTATCGTGATCTGTTTCATTAGATATATATCTAATCCTGAATCGAATGTTTAGCAAACTAAGATTCACAGGAAATAGCATTTGATGACTACTCTTGTTTTGAATATTAAACCTATTTGAACCAAATCACTTATTAAAGATCATATTTTCTGAGAAGCAAAGAAAATGCTTGGTTTCTGTTGTTTTATTTTTGATGGAATAACTATACAACACAAATATTAGGCTTTTTATGCATCCCATAAAATCTTAAAAGAGCACACATACGAAACCAAACGTTTAATCGTATGTACAAAGACTGGTGAAAGAGTTTTTAACATTGACCATTGACTAACATCGCCCACTTGTGGATTTATTTATATATTGCACACTTGCATTCGACAGTTTTTTTTTTTGGGGGGGGGGGGGTCAGCGTTGCCAGGTTTGGATTTCTTCGCCAAATCGTCGACATTTAAACGTTCGTCTAGTTGATTTATTTGCAAATAAACCTCCGCCGTAATCTAATTCGATGCATTTAATCATGAATTGTTCAAAACAAAACAAAAACAAACGACTATAAAATCTGAAACGCTATTATGTAAATCAGAAAACCCCTCACTGTGCACTGTTACATAATCTAGCGAGGACCCTCACTGAAGAGAGATGTTTTGTGTTCTTTGTGGGCGGGGTTACGAGGGTCCTAGCCTGGGAAATTCTACCAAACCTGGCAACATAGTCTGAAGGCTTTTTAGCTTTTTGCAGCCCGAAAGTCGGTTACAGAAACAGAAACAACAGGAATGGGATGCTTGCATGATTTTTAAAGGTGGTGTACCTCGTCGTTGGTGTTGTTGAGAAGGTAACCGGCCAGCTCAGCCAAAAGACGATCCAACTGAGTTTCCGTCTGTGATGGAAAAGAAGCTAAAACGCTGTTGACGTCTGTGATGGACATTTAAAGAATCTGGACAACCGGAGTTTTGCTGTTCTTTGTTTGCAACAAGTTAATCATGTCTGTGAGTAAGGATTTGTTTTGTTTTTGTTCATTCTGAGAGATTGCTTAATACGTGATCAAGATGGGGTTGAGTATCATTTTCATAGTTTTGATATCTCACTCAAGGATCTAGGTCAAATGCTATAGCGAATTATCACAACGATATTTGGACTGTGTGTGCGTTTGCCTGTGAGACAAAAATGAATAGGGCAATAAAGTAGGCTATACTGGCCTACAGTAACGATCTGATCTTTTTATTTTTTATAGTAGCTAATAAGTCTACGTAAGCCTCAACAATAACAGCAGAAGAGAAGCTAGTTTGTGGTACACATTCAGGCATATGTTTTCACTCTCATTAAACAGGGGGGAAGTTAAGCATGTGGGTTAGCAGCAAAGTTCACAGTGAATGGAATATTTGAGCTAATTCAATCAAGTTCATCTGAGTTCCAGCCATTTTTTACATAATCAGTTATTCATTAGTTCGCCCCTACTCAGTTAAGGTATAGTCATCATGGCTCAATGGAGCGTTAGGAAGTTGTCTATAACTGGGCCGTGGTCCTTGAGGGTAATTCAGGTGGGCCGCCCAAAAAATAATAATAACTAAGATATCTAAATATTAATATATTCTGTTGGTAAAGGATTATTAAACTGCTTAGACATTGTGTCGCGTTAACTTGCATATGCCCATTTCAATTCACTATGCATGCATCACTCGCGCATATTGCACAAATCAGGTCTACAACTTCCAGTAGCTAGCAGTTAACGTTAGTTTGAGCACACAAAATGCCGGTTTTTACGTGTTATCTTCCCAAAATGACAATTAACGATGTATATAGGATTCTATGTTGTTTCCCTTATCGCAAGAGGGGTTTAAATTGTATGTTTTGAGCTACATCGACAATTACGAAGTTAAAGTGGAACTGAACTGATTTATGAAGTACGGCTCACATAATTATTTAAATAAGATCACAAAACTTTATCTGACAACTAGAAGAGCAAAATGTTCCATTTGTTAATAAAAACGTTTTAAACTTTACTAGTTAAATACTGGGCGCGGCCATCTTTGAATCGTCATGTCTGTGTCGTCACGAGAATGGTTAGGTAGCCTCAGAGCCCGTTTAAGGATATATGTATTAGACATTCTCTGGTAGCCTATGTTGGGAAAATTGAAGATGTAACACATTTATCCTGTATAAGAATGATTCTGTGTCCAACATTCCTTGTGTGTAGAGAGAGGCCTACCCCCAAATCTGAACTTTGAGGAACACGAGGCATATGTAAACAAGGTGACCTGGGCTGACCACTCTCTCTTACTGGAGAGGCCATAAAAGATGTCTGGCCTTATCTGTGTTGGGTGAATCATGTGGTCAAGCTTACAGGGGTCAAAAGGCACACACACTCAAACACGCACGCACACACGCCTGCGCCAGGTCTATGCAAGGAGCCAATGAAGAAGAGCAATGGAACATTTGCATGCCTTTGTCTTAACCAATGACTGTAAAGAGCGGTTCTGCTTAAATAGTTAGCTAGCACAACATGCTAGTGGACAAACTTGTAGCACAATGGCGTGTGATGTTTTTGTCTCCTTGTGGGCCTTATTGGCTGGTTGTACAAACTAATTTTACGAGACAGAAGGCATGTAATTGAGTTAGTGGTTGACTAGGGTGACCAGAGACCTAAACTAGGGTGATCGAGACCTTAAAAATGCATCTGGCAGGGATTCCAAAATTGTCTGGGATTTTGCCTAGTCGGATATTTGTGTTTCTCTGGGTCTTTCACAAACTGTTACGCCCTTACAAGTTTTGGAAAGGGTATCCCCCTTACGTTCACCAGCGTGAGCACTGACTGTAGAGAGAACTGTAATTTTAATCAGATAGTACGGCATGCAATACACGACCAGCACTACCCCCCCCCTCACTTCCACACGACAAAGTGTCCTTTTTTTCACAAACTCAAATCTGGTCACCTTATTAAAACCATTGAGAAATGGTCCCCTAAATAACCTATCCAATTTGTAATCCTTATCCAATCAGGATTTTTATTTGCATTGAAGGGAGGAATCACCCTTTTTTTCACAAAAAAGATTGAAATCTCTGTCTGCAATACCACTCTCGGCCTTTAAGCAACTTTGGCGCTCTCACGCTTGCCAGGCAAGATGCTGGTAATACATCTTGCCTAGGGCCCCAAATGTGATAGGACCGGTACTGTGTGTGTGTGCGTGCATGTGGCTTCACATCTACACTAACTGCGGTGGTCCGTTTCAGATTCTGTCAACGAGCAACATTCCTTTATCAGTCACTCGACCAGGAAATGATAAACCGACCTTGGCTTGAATGTATGACTTCAGTGAGTCATACTTGAGCAAATTTGTATCCTTCACATGGTAGCAGGCTGAGTTACTTACAGGAATGCACAGTATATTGGTAGACAATGACAACACAGCTAAAGAAATGTATCAGAGCTCTGATTAATTGACTGAAAGGGGGATGTGTTTAGTACTTAAGGTAAAAGCATCTGCTAAATGAACACATTGTTATCAGTCAAGGTATTTTAGCTGCTGTTCATGTGTGTGGAACCTGGGTCTGGGAACAGGTGGAACCGGACGGCCAGGGCCACCCGGTCACAGACCGCTCCCAGGCCCCTGAGGTGACCTTGGAGATAATCCCCAAGTCTAAATGCCGTCCCAGGTCAATGTAAACTTGATGTCTGGATTCATAACAGCGATCTAGAGCTTCTCCTCCCCCGTCCACAGCAGTGTTTATGACCTCACGGACGGGAGAAAGAGAGGAAGGATTTGAGGAGATTCCAATGAGGCCTTGATCGTGTATTCTCCCTCTTGTTTGACCTCCAGATGACCTTTGAGGCATCCAGCTGTGTGACCCTGCTGTTTGACTTCTGGGATGTTCACGGACCTGCAGGTACGAACCAGCACTTCCAGGACAACTCTAATAATAACTCTGTTTTTCAGAGGTGTTCTGGAGTCTTTTAGACGGAGCCTTGGTTGTTCGTTATACCGAAGCAGAGTTTGTGTTTGTGGGTTCAGTGTGTGTGTTTGTGGGTTCAGAGTGTGTGTTTGTGGGTTCAGAGTGTGTGTTTTGTGTCTGCAGGGATGGTTCTCTCCGTGGCGGTTGTCCTCCTGCTGACGGTGTTCTTTGAGCTGCTCAAGGTGTCCAGGGTGTGGCTGGGGCACCGTCACCAGCCCGCCCCCCCGGCCGTCACGCCTCCCTTCCCCAACCCCTTGTTCCCCAACGCAGAGTGCCACGACAGCAACGCCGCGCTGGCCCCCGGACCCTCCGGGTCCCCGCTCTCTTCCAGCCCTTCCGAGTCCAGGCTGGTGCCACCGGAACCCCTCCCTCCTGGCGTCATCAACAGGTGAGGCTCTCTCGACCCCTGACCTCTTCTCACCTCATCCAGCTAAACCCCAGGTGTTAAATGCACCATCTTTTTCGAGTTACCAGCACTAGTAATTATCTTGGCCAGGGCAGTGATTGAGGTCATGGTAACCGTGGGAAAGACCTGTCTCAGTGGAATATCTGCCGTTTAGTTTTCAGTGTGTGATGTCATGTACAAACAACATGATGACCGGTTCCACCTGTTTGAATCCCGTCTCAGGTACAGAGAGGACACCGTGTTTTTGTTGGACATCGTTAGAGGCCACCTGCTTCTCTAGCTTTGTCTGCATGTGTGTCGGGGGTGTGGGGTTTATCAGACATTAGTCTATTGTGAGCTACAATATGTTTTTTCAAAGGGGTTGCGAATGTGATACAGGGCGTAGGTATATGACAAATGGTAAGTATTAGAGTAAATCTGAAGAATATGGGTACAAATGGTTATGGGGGGAGGGGGGCAGAAATCAGGAAAAGGGTGAACTGACTGACGCTCTATAAAGTGTGAGCACCACTGGTCTGATTGGTCCCCCCCCCGTCCTCTCTTCCAGCTGGGTCCACCACGGCGTCCAGACGCTGCTCCACGTCCTGCAGGTGGTGCTGGCGTACATGCTCATGCTGTGCGTCATGACCTACAACACCTGGATCTTCCTGGGGGTCATCGCGGGGTCAACCCTGGGGTACTTCCTCGCGTTCCCTCTCCTGGGTGAGATGTGAGGGAGGAAACCCGAGAGACAGAACTGTTCGGCTGTTCCGGGGACGTGTCGTAAAGGGAGTAGACTTCTTCTGTGCGTTTGGACGTAGTCGTAGAGGGGGTTATTTGAATGCACGCGTAGTGTTTTGTCACCTGACTTTGGGAGCTGGGGTCTCCTCAGAACAGCATGTTGAAGGGGACAGTGTTGGCTGTCTGGGGTGAAGAAGTAGGCTAGTCTCTTTCACAGATTCCTTTCCCTTCACCAGTCTCTTAAATAGTCCCATATCATCACCCGAGCCATCCCAATTTCTCGCAGGTTTTTGACTGTGTGACAGGAGTTGGAGGGCAGATGGACATCGTTGATGTCATTGTTTTTAAATATGCTCCGTTTTCAAGAAGATTGGAAGCTTGTAAGGTTTTTACTGAATCCAAAGTTGTATCCGCATCATAAACTGTATTTTACTGAAACCACTATGCATTGCTGAGTCACTGCATGGCTTTAGCTTACCTACTGCAATACTCAGACAGCAGTTACTGTACTAAGGAGTGGTTCTTCTTTTACAACACCAAGGTCAAATTTCAGGGGGAACTAGCCAACATCAAGTCAGAAGTCTTGTCACAAGACTCAACATTTGAGGAATTGCCACTATGACAGTCTAGGATCATGTGACTGAGCTGTAAGGCCAAAGGTGTGGTGGAGAGGTTTTCATGAACATGACAGAGCTGATGTTAAACTTGAGCCCTTGTGCCTTATCGTGTAGCTTCCGTTCCCTACGTAAACTCAGATGCAATCGTCCCACTTGTTTTGAATACAAATGCAAGGAATTTGGGTTACTGAGTTTTTGCACAGGAACAAACTGGAACTGTAAAACAGACTGACTTTTGTGTGGTTTACACTGATAGACTGTCTTACTACTGATCATTTTAAATTTCTTCTTTTGAGATTGAATAAATATAGCCGAGTGTGTTGTTAACATTTAAAACAAATCACATACTTTTTTGTGTCGTTTTTACTTAGAAATGGGTACAAAGATGATTGTAAATAAAAATGAATGACAGAACAAGATACAAGGTAAAAATTGAACATATCTTTTCATCTTGTTCATCATAAGATAGGTAAAAAGCTATTACAGACAGGAATGTACAAGCATCGTGTAGTGGACAACACGACGCTTATAATAAATAACAATAGAAAGAATTGTCGTTCTATCAAACGACAACCGTCAGATTACATCTTAAATATAAACAATGGCCACAAACAAAAATAAGTATAAAATGAACCTGATTGTGTTTAACAACTGTGAAATTTGAATTTAGATATGGTTCACAACCTGGACGGCCAAATATAGTTTTTTTTTTAGGGTTAGGGCTAGCATTTTAGGGCTAACGTCTTAGGGCTAACTAGTGTCTTAGGGCTAGCGTTTTAGGATTAGCATTTTAGGGCTAACGTCTTAGGGCAAGCTAGTGTCTTAGGGCTAGCTAGTGTCTTAGGGCTAGCTAGTGTCTTAGGGCTAGCTAGTGTCTTAGGGCTAGCGTTTTAGGGTTAGGGTTAGCATCTTAGGGCTAACGTCTTAGGGCTAGCTAGTGTCTTAGGGCTAGCGTTTTAGGGTTAGGGTTAGCATCTTAGGGCTAACGTCTTAGGGCAAGCTAGTGTCTTAGGGCTAGCTAGTGTCTTAGGGCTAACGTTTTAGGGTTAGGGCTAGCATCTTAGGGCTAGTCTGTTAGGTCCGACTTCAGCACTGCGGCAGTCAGCAGACAAGGTGCAACCTTCCAGACGTGAGCAAAAACACCTTAGAGAGCTGGATAAAGATAACACCGACCACAACAACACACACACATCAATGCGTAATGAACAAGTCATGCAATCCTGATTGTTGTGAAAACAACACGGTCACTCGTGAAATTAGACATGCCTTGAAAGAGATTAACATACATTTTTTTTGAACAAACACGTCTTCAAAATACATATTTAACGATTGTGATTGGTACTGACAAACATGAACACGAATCCAAATCGTGTTGTCATAGAATCATATTTGTGTAATATATATGTGTGTGTCTATGTATAAGTTATAACTATAATAAGCAAGCACTACAAATGTGCATCCAATGTACAATAATGGAGGCTGTACCTACGACAGAAACTGTTGAATCTACAGCTTGTGAACAGCGCCCCCTGGTGCCTAAATAGGGGACGCTACATCCACCAGTTTGTAGCGTTGCATTCCCACTGTATTATGGTGCAAAGTACATTCTTTAGGAGAGTTGCTGTGTAAAGAGCATGTATACACCTTCCCAATTCTGAGGTTGGAAGTACTAATTTCTTAGTTTCAGGTTAAAAAACAAATGTTACCTAGCTTTTAAAATCGAGTAAAGGTATTACGTTTAAAATTCAGAGAGAACGCAGTTACTGTAAGAAGAAGAATACATTTAGATATTTTAGATAAGCAGAAGGGGAAAAACTGCTAAGTAGGTTGTGGCTAGAAAATCGAGCACAATATCAACAATGAAATAAGGGATGAAATAGCAAATAAAAAATAATTTATAACATAGAAGCAATGTTTTCCTCTGGTTTCCCTCCATTCATATCTCATGGGCTATTTCTGATACACACTTTGTACTGGGGGGCAGGTCTCTTCTCTCTGATTGGTTGAGGACGACAGACACTTCCTGGTCCAGAGTCACTGCTACCTCCTCAGGGTCAGCCACGATTGGCTGAGCCTCGTTCTCATTCAGCCCCTCATTGGTCGGTGACTGAAATCCGCTGTCGTTATGACACCGGGGACTTGACTCGGCCAGTCGCGGGGCCATCTCCGCGTCAGAGTCCAAACAGCACTCAGTAACCTGGTCACTATCCTCTTCCTGTTCCGCAATCTCCACTTCCTGTGCAGCGATCTCTGTGAACGACTCCCCTTCCTCGCTCTCCACTTCCTGTTGACCCTCTTTGACTTCCTGATGACCCTCTTCCACTTCCTGTTGACCCTCTTCCACTTCCTGATGACCCTCTTCCACTTCCTGTTGACCCTCTTCCACTTCCTGCGGACAACTTCCTGCCAGCTGCTCCTCTACTTCCTGCCCACTCTTTCCCGCGGGCGGGCGCACCTCCTCCACCACAGTCCTGATGAGCGTCACCTCCTCCTCCACGCCGTCTCCCAGGGAGATGGTCCCCGCCCCCGCCTCCATCCCGTTGCTATGGCATGCCGCCTCCTCCAGCGACACCGGCAATGCCACCGTCACCACGGGGTTGATGAGGTCGCGGATGCGGTCCACGCTGTCGGGAGACTTGGGCTCATCTGGCTCGGGCCGACCTCCTCCGTGACCCTTGACCTCCTCGCCCTCTCCTTCCTCGGGGATGAGCTCCACCCCTGGTACCTCCAGACAGGACTCATAGGGCAGAGGGGGCATCCCATCCAGCTGGATCATGGACACCACCTGTCTGCGCTTCCTGCCGGAGCTCCTCCCCCCGCCCAGGGAACCCTCCAGGTTGTGACCTTCGACCCCCAGCTGGGCGGCCCAGTCCACGCCGGGTTGCTCCCCCAGCAGGTGCAGGTTGGGGTCACTGTTGGTCAGGACCATGCTGTCCCTGTATAGGTTGTGTCTCCTCTGGACCGCGGCCTCCTTCACAGCTGCAGAGGGAGATGGGGAGAGAGAGAGAGAGAGAGGGAGATGAGGGGACACAGAGAGAGGGAGATGGGGAGATAGAAAGGGAGAAGCAGAGAGAAAAGGGGAGTGAAAGATTGAGAGTCAGGATCAAGGGGGCTGGAGACAGACACGAGACACAGCCTGTTTTCATGACCACTTACCCATCATGATGTCCTTGGTGACGGACTGCAACACCACCTCCTCGAATACGTTCTCCACCAGAATGAACCTGGAGAAGTCCTCGAAGATCATCTCCTGGAACCGAGGGAACTCCTAAGAGGAGCAGAGACAAACAGGTTCAGACTGGTTCAGACAGGTTCCTTTGCAGACAAGAGCTACCAGACAGCTGGAGATACTGGGTCTGGTGCATGGTAGGCAGGGAGGTCAGGGGGGGCCAGAGAGAGAGAGAGAGAGAGGGAGAGAGCTCAGGGAGTGGAGAGAGACAGGAGGAGGATCAGAGACAGGATAAGTGACAGAGGGAGGGAGGTTAGAGACTGGAAGAAAGATGTACCAGAGAGAGAGAGAGAGAGAGAGAGAGAGAGAGAGATGTACCAGAAAGAGAGAGATGTACCAGAGAGAGAGAGAGATGTACCAGAAAGAGAGATGCACCAGAGAGAGAGAGAGCGAGAGAGAGAGAGAGAGAGATGTACCGGAGAGAGAGAGAGAGAGAGATGTACCGGAGAGAGATGTACCGGAGAGAGAGAGATGTACCAGAGAAAGAGAGGGAGAGAGAGAGAGATGTACCAGCGAGAGAGAGGGAGAGAGAGAGATGTACCAGAGAAAGAGAGAGAGAGAGATGTACCAGAGAGAGAGAGGGAGAGAGAGAGATGTACCAGAGAAAGAGAGGGAGAGAGAGAGAGAGATTCACCAGAGAGAGAGAGGGAGAGAGAGAGATGTACCAGAGAAAGAGAGGGAGAGAGAGAGAGAGAGATGTACCAGAGAGAGAGAGGGAGAGAGAGAGATGTACCAGAGAGAGAGAGAGAGAGAGAAAGAGATGTACCAGAGAGAGAGAGGGAGAGAGATGTACCGGAGAGAGGGAGAGAGATGTACCAGAGAGAGAGAGATGTACCAGAGAGAGAGAGAGATAGAGAGATGTACCGGAGAGAGAGAGAGGGAGAGAGATAGAGAGATGTACCAGAGAGAGAGAGAGGGAGAGAGATAGAGAGATGTACCGGAGAGAGAGAGAGGGAGAGAGATAGAGAGATGTACCGGAGAGAGAGAGAGGGAGAGAGAGATAGAGAGATGTACCGGAGAGAGAGAGGGAGAGAGATGTACCAGAGAGAGAGAGAGGGAGAGAGATAGAGAGATGTACCGGAGAGAGAGAGAGGGAGAGAGATAGAGAGATGTACCAGAGAGAGAGAGAGGGAGAGAGATAGAGAGATGTACCAGAGAGAGAGATGTACCAGAGAGAGATGTACCAGAGAGAGAGAGAGATAGAGAGATGTACCGGAGAGAGAGATGTACGAGAGAGAGAGAGAGAGAGAGAGAGATATAGAGATGTACCAGAGAGAGAGAGGGAGAGAGAGATATAGAGATGTACCGGAGAGCAGGAGGGAGAGAGCTGCTTCAGCAGGTGTGGGATGATGATCTGCAGCAGAGCCTCTCTGAAGAACTTCTTACGCACGGTACTGCTGTCGTAGTCATATTTCTGACAGGGAACACACACACACGTCAGTAAAATACCAACACAAAATATGCCAGTCAGTCACTCATCACATTAGTTAGTTTATTTAAAAAGTCGTAAAAGTTAGTTTAATAGTTTGTTTACAAATTTTACTCAACTGCATTTTTATTAGTTAATTTGTTACCAATTCCTTTTGTTCATATCGTTCATTCATTCTTATGTTTGTTCAATCATTCAATTATTCATTCATTCAATAGCTTGTTGGTTGGTGGCTGGTGGTAGGGCACCTTGAGCACTCTGTCCTGGCAGCGCTGGGCAGTGTCACATAGATCCTCTCCTACCTGGGCCTCCAGACTCTGCCACAACAGCTGCTCAAACGTGTACACTGCGTTGTCCATTTGCTGTCACACACACACACACAAAATAGAGGAAGTTTGGACATGAAGGACTAACACACCACAGAAGAAGTCATGACTATTCCGTTTGAGTTTCTGCAGGATTTGGGTGTGCTTGTGATACCCATCCTAACCACCAGATGGCGCCACTACGACACAGCCCGGGGGGGGGGGGGGGGGGGGGGGGTTAACCAGTCATTGCATCACTTTCTTTAACCTTTGGGGATGCTAGTAAGTAGGATGGGTGTACACCATTCTCCACACACAATAATGACATTTCCCCTTGGGGATTATCATGTTCTGTACTTATCTGCTCACTTGTGTGATGACCTTTCCTATCACGAAGGTTAGGGTTATAGTGAGAGCATGGTTCTTTATTCTGTACAGCATAATCCCACCCCTGTATTAATGGTGAGGGTATGGCGATCTAGCCCGCTACAGCCCTACAGAACGATGTGTGTCTGATCCGTGACCTCAAGCTGTACTGTCCCTACGCACCGTCCGCAAGCGCGGCGCTGAAACGAGCGACGGGCCGCAGACGTGAACGCGGGCGCAGTCCTCACCTCCCTCATGAGGACCTGGGCCCTCTGGGTGAAGACGGAGGCGCTGGAGACGTCGAACCTCTGCTGTAGGCCCTCCAGGCTCAGCTGCTCCACCTGCTCATAGCAGCTCTGCATCTTCACCGGGTGGAATGCCAGCATGGAGATCTTCTCCATGAGCTGGGGAGGGAGGGAGGATTCTTGTCAGTTATATTGAAATGAGAACTGAAAGTTCACGTGAGGATTGACAGAGCCCTTGCAGCACAGGAACAAATACACTGATGAAATGCATTCAAGTGGGGATTATTACACGTTACAATATCAAGTACTGTATTTTTTTCCGTTGATTCCACCCCTGACACAGCACCCTGACCCGACCCCAAACCCAGCCCCTCCTCACCTCCCCCATGTTCTCCTTGCCTCCTCCGTTGAGCGTGTTCTTGCTGACCTCCACCAGCTCTCGGAACAGCACCTCCCTCACCTCGGAGAACCCTCGGCTGGTGGGCTCCATCAGGGCCTCCAGGATGGAGCCCAGGTAGGGCTGGACGCTGGCCCGCAGGAGCTGCTCTGCCCTGGGCAACACCACGGCTGTGGAGGGGGGGGGGGGGGCATGGAGGTCTGTGGTTACTGGGCAGGTCAGTCAACACCCTCCGCAACATGACATGAGGGAACTTGGGGACGTGTTAAGATCAAATCTAAAACCCGAAGTCGAAACGTTTTTTGCCACACAAGTACTCATCACTGATGGGGTATTTTGTATTTTTACTTTTCTAAACTTTTTTTTTTCTAAACGTATTTTGTATCGAAAAATTCTGAAAAGTTTTTTTTTGTAAAGCACAGCAAAATACAATACAGTATAGTAGAGTCCTCATCAAGTACTCATCAAGGATCCAAACTTTTTCGGGGGAAACCTTTTTGTCAGAATCTTTTTTTTTACCTTTCAAATGTTTCGAAAATATTCTTTCAACCTTTCAAAACTTTTTTTTTCACACAGTGAAAGGAAAGGAGGGGGAAACAGTATAGAAAAGCAGATTACAGTAGAGTACAGTACAGTAGAGTCCCATACAAGTACTCATCAATGATGCAGTAAGTTTTTTTTCCAGATATATTGTTTCGACCTTTCAAAACATTTTTTCGAAAAAGATTTTCAAAAAGTTTTTTTTCAACGTTTCAAAAGTTTTTTTCGAAACTCTCTTAACGTACACAGTGACAGGAGACAATGTACACACTTAATATAGATATACACACACAAACACACTAAATATAGACAAATCCACAAACTTAATGCAGACACCCACACACACACTCACAAGTACACAACTCACTGAGTTCTGTACTTAAATCTACCGCAGGGTTTAACTTGGTCTTGGCTTGCTATGTTCCTTCAGGAATGCAGTTCTTCCACATCAGCTACGTGGGAAACCGACCCAGAGCCAGCGACCAGCCCAGGGTGGTTGTGCCAAGGCACCGTTCAGGAGGCAGTGGAAGTTCTAGACCATTTCAACCGGGGGGGGCCACTGTTAGGGGGGGCCACTGTTAGGGGGGGCCACTGTTAGGGGGGCCCACTGTTAGGGGGGGCCACTGTTAGGGGGGGCCACTGTTAGGGGGGGCCACTGTTAGGGGGGCCACTGTTAGGGTGGCCACTTTTAGGGGGGGCCAGTTATGTTTAACATTATTGTTGCTATATCGTTTTTCACTGCATTGCAGGTAAAATACCATGTTTATAATGATTCGGAATCTATGTTTAGGAGGCCCAAGCCTGTTGTCATGGGGACTGGCTCTCCCTGCCCCCCCCCCCCCGAGTACTATACTGTACTATACTGTACTATACTGTACTATACTGTACTATACTGTACTATACTGTACTATACTGTACGATGCTTCAGGATCACTGGACAGAGAAGCGAGAGGAGAGTTGAAGATATAAAGGGATGAGAGGATGATGAGACGAGGAGGGTGTGTCTGTGATTGTGTGTGGAGTGTGGAGTGTGGAGTGTGTGTGTGTGTGTGGAGAGTGTGTGTGTGTGTGTGAAGTGTGTGTGTGTGGAGTGCAAAGGAAGCGTGTCAGTCTGGTGTCATCTGAAACCTGACAAGAGAGACTTGGTCTGGATTAAAGTTCAGAAGCTTCTATTCTATTCTTATTCAGTAGAAACACAATAGAGGCGTGGAGTACAGCTGCTCTGGGACTGGTCTGGCCGCTTCTGCACCGTGCCAGTGTGTGTGTGTGTGTGTGTGTGTGTGTGTGTGTGTGGCTCCACAACCTCTCTCAGTAGCCAGACAACAGATCCTACCTCTGGGGCTTATTATCAGGAGGGATATGTGTGTGTATAATACACGTGTGTGTGTGTGTGTGTATATATAATACGTGTGTGTGTGTGCCTCACCCCGGAGCTTGCTGCTGACGTGTTCCCTGGAAGTGATGATCTGGTCCATGTCCGTACGCAGCACAGCGTCCAGGGAGGAGCGCTGCTCCTCGCAGGCCTGGAGCAGGGCCTCGTACCGGGCCTCGGTCTGGGACAGCACCTGCCTGTACACCGCGTCTGAGATCTGGAGGGAGGGGGCGGGAGTCCTTAGTATCAGAAGGAATACGCCTCACTTGGACATGCTGCTGAACTGACAACAACCTGGAGGGGAGAGGGGAGGGGGGAGGGGGGAGTAAAGGGAAGAGGGGAGAGGGGGAAGGGAAAGAGGGAGGAGAGAGGGGGAGGAAGAAACAGGAGGAGGGAAGAAGAGAGGGAAGAAGGGAAGGAGAGAGGTTGGGAGGAGAAGAGAGAAAGAGAGTAAGAGAGTGAGAGTGAGAGTGAGAGAGAGAGAGAGAGAAAGAGAGAGAGGGAGAGAGAGAGAGGGAGAGAGAGAGGGAACTCACCAGCATCCAGCTTCTCTGTTTCTGTTGCAGTTTCCCCTTCAGACGAGGACCAATCAAATTCCTCAGCTCAGGGTGGAGCGTCTCCATCACCAGGTTAGCCAGGATCTACACCCACCGCACACACACACACACCCCGCACACACACACACACACACGTTGGCACTTTGCTCGAGGCAGTAAGGCCTGAGCTGGCCCTGTGTATAAACAGACTAAATGAGCAGGTGTGGAATCACTATTCATCTTCATGCTGCTTCAAAGAGGATAACAACAAACACCGCAGTCAACCTGGCCAACAACAACCACTTCACACACTCCTGGCCTTGAGATGGGTGTGTGTGTGTGTGTGTGTGTGTGTGTAATAGTCTTAGTGTGTTATGTAAGAACAGGGGTGTAAGTATAGTACTTGGCATCTTGATCAAACTATAATTAGCTGGATGATGCTGCTGTAAAGTGAAACACACTGTCAAAACTCTACAAGTAAACACGGCTTAGCTTTCAGCCCCTTCCTGCAGAATATGCACACACGCACGCAGACACACACACACACACACAGTGGCTATCCAAACATACATACATCTGCTGCAAGTGGGTGTTCATAAGAACAGCACTCCACCTTCCTTGTCTCATTAGCGACCCTGCATCATAAAGTGATTGATGGCACACACACACACACACACACACACACACACACACAAAGACTGGTTGGATGTTACAGCAGTTGGATGTTATGATGGTTGGATGTTAGGATCGATGGATGTTAGAACAGTTGGATGTTATGATGGTTGGATGTTAGGGGCGTCGGGGCGCCGAACGATACGATGGGAGGATGCTAGAGGTTGCCAGGGTTACGAGTGGTTTCCAAAACGACCAGACATGGCCTGCAGGAAAAACAAAAACACAGCAGCCAGCCACCACCCTGCAGAAAAACACATGGAGCCACTCCTTCCTGTGTGTGTGTGTGTGTGTGTGTGTGGTGTGTGTGTGGGTGGTGTGTGTGTGTCAGAGATGCAGGAAGAGTGGTTAATGCCTCTACTCTGCTCGGTCGCCCCCCCCCACACACACACACACACACTCTGTCTTTATGCCATCCGCCCAACGCACCTCTAACCACTGTGAACGGAGCCCAACACTGCACCAGAGGCAGAAACAGGCCGTGTGGGATGCTAATCACCCTGACCAACACACTGCTTCTGTTCTGTGACGCTCCACCGCTGCAGCAGGGCGAGGGAGGCAGGGAGAGGGAGGCAGGGAGAGGGAGGCAGGGAGAGGGAGGCAGGGAGAGGGAGGCAGGGAGAGGGAGGCAGGGAGAGGGAGGCAGGGAGAGGGAGGGCGAGGGAGGCAGGGAGAGGGAGGGAGGCAGGCAGGTGACTGCTCACAAGGAGCCTCTGTTCTCCCCCCGGGGGCCGGCAGGGGGGCGGCAGTGGGGCGGCAGGGGGGCGGCAGGGGGGCGGCAGGGGGGCTTGGGTCCACCCTGTCCAGGGGTGTGAGGTGGATATGCTAGCCCCCCCCCCCCCACGCCTGCACTGAGGGCTCCTTTCAGCCTGGCGGGTGGAGCTCAGGTTACCTTACAGGAGGGAAGGGTGGAGGGCAGGGTGGGGAGGAGGAGGAGGGGGAGGTGGGGGAGGGGGAGGAGGAGGAGGGGGAGGAGGAGGACGGGGAGGAGGAGGACGGGGAGGAGGACGGGGAGGAGGAGGAGGGGGAAGTGATGGCTGGCTGAACATGAGAGAGAAGATGAGGACTTGGTGGGAGTGACTAATCCTGTGTGTGTGTTTGGGTTTCTAATGATGTTTGGGTGATTGTGTGGTGTGTGTGTGTGTGTGTGTGTGAGGTTGAGACCAGGAGGTCTTGACTCATACTTTGTGTGAAGATATGTGTCAGATCTGGGGGCTGTGTGGTTATTGTACACACACACACACACACACATGTGGTCAAATCCACCAAGGTTACTGAGTACTGAGTTCTGCCCAAAGCATTAGCTTTCTTCTTCATATTTAATAACCACAGGCACCAATGGAGGCTGGCCTGCTGATTGGATGACTAGCTGGTTGATCAGGTGACTAGTGTGGAATCAGGTTAGTTACAACCCTCCAGGCAGCTGCAGAGGCAGGGTTGGAGAGCCCAGCTCTGGACAGAGTGGGTGACATTGACTGCGTGGTGACCACAACACCAGGCTGCAGTTCCTGGCCTCACCTGTGGGGGCGCTCCACACATCAGGTCCCAGGTTCCGTAGTGACCGTGGCGCTGTCGGTGGAGCCTCACCGTGTCGGTGAACGCCGGCGTCCGCACCTTGCAGTCCTCTGACAGGCCTGTAGGGGGCAGGAGAGCAGGAGTGAGGCAGGGCAGATGGAGGGAGGGAGGGTGGGGCTGGGATGTTTTGGGTCACTGTGTTGGATGGTTGAGCCTCTAAACTCACATGGTTTGTTTTGTTGTGTGCATTTTGCCTATTTGTGCAGGTTTTAATCTGTCTCTTCTTATATTATTTCTTGCGCTGTACAGCACCTTGCAACTTTGGTTTTGAAAGGCGCTCTAACCAAATCTTTATACAACTAAATATACCTTTCTACAGTCTTCATTACTCGTTTCAGAGTCAATTTAACTAAACTTGATTCCAAACGTATATTTTAAGGAAGGGAAAAAGTATGTTTTTTGGGGTGATAGCCGCTAGCTGTTGCCTAATAATAATCCCGGTGTCGTTAGTAGCAGGGGATTGCACAGGAAGCCCAGCCCTAACTCAACCGCCGTGTCATCACCAAAACAGGAAGTGGCCCAGTGTCGACCGGCTGGGTCGTCGCCGCGGTGACGCCCCTCCATGAGAGGGCAGAGGGAGAAGCTGTACGTTGCTGTACATCAACGCCGGGGTTCTGTTTGTTAACGTGGTGAAAACAGCCCCGTCAAGGTCTGTTTGACGACAACGCATCGCCACGGCGATGATGGGTATACGACCACTACACATGCTTCTGGCAGGTGTGTCGCCAAACAGGACAGAGAGAAGCTGTATAGGACACACACAGTCGTCAGGGGCCACACACACACACACACACACACACACGGTCCTCAGGGGCAGTGCTTGCTTGTGGTTGTCCATCGAGGCCGATGATGACGTCCACTTCTGACTTCCACGGTGAGTTCCCTGGTGGCTGTATAGTCCTATCCTGGATCCACAGGTCTTGTCACAAGTGGGACATGTGTATGTAATAGTTTCTTTTATACACACACACACACACGGCGGGTCACGTGACGGCTACACAGGGCAGCAGTGAACTCCAGTGTGGGGCTCCACAACTCTCCACCAATCAGACGAGGCCGTGGGTGGAGGGATCACAGAATCCTCCAGAAGGACACAAACAACGAGATCCTTTCTCAAGCGTTGATATTATTATGATTCCTCGCGATTCATGTCATGTCCTTTAAACCCCCCCCCCCCCCCAGCAGTTAGCCCCGCCCCCCCCAGCAGTTAGCCCCCCCCCCCCCCAGCAGTTAGCCCCGCCCCCCACCCCCCCCAGCAGTTAGCCCCGCCCCCCCCAGCAGTTAGACATCATGTGGTTCCTGGCCTGCTGACACACGTCCAATGTGCCCATGGATGCGCTGGATTTACTGTTTGGTGTGTGCCAGCCAGGGCTGGATGGGTAGAGCAGGCTGGCTGGAGGCCTAGACGGGCGGGTCACCAGCCACAGGAAGCAGAGCTGAGCTAAACCCAGCAGCCCTAAGGGGAGGGAAGTATGGAGCCTCGGCTTCCACGAGGTCTTCTACTGTGGCGCACACGTAGAACGCATGTCAAACTCTCTCCCTCACACACACACACACGTGCACATGCATGCACACACACACACACACAGTGCGAATTATAGAAAAGAAGTTACGATTTGTTTCAAATCCCTCTCAGACTTCAAAGCGATCAGTTCTCTCACAGCTCTGAGTGTGTCTTGGAGGCGGGGATACAGACAGGATACAGACAGGATACAGACAGGACACAGACAGGACACAGACAGGACACAGACAGGACACAGACAGGACACAGACAGGATACAGACAGGATACAGACAGGACACAGACAGGACACAGACAGGACACAGACAGGACACAGACAGGACACAGACAGGATACAGACAGGATACAGACAGGATACAGACTGCCTGGCATGGGAAAATGTGTGTGTGTGTGTGTGTGTGTGTGCGTAGCTCTGTAAATAGAACATGTGGTAACACTTAGCATGGTCGCCGTGTTTGAGGCATTTCCCTCTCAGGCTTAACTCTGCACGGTGTGTGTATGTGTGTGTGTGTGATGGCCAATGAGATTCCTCGCTCTGCGGAAGACATGCCGCGCTCAAGAGGACCGCGCTGACCAATCACGTGACGGCACATCTCCACGCACCAGCCAATCCTGAATCAGGATGATGGTGACAGGAAGAAGACGACAGACGGAGACCGGAATGTTCCGGAAGATTCTTTTCAAATACAGGAGCCCTTTCGACTTTCTGTCCCTGTGTTAAAGTAAGTACAGGTGACAACTATTAGATTATTGAACAACAACCAGTGTTCTTTCACCGGGGGAGGTCGCAAAAACTTCCAACCACCACGTGTATTTTCATGTTTGAGTATGTGTGTGTGTGTATATTTTCATGTGTGTGTGTGTGAGTCTGTATTTTCATGTGAGAGAGTGTGTGTGTGTGTGTGTGTGTATTTTCATGTGAGAGAGTGTGTGTGTGTGTGTGTATTTTCATGTGAGAGAGTGTGTGTGTGTGTGTATTGTCATGTGAGAGAGTGTGTGTGTGTGTGTATTTTCATGTGATAGAGTGTGTGTGTGTGTGTGTGTGTGTGTGTGTGTGTGTATTTTCATGTGAGAGAGTGTGTGTGTGTGTATTGTCATGTGAGAGAGTGTGTGCGTGTGTATTGTCATGTGTGTGTGTGTGTGTGTGTATTGTCATGTGTGTGTGTGTGTGTGTTGTCTCAGCAGGGTGCTTCTCTTCAGGAGCTTTTTTGCATCTCAGTTGCTGTTCGACCTGCACTTCACCTGACCCACACACACATAGACCCAGCATAGACCCAGCATCTGCCAATCATGGCATCCGCTTTGACTAAACCATCACCATGAAGGCACAGCCTTCCCACAATGCACCTCTGCTTCTGAAGTGCACCCAATAATGGCCCCGCCTCAGTCAGCAACCACGCAAGCAAACAGTCAAACAGTACTTTATGAAGTGTGGCTACAGGGGGGTGTGTGTGTGTGTGTGACTCGAGCAGAAAAAAGGAGCTGTTGTTCGGGGGAGGTGTCACTTCCTGAAATCGTTCAGCTCCTGGGGGAGGAGGGGAGGGGGGAGGGGGAGAGGGGGAGGAGGAGAGGGGAGGAGGGGGAGAGGGGGAGAGGGGGAGGAGGGGAAGGGGAGGAGGGGGGGAGAGGGGGAGGAGGGGAGGAGGGGAGGGGGAGGAGGGGGGGAGGAGGGGGAGAGGGGGAGGAGGGGAGGGGGAGAGGGGGAGGAGGGGGAGGAGGGGGGGAGGAGGGGAGGGGGAGAGGGGGAGGAGGGGGAGGAGGGGGGAGGAGGGGGGGAGGAGGGGGAGAGGGGGAGGGGGAGGAGGGGGAGAGGGGGAGAGGGGGAGGAGGGGAGGGGGGTTTCTGAAATTTGGCTTTCCTCCGTACACCCTCATGACAATATCAAGGAGGTGTGGGGGGGGGGGGGGAGCAGTGAAGAGGGTGTGTGTGTGTGTGGGGGGGGTTATCAATACAGACAGGACCACAAGTGTTATGAAGAAACCTAGTAAGCTACTGAGCATGTCCAGACGGGTCGAGGGGGACATTAGGAGAGAACATTCTAAGAGCCTCTTCATATCTGCTGGTCACGCTGGCCTGCAGCTGCTGTGTTCACACTTATAGAGGACTACTGAAAAGCAAGGGGAACGTTTTAAGACAATACCACTTGCCAAGAGGAGTAATGCAGTGTCATTAATCGGAAGTACGAGTTGAAAGCAGTCACAATAGTAGGTTCATGACGATTGTACTTCAAAGCTTTTGATTACGCCCTATGCAGGACAAGCAGCATGTCAGCACCTTGTTACAGTGTGTGTGTGTGTGTGTGCTGGTTATATCCAGCCAGGGCGTGGTGTGGGTCTGGAGTGTGTGTTTGCAGAGCATGATGGGAAGGTGTTGACGCAGGGCTGGGGGAGCAGCAGAGAAGCTGCTCTGGGATCTGCTGCCAGGTGGAAACACGTCCCATCATGCCCCTGTCCTGTCTCTGCCGCCGCTGGGGCCTCACCGGGTCATTAGCACAATCATGTACTTTCATCACATCTACCTCCTACCTACAAGCGACAGTACGGATCACATCTCACTAGTCCCTCGACAAACCTTAACAAGGAGAGGCCACGTACACGCTGTGTGGCTGGAGCAGGATCGAACAATCACCTCTGACAGTCCTCTAACGCCTCTGTCTCTCTCCAGGTGACCAGACAGTCCTCTAACGCCTCTGTCTCTCTCCAGGTGACCAGACAGTCCTCTAACGCCTCTGTCTCTCTCCAGGTGACCGGACCTCTCCCCAGGCCAGCCGACAGCACAACTTCTCCCAACCACCTAAACAAACAACACATTTGTTTAGCCTTTAGCCAAACGCTCCAACCACCGAGCTATCCACATTCAGGTGAGCGCATTCCGATGGCAGCAGGTTAAATCCCAACTCCGTGGGAGGGGCCAACTTGCTTTCATTCCATTTCAGCTCCTTCAGTCTAGATGCTCCGCAGATCCACCAGGCTGGGAGCCAAGACTGATTGAGACTTTCCCCCGGGGTCACGTCAAGTCGATCCTCGCCCCGCCCCTCCCCGCCCCGCCCCCTCAGGGAGCAGGCTGCCAGAGAGAGAGAGCAGGCTGCCAGAGAGAGAGAGCAGTCAGCCAGAGAGACTCCAGGACTGGCCCAGAGACACATTCCTGACTGTCAGTCACCTTCCCTGGTGGGACCCGAAGAGGCAGGTATGTGATGCTGTCAAACACACACACCCCTACATGACTTGTGAACAATGGCGGAGGGGAGAGGTAATTGGTCGGGGTGAGGCCGGGGTGTGTGTGTGTGGGGGGGGGGGGGGTCTGACGTCAATAATCCAGCCAATCACATGGTCCTGAAAGTTCAGCTACACCATCTCTCTCTCTGGTCTAGTGCACATACACTCTCTATAGTCTAGACTGTGTGTGTGTATTACCGTGGTTGCTGTATGTGTGTGTGTGTGTGTGTTTGTGTGTGTCTGTGTGTGTGTGTGTGTTACCGTTGTTGCATTGTGTGTGTGTGTGTGTTACCGTTGTTGCTGTGTGTGTGTGTGTGTGTGTGTGTGTGTGTGTGTGCGTGTCTGTGTGTGTGTGTGTTACCGTTGTTGCTGTGTGTGTGTGTGTGTTACCGTTGTTGCTGTGTGTGTGTATGTGTGTGGGTGTTACCGTTGTTGCTGTGTGTGTGTGTGTGTGTTACCGTTGTTGCTGTGTGTGTGTGTATGTGTGTGGGTGTTACCGTTGTTGCTGTGTGTGTGTGTGTGTATGTGTGTGGGTGTTACCGTTGTTGCTGTGTGTGTGTGTGTTACCGTTGTTGCTGTGTGTGTGTGTGTGTATGTGTGTGGGTGTTACCGTTGTTGCTGTGTGTGTGTGTGTTACCGTTGTTGCTGTGTGTGTGTGTGTTACCGTTGTTGCTGTGTGTGTGTGTGTTACCGTTGTTGCTGTGTGTGTGTGTATGTGTGTGTGTGTTACCGTTGTTGCTGTGCCGGACACAGTCTTGCAGGACAGCGTGCCACTTGCTCTGCTCCTTCTCTGTGAGGACGCAGAAGTAGTGGTGCCGGCCGTACGGATGCCAGAGGATCAGGGGGAACTGGGTGGCCCACCTCACCACCGCACCGCTGCCCACTTTGGCCTTCACACCTGACGCAAGGACACACACACGGTAGAACACTTTACATGTATGATCCATTGACCCTCAATCACCTCCCTTGAGATGGAACGGATCATACTATGGATCCCCACCCCTCCCACCTGGCAGGCTGCTGTTGAGCAGCTGGGTGTATTCCTCCATGGAAGTCAGGGCCTTGTAGCCGGCACAGCTGAGGGTGCCCTTGGGGCGCAGGCTTCGCTCGTGAGCCTGGAGGAAGTAGAGGGAGGCACCACACGACCAAACCTTACTCACACGGACTGGAACCTTGTCTGCTGCTCCAGGGCGGGCGGGCGGCACCCGGTGGGGTGTGCAGGGTGGGTGTGCAGGGGGGAGAGGGGAGATGGGAGAGGGTGGCCCGGCGTGTCTCCTACCTGCTTGTTCTCGTAGAAGTTGATTTGGTAGGTGTCGTCCACGTAGACAAAACGGTTCCTCCATTTTTTGTTCTCCTCCAGATACTGGAAGAGACCGCCGGAGAAGATGGCCTTGCCCTCCAGAGGGTCCTGATGCCACGCACACAGAATCACAGTGAGTCCAACACCACCACCCGGCACGTTAAGTCATAGGTCCTGTACTATGTCCAGTGTGACAACATGACACAGGTCCAGACGGCGACAGTCCTGTCTGAGATAGTGGAGGGGGCGGAGACACTAACAACATGGAGGGCTGGAGAGTGTTTACGCAAGCACACGCCATCGACTCTGTTTTCACAGTTCCTGTCCGAGTTCCTGTCTTAGATCAAATACTGAAACTCAAACAGCTTAATCCTATCTGAGGGAGGAAGGAAGGAAGGAGGGAGGGAGGGAGGGAGGCAGGAAAGCAGGAGAAAAGGAAAGTGTTTGTGTGCTTCGAGGCGCTAACAAGCAAAGCTTGGTTGCAGTGGTTTTAGCTGAGTTCCTGCAGTGAAAGTTGGAAGTTATCAGTGTGTGACCAAAATCTGCATTTTTGTTTGTCTGTGTGTAGTTATGCATGTGTGCCTGTTTGTATGTACGCGTGTGTGTGTGTGTGAATGTGTGTGTGTGTGTGTGTGTGTGAGAAGCTCCATCCTGTGCAGAGAAGAGGAACTGCTGTAACATTGTTAACAGTTTGGCTGTTCATGTGTGAAACGTGCTCCACTTTCCCTCCAGTGAGCTGCAGCTGAGAGCCACAGGGAGCTGAGAGCCACAGGGTGCTGAGAGCCACACGGGGCTGAGAGCCACAGGGAGCTGAGAGCCACAGGGAGCTGAGAGCCACAGGGAGCTGAGAGCCACAGGGTGCTGAGAGCCACAGGGAGCTGAGAGCCACAGGGCTAAAGCGCTCCCAGGTACAGAGCTGCTTATTCGCCTCGTTCCTGAGAGAGCACTGGGAGATCTGGAACATGGTGGAACATGGTGGAACACGGTGGAACATCGTTTGCCAGCCAAAGGTCGCTTCTAGTGCTCAATTAATGTATTTGCATACTTGGCTGAATCCTTAGAAACCTCTCCACTCTGCAAGCTCAACCTTACCTGCAAGCTTCCTCAACTTGGCCCAGCGCTAGAATGTGCCACAAAATCAACCAATCTGAGAACATGAGATGGTACATTCTGATTCTGTTTCATCTCCAATCACAACACTTAAAAGACGAAAGAGAAGGGTTTTAGATTTCCAGACACCAAATTTGACAGAATTGAATGGTGACAACAGCAAGAAGTGTTGTGTTTGGAGTCGAAACAGTGAATCAGACTCGACCTTCTCCAACTTTCCGATTGGTTGATTTTGTGGCCCATTTGTAATGCTGTGCCAAGTTGAGTGAGTGAGAGGGTGATTACAAAGAGGCAGATGGTATGAAGGAGAGAGAGAGAGAGAAAGAGAGGGGAAAGATAGTCAGAGAGAGAGAGAAAAAGAAAAAGAGAGGGAGAGAGCGCAGCATTGTGCTGAGGGGCAGATGGAGCGAGAGAAAGAAGGGATGTGGAGGAGGAGAGAAAGAGGAGGGAGCGAGGAAGAGGAGGGAGAGAGGAGGAGGAGGAGAGTGGTGATGGTGGCCTCTTGCCTTGCGGTGCAGCAGCTGGGGTTGAGCCCCTCCCCCTCCCTCGATCTCGTAGCGGACGCTGTTGAAGAGCGCCACAGCGTATTGCTGCTCGTACAGCCGGCCAAAGTCCTCCATCACCTCCCTGGTACGAGCTGGACACAGGGGGGGGGGGGGGGGGGGGTCAGACGTGTAGGACACACGCATGAAGACACGTTCATACACACACACTAACAGTTTCATATACAGTATGGTAACAGAATCACCTCAAATCATCAGCTCAGTACAATAGTTCACCACGGCCTGAACAGTCAGCTCACTAAAGACAACACAAGACAGAGTCCACTCTGTGAGAACCACTCAGATTACTGCAGCTTTATTACCCTCTATCAGTCTCTTATGGAAAGCTCTTTTTTAAAAGGCAAATGAAAACAAGCGATAGATAGCACACAAGTTCATCCGAGAGATGCCTTTCATGGTCAAAGCGCCTCACGATAACCGGTATCAACAACACTCCTGACAAGAGTTTGCATATCCACAGAGCTTGAAGCGTTGTTCGACTGCTGAAGAGACTCAGACTGGTCTCCTACAGTCCCTGCGCACGGCTCAGCTGTCTAGGGGCTGGAGGCTAGAGGCTGGAGGCTAGAGGCTAGAGTCTGGAGGCTAGTCTGGAGCCGCAGGAAGCAGCTCGACTGTAGGACAGCAGGAAGGAAAGGCCTGACATGGCCGGATGGGGAGGGAGGGAGGGAGGGAGGGAGGGAGGGAGGGAGGGAGGGAGGGAGGGAGGGAGGGAGGGAGGGAGGGAGGGAGGGAGGGAGGGAGGGAGGGAGGGAGGGAGGGAGGGAGGGAGGGAGGGAGGGAGGGAGGGAGGGAGGGAGGGAGGGAGGGAGGGAGGGAGGGAGGGAGGGAGGGAGGGAGGGAGGGAGGGAGGGAGGGAGGGAGGGAGGGATGACGGGGAGGTAGGGGTGTTCTATAAACACCCGGACACAAAAACAAGCCCTCAGACACTCACACACACACACACATACACACACACACACACACATGACACACACACGCAGACACAACAGATATATAACTACAGCCCTCGGCTCATCCTAACCTCAACTCTCTTTCATGCTGGCTGCCTTCATGAAAGACCTGTGTGTCTTTGTGATGCTGTTGGACCAGCAGACCCGACCTGCTCTTGAAGCAGCTTTGAAGTCAGGTGAGGTGGAAGTGATCTTCTGAGGTCATCTGGGGTCACCAGGTGATGTCATGTGACTTCTCTTACTGGACACCTGTGTTGTACCTGGCACTGGAAGAGATACTAGAGACCACACCAGAAATAGAGACCAGACCTTCTCCATAGTGAACATGGGTTGGAGATGGGAGCAGATTCTTCTACACACTGGATTTTCCAACAGACAACTGACTGAGTCAACACTCATGGGAGAGAGAGAGAGAGAGAGAGAGAGAGAGAGAGAGAGAGAGAGAGAGAGAGAGAGAGAGAGAGAGAGAGAGAGAGAGAGAGAGAGAGAGAGAGAGAGAGAGAGAGAGAGAGAGAGAGAGAGAGAGAGAGAGAGAGAGAGAGAGAGAGAGAGAGAGAGAGAGAGAGAGAGAGAGAGAGAGAGAGAGAGAGACTGATAAAGTGAGAGACTTCACTGTGTCTTGTGTCTTTGTGAGACAACTTTGCCTCCTCCTTTCATCGGTGAAAAAGAGAGAGGAGAGAGAGAAAAGGAGAGAGAGCCAGAAAGACAGAAAGAACAGGAGGAGGGGGGAGACAAAGAGAGTCAGACCATCAACCCTTCCTGTTTCCACTTGAGGAGTATGTGAGACCAGTACAGCTCATTCAGACTGGACCTAGCCAGACATCCAGCCAGACGTCCAGCCAGACGTCCAGACAGCGACCAGCCACATGTAGCAGTGAGCGAGGGGGCAGCGAGGGGGCAGCAAGGCCCACGTCAGGACCTTCACTGACATCTGAGTGACTCACTCTAGGGAGGGGAGAGACATACACTGGATGTGTTGACAGGTGGCGAGAATGTGCTCTCACAGCAAATACTGAGACACCTCCCTGTTTAGAGGCTAACTACTCTAAACACTCCTCCCAAAGAAAGGTGCTGACTAATCTACCAAACACACACATTGTTAACAAACCTTAAACAGTGAGGAGTTGGGTTGGGTTTGCCTTACATGCTAATTGAATGTAGAGAAAGGAAGGAGGGGGTTGAAGGGGGGGGGGGGGCAGAGATGAGGGGAAATAACTGCCTTTTCATTTCCCTAGACTATAGAAAGTGTTTTCTGTGGCACCGATAGAACAACATACAATCTGGAGCACAAAGGAAAGAGGAAAGAGGGAGAGAGAAAGAAAGGGGTCATAAAAGAAGAGAGAGAGAGAGAGGTGTATTTCTGCTTGTTAATACCAGGACATGTTTCTACCTGCACTCTCTCACATGTCTCTCTCTCTCTCTCTCTCTGTCTCTCTGTCTCTCTGTCTCTCTTCAACTGAAGGAAAAAGCAGTGATCCTCCACTGCCAGCCTGGACTACACACTTCAAACAAAGACACGCACAAACACACTGCTGTTGCTGCTGAGGGGAATGGCAGGGATACGCCACTCTGAACACACACACACCACAGACACACACAGCACAGACACACACACACCACAGACACACACACACAGACACACACACACCACAGACACACACACACACCACAGACACACACACACACACCACAGACACACACACACAGACACACACACACCACAGACACACACACAGCACAGACACACACACAGCACAGACACACACACACCACAGACACACACACACACACCACAGACACACACACACCACAGACACACACACACACACCACAGACACACACACACACACACCACAGACACACACACACACCACAGACACACACACAGCACAGACACACACACACCACAGACACACACACACCACAGACACACACACACACACCACAGACACACACACACACAGCCTTGTTCCATTGAAAACTAGCGGTCTGAGTTATCAGATCTCAGCTGATTCAGAACTAAAACCCAGAAGTGTTGGATTGAAGAACTGGTTCGGTAACTACAACAGGTCATGTTACTCATGGTTGAATCACTCTGAAACACGAAGAACAACGTGAAAATAAACGTTTTTAAGCTAAATGTGATGAAACAATAATATTCATCTCCTCTAACTCATTGTCGACCAAAACTAAATCCACGAAGACCAGCTGGCTCTCCTTAAACATTATGATCAAGCCTCTTTCTTAGAAAGTAGTTATTATGTCCCTGAGCAATAAGATCTTTCATGTTGGGCTTCCCTCGGGCGGAGGACGAGGTGGGAGGTAAGTGGCTGACATTACAATGCAGTCAACTCTAAAGTTACTAAATATAAACCAAGCCCGCAACTTTCGAGGGATACAGACGTATGCCCAGTGTCTGGTGTCTGAGCACAGCCAGTAATATCATGGGGTCGGAAATGCTTAGACAGAACACATAACACGCCATAACATGTCTGGATAGGGTACTGAAAAATATGCAAAAGTATAATCCCCAATACCATGAAAATACTAACCCCGTTTAAATTTGAATAGGCATTCATCATGTATTTTGTTGTTGCGCTACTTACCAGTAATCATCTCTCGTTTATTCTCGTCAAGGTGAGTCGAAATTACATCCCCCATGTTTGATGTGAAATGAACCAACTGTCCGCACCAATATTCACCCCAAGGCAAGGGGCCAACAAGACGTGCTGCCCAGTACCAACGGAACTATCTTGAGTCTTGTAAAGACAAAACAAGACAATCTAATCCCGGACTGAACCCTAACTCGGAGGTTTGTCGCTTCTGTATGCTAACTTGGCTCCGGGGTAGAAAGTTGACTGTTGCGACCATTGGTTGCTACAGAAGTTCAAGACTGTACTACCTTAGCGACCGAGCGCTTATAGCTTGGAAGGATAGTGAGCCAGTGAACAGAGGACTGGTTCATCACAAGACACACCCTCTGAGAAACATCAGTATTCAGCTATAAGGGTGCGGCAGCTAAGGTAGCGCTCGTCATTTTGTTACAACTTTGAGGACATTTTGACATTTAGATTTGATCTTTAACAAATGCTTGACTTTGAATTGATTAACAGCCAAATGTTCGTGTAGTGATTTTATACTCTCATTAGCTAGATCAGGAGAAAAAAGTTAAATCTGGACTGGTCAACTGATATGACTCATGATAGAGACACACACGTTACGATGAATCCTGTTATAGTTTGGCGGGTTTGGAAAAGCAGAATAAAGTTTTAATCCGTTTTACCTGTCCACCCTAATCCCAGTAGGTTTCACAGATTTAAATTATGAAGGTGCACACTGCCACCTTGTGGAATAACTCACAGAGGCAAAAGTTAGAACCACTGCGGAAGATTGTAGTTTGTTTGTTTAATCTGAAGTACGCATTTATTTAACAAAATAACAATTGTATCCACATGACCATGAAATATTCAGTTTTAGAGTGAGAGAGTGTAAATTAAAATGTCAAACAATCCTAGTGAAAACGACACAAAATAGGCCCAGAATAAACGATAATAAAGGCCCGTTTGTGGGATGCGGAGGGATACAAAAGTGACGTCTCTGATTCAAGTGTCCGCAGTCCGCGCTCATGTGAGGTGTGCACATTCGCTCGAACGGAGAAATCGGAGTAGGCCACTTTACAGTTTTGGAGAGAGGGAGGTAAAAGGGAGACAGACGGTTTTAACACACCGAAACATCATGGCACCCATTGGATTAAAGGCGGTGGTCGGAGAAAGTAAGAATACCATTTTCCATTTATTAGTATCATTGTATATTGGTTTTAAATCCTGATGGTAGGATTGATGGGATGCTTTCTATTGGCGGCGTATTCGTAAGTGTGGTGCGCCTTTTTCCTCCAGGATGCGCCTATGGTACCATTGTAGCGTACAACCGCAGTATATGGTGGTCTTTAGACTTATAGCAGGGAGTACTCCTTGGGCCACAGCGATGCGCAATTCTGTTCAGACGGACAGGACCAGGGCGTGTGTCATTTTAGCGCCCGGCGGTCCATGAAACAAATCGAGAATGATGTTTTACACGGTGTCTCTGTGGAAATATATAACCAACAGATACGCCCATTCTTTAATTCTGAATCGAGATCATATGTCACCCACCGTAATGATTAGGCTATACCCTATAACAGCGTGGGAATACGCTTTAATGTTTTGTAGGTTATGTTATCAAGGTCTCATTTTGAAGCTATCAATGAGGTTGTAGGCTAGATTAATGTTCTCAGTCGCTGCGTGCTGGCTGAAAGCGCTGAAGGGATTCCCCTGTTTCAGCAAAGCCTCACCCTTGTGATGGATCACCGGAGGACCAGGCAACGTTGCTTAAAAAATATTATAATTCATGAGAAAGCATACTGTAGTTACAGTTTTGGTTTGCGAGCCAGTATAGCTAGTAGGCCATGTATGGTACAGTCGTGGTGAATAGTGGACAGTTTTCTCTTGGACAACAGAATAGACATCGAGATCTCTGACATTGCTATCCGCATTTACTAACCTGAGGTATCATATAGGCTACTCTCCAAGGATGTGTTCCGCATTCGTATTATCGATGGAAACGTCCCGGACAGATTCAAGCAAATTCCAATTGAGCCTATAGGCCTCATTATTGGGCCTTAAGAATAGCAGAAATCAGTGGTCTTAGCTAACAGGCATCGATGTCTGTTTTCAGGTTTAACTGTCAAAGCATGATATACGACTGTTGTATGAAACAGGAATTTATGGAAATCTGGGCGCTCGGTGACACAGGAGGAACAAGAGTAGGCACTAAGTCAAATAATAAACCAAACACCATAGTAATGTGAGTAAAATGTGAAGTAGGCTAAATGTGAATATTGTTATTATTACTAGCCTATATTAATCAAAACACACAAATAGCCTAGGCCTATGTATTATTATTAAGAAGGATAACCAATTGTGTGATATATGGTTAACCAATAACCCTATTTCTGTTCGGTGAGAGTCAAACATCAGGATTTGTGATGTAATCTGCGTGCGGTTATTTATGTCTTTGATCAGAGAAGGCAAAGGCCTCAAACGGGGTTATGTAGATGGCAGAAGCCCCAAAACGGTGCTCTTCTCCGGTGTTTATTGATTTAGGACCTATGAAAGACGGTGTAGCAAAGCTGTAGGCTACTGTACGGTATGTGAGAAGCATATACAATGTATTTGCAAGATTCCCTGGGGTATTGATCAGGTTGCATCTTCACGCACGCAAGCGCACGAGCCGTGCTATAACGCAACTGCCCTAATTCAACAAAATGAGACAGCTGAGTCATCAACTTCCACCTTCCAGGGTCTCAGAAGGGTACACATTAATGGCGTCATTGTAACGTGAAGTAGATGACCTCAATCAAGTGGTTAACCACAAATCAAAATTCAATAAATGATTTGGACAATTTACAAATATAAATACAGATCTGAAAAAAATACAAAAAGAGGAGTCTCCAGGTGGATTTAATATTCCATAACAAAACCCTAAATAAACAGACTGCCACCCACCCACCAGATACGCAGTCAGCACCTGCGCTCTGTTGGACTCGGGTGATGCTGAGTCGCTTGGCTCGGATTGGTCTAGAGAGTGAACGTGCGCAGGGAAGGAGCGCGACACACAGGGCCCTCTGCAGCACGCGCAGCAGCAGCCTGTGTTGAAGGGGGATGGGCAGCGATAATGCAGATCTCCATTCCCCTTTGACAGGCGCATGCGAATACATTCCAGAAAGATAGGAATAAGAATATCCCAAAATATCTTTGGATAATTGGAAAAGCAGTTTTCCAAGTCCGCTATGATACCCGTATCGCCATCCAGATGTGTTTTAAATATCATCATCAGATCAGATTGTCATCCATATCAACACACACACACACAAACACACACAAGACTCACTGTTAATTTATAAACTTTCCGCTCAACCGTATTAATGTATTGAGGTTAACCCATGCGCTTTTATTACGGCTGCTAAACTGTAGACGTGACAAAATATTTTTTACTAGCCTACCGGTACACATTATGTAATGTTATGTAATAATGGAATTGCATTTTTTGCAATAACTGTATTGTAATTAAACACATTCTAAGGATATTCTTAAGGCAAGGATGTTAGCATGATGAAGCATTCTCCGTCTAAACCCCAGAGTGGTTGTAGCGTGGATGGGACCAAACACGGAGTAACTGTGACACGTGCCAGGGAGAGTCAGAGCCAAATTGGGCCAAAAGAGAGAGAGAGAGAGAGAGAGAGAGAGAACATGGAGAGAGAGATAAAGAGAGAGGACATGGAGATAGAAGTAGACATAGACAGAGAGATAGAGAGAGATAGTCCTAGAGGCAGAAAGACAGAGTGAGAAAAAGAGAGAGAGAGAGAGAGAGAGAGAAAGAAAGAGAGAGACAAGACTAATAGATTGATAGACAGACAGAGAATGAAAGAGAGGTAGAGAGAATGTGTGCTCTCAGGTGACCCACATCACCATGACTCCTGTTCCTTAGTTCCCGCCTCTCAGGGAGAGCTAGCATCTCTAACCTCTGCTGTTGTTTTGGTCGTCACGGCTTCTCATTCACACATTTGACAGATTACTCAATTACAAAGATGCATCTATTTACTGAGTCTACGGTTCAGACCCAAGGTACTCTGGAAGGCATGGAAGACTTTGATTTCAGATTGAAACTTGTAACGGTTGAAGTCTCTAAAGCCACACAGTTTAGATTTGTTTTTGCACTTTTAGTGCTTTATGTCCAGTCAATATATTTGATCAAACTAGAACCCTGTTGTCTGAGCAATTTCCTTAATGGCTGCTTCAGGAGAAGTCGTATTGAAACAAATCAATGAATTCTCATCATGATCTTGGCATAATGTATGAAATCTTGACGGTGCCAAGCTCACATTGTTTATATTCAAGTGCACCTGGTCAGCTGCCCTCAGCAGGATCCGTCTACTGCATATGGCACCCTCTGATATTTGGCTCCAAGTTAAGTTACAGAATGTCAGAGAGAGGGATGGAGGAAGTGAGAGCGAGGAAGAGAGAGAGAGAGAGAGAGGGATGGAGGAAGAGAGAGCGAGGAAGAGAGAGAGTGGAATAGAGAGAGAGAGAGAGAGAGGGATGGAGGAAGAGAGGGAAAGGAAGAGAGAGAGAGAGGGATGGAGGAGAGAGAGAGAGAGAGAGAGAGAGAGAGAGAGAGAGAGAGAGAGAGAGAGAGAGAGAGAGAGAAAGAGAGAGAGAGAGAGGAGGGTCACCTCGTAGGACTGCAGGGGCGACCGACCAGACTGCAGTAAACAGAAAGAGAAAGGAGAGAGGGAGAGAGGGACGAGAGACCCATAGAGAGGAGGAGAGAGAATGAGAGATGGAGAAAACCATAAAGAGAGAGAGATGACTTACATCTCCATCCCTACCCCCATTCCAAGCAGCCCTCTTCTGCACCTTGCAGTCCAGGGCTGGTACACACACACCTCCTCTGACCTTGGCAGGGATGATCATTGTCTGCTGTTTGTTCTGTCTGCCGTCAAAGACATCCAGCTCCGGCCCCCGCCCCGGCCCCGGCCCCAGCCCCAGTGTTTAACCTCCCAAAGTCATCTAATGGCCATCCGAAAAAGCTCTCTGCTGGTGCTCACTACAGCGGTGTCTGAAGACCCTGGTTCTCTGCTGGTGCTGGCTACAGCGGTGTCTGAAGACCCTGGTTCTCTGCTGGTGCTGGCTACAGCGGTGTCTTAAGGTCCTGGTTCTCTCCTGGTGCTGGCTACAGCGGTGTCTTAAGACCCTGGTTCTCTGCTGGTGCTCACTACAGCGGTGTCTTAAGGTCCTGGTTCTCTCTGGTGCTGGCTACAGCGGTGTCTTAAGGTCCTGGTTCTCTCTGGTGCTGGCTACAGCGGTGTCTTAAGGTCCTGGTTCTCTCTGACGGATGGAGAGAGCTGTGTCAGAGACAGGCACTAGCTACGCACTGCTCCTCACTGTCGCAACCTGGCTCGGACACACACACACACACACACCTTCACAACCCCAGGTGCACACACACATGTAGGCACGCCTAACCATCATACACAGGCAGACGTGCGCAGACACATGACCCAGTGTGGTAGAGGACAGCAGCGTGTGTCAAGAGACGCTCTGTGCTGGGACCAACTAGAGTCAGCCAACAGGCCCCT
>NC_140382.1:18902500-18905000 GCF_054491055.1 Hypomesus nipponensis | reverse complement strand
TAGAGACCTGCCCCCCCCCCCCCCCCAGGCTGTTTAGTACTCAGTCCCTGTCCTCATTAACTACACCCCTCATGTTCCACTTCCCAAGCCACTTCCTTTCACCTGTGGACATTCACTGTAGCTGTGGCATCCTGCAATAATCTCCTCAGTCAATCACACAAAATGTCCGACAGTAAAATGATATTTGTGGACACAGAATAGACACTCAAACAGAACAGATAGTGGATGTAAGAAGCCATATGCTCACTCGCATGCAGAGGGCAGGAGGATATTATAGCTAGCAGTTTATGCATGAGCGCACACACACACACACACATACACACTCTGAGCCTCACATCCATGATCCAATACAGGAGAGAGGGGGAGGGAGAGAGGGAGAGAAGCAAGGAGAGTGAGGGTAGAGAGAGAGGGAGGGAGAGAGGGAGAGAAGCAAGGAGAGTGAGGGTACAGAGAGAGGGCGGAGAGAAGGGGAGGGAGAGAGGGAGAGAAGCAAGGAGAGTGAGGGTAGAGAGAGAGGGGGAGGGAGAGAGGGAGAGAAGCAAGGAGAGTGAGGGTACAGAGAGAGGGCGGAGAGAAGGGGAGGGAGAGAGGGAGAGAAGCAAGGAGAGTGAGGGTAGAGAGAAAGGGTGGAGAGAGGGGGAGGGAGAGAGAGGGAGGAGGAGGGAGGGAGGGGGTGATTTTGGGATGACAGCAGATCAGATCAGTAGTCAAGGGAGGAATCCACCCCCCCCTGTCCCAGCAGTGTCCCTGTCACTCATCCTCCAGGACCACAAGCCACCTTCCTGCCAATGACAACCTAAACACACAGGTCCCCCTCATCCTCCAGGACCACAAGCCACCTTCCTGCCAATGACAACCTAAACACACAGGTCCCCCTCATCCTCCAGGACCACAAGCCACCTTCCTGCCAATGACAACCTAAACACACAGGTCCCCCTCATCCTCCAGGACCACAAGCCACCTTCCTGCCAATGACAACCTAAACACACAGGTCCCCCTCATCCTCCAGGACCACAAGCCACCTTCCTGCCAATGACAACCTAAACACACAGGTCCCCCTCATCCTCCAGGACCACAAGCCACCTTCCTGCCAATGACAACCTAAACACACAGGTCCCCCTCATCCTCCAGGACCACAAGCCACCTTCCTGCCAATGACAACCTAAACACACAGGTCCCCCTCATCCTCCAGGACCACAAGCCACCTTCCTGCCAATGACAACCTAAACACACAGGTCCCCCTCATCCTCCAGGACCACAAGCCACCTTCCTGCCAATGACAACCTAAACACACAGGTCCCCCTCATCCTCCAGGACCACAAGCCACCTTCCTGCCAATGACAACCTAAACACACAGGTCCCCCTCATCCTCCAGGACCACAAGCCACCTTCCTGCCAATGACAACCTAAACACACAGGTCCCCCTCATCCTCCAGGACCACAAGCCACCTTCCTGCCAATGACAACCTAAACACACAGGTCCCCCTCATCCTCCAGGACCACAAGCCACCTTCCTGCCAATGACAACCTAAACACACAGGTCCCCCTCATCCTCCAGGACCACAAGCCACCTTCCTGCCAATGACAACCTAAACACACAGGTCCCCCTCATCCTCCAGGACCACAAGCCACCTTCCTGCCAATGACAACCTAAACACACAGGTCCCCCTCATCCTCCAGGACCACAAGCCACCTTCCTGCCAATGACAACCTAAACACACAGGTCCCCCTCATCCTCCAGGACCACAAGCCACCTTCCTGCCAATGACAACCTAAACACACAGGTCCCCCTCATCCTCCAGGACCACAAGCCACCTTCCTGCCAATGACAACCTAAACACACAGGTCCCCCTCATCCTCCAGGACCACAAGCCACCTTCCTGCCAATGACAACCTAAACACACAGGTCCCCCTCATCCTCCAGGACCACAAGCCACCTTCCTGCCAATGACAACCTAAACACACAGGTCCCCCTCATCCTCCAGGACCACAAGCCACCTTCCTGCCAATGACAACCTAAACACACAGGTCCCCCTCATCCTCCAGGACCACAAGCCACCTTCCTGCCAATGACAACCTAAACACACAGGTCCCCCTCATCCTCCAGGACCACAAGCCACCTTCCTGCCAATGACAACCTAAACACACAGGTCCCCCTCATCCTCCAGGACCACAAGCCACCTTCCTGCCAATGACAACCTAAACACACAGGTCCCCCTCATCCTCCAGGACCACAAGCCACCTTCCTGCCAATGACAACCTAAACACACAGGTCCCCCTCATCCTCCAGGACCACAAGCCACCTTCCTGCCAATGACAACCTAAACACACAGGTCCCCCTCATCCTCCAGGACCACAAGCCACCTTCCTGCCAATGACAACCTAAACACACAGGTCCCCCTCATCCTCCAGGACCACAAGCCACCTTCCTGCCAATGACAACCTAAACACACAGGTCCCCCTCATCCTCCAGGACCACAAGCCACCTTCCTGCCAATGA
>NC_140382.1:18895000-18897500 GCF_054491055.1 Hypomesus nipponensis | reverse complement strand
TGAGCAGCTGGCCACGCTGTGCGCCACCCTGAAGGAGTACCCTGCCGTCAGATACCGGGGGTGAGCCACAGGGGGCGCCGCAGGCATGCAGAGGCACGCAGAGGCACGCAGAGACACGCAGAGACACGGAGAGACACGGAGAGACACGGAGAGCTAGTGTGGACGGGATGTGAGGGACGGATGTTTTGCTCAACAGTTTCTGTTCTGTTTCCTGCGTTTGTGTTTCTTGTCGTGTTTCTATCGCGTGTCCTCCCTCCCTCCCTCCCTCCCTCCCCCCCTCTCAGGGACTACAAAGACAACGCCACGCTGGCTCAGCTGGTGCAGGACAAGCTGGATGCGTACAAGGCTGACGACCCCACCATGGGAGAGGTGAGAGAGAGATCTACACACAGGAGAGTTTCATGAGCGAATCAGATTTAGAGAGCAAAAGGGGCTGTATGACTGCAGACAAGCAGTGCTTTGCAATATCTTGATCACAACCCAATCTCCCTCCCTCCCTCCCTCCCTCCCCTCCCCAGGGTCCTGATAAAGCTCGTTCTCAGCTCATCATCCTGGACCGGGCGTTCGACCCTGTGTCCCCTGTCCTGCACGAGCTCACCTTCCAGGCCATGGGCTACGACCTGCTGCCCATCGAGAACGACGTCTACAAGTAAGCGTGCACTTGTGTGTGCGCGTGTTTCTGAGTGTTGCCATATTTGTGTGTCTGTATTTCTTAATGTGTGTGTGTCTATGTGTGTGTGTGTCTATGTGTGTGTGTGTGTCTATGTGTGTGTGTGTCTATGTGTGTGTGTGTGTGTGTGTCTATGTGTGTGTGTGTGTGTGTGTGAACCAGGTATGAGACCAGCGGGATGGGCGACTCTCGTGAGAAGGAGGTTCTGCTTCACGAGGATGACGACCTGTGGGTGGGGCTGAGACACAAACACATCGCCGAGGTCTCCCAGTGAGTCGACCCTCATCCCTCCACAGCCCTCATCCCTTCTCATCCCTCCTCGACCCTCATCCCTCCACAGCCCTCATCCCTTCTCATCCCTCCTCGACCCTCATCCCTCCACAGCCCTCATCCCTTCTCATCCCTCCTCGACCCTCATCCCTCCACAGCCCTCATCCCTTCTCATCCCTCCTCGACCCTCATCCCTCCACAGCCCTCATCCCTTCTCATCCCTCCTCGACCCTCATCCCTCCACAGCCCTCATCCCTTCTCATCCCTCCTCGACCCTCATCCCTCCTCGACCCTCATCCCTTCTCATCCCTCCTCGACCTTTGACCCTAAACCTGCCAACTCTAACCATCTCTTTCTCACCCTCCGCAGGGAAGTGACACGCCAGCTGAAGGACTTCTCAGCCAGTAAGAGGATGAACACTGCTGGGGAGAAGGTGAGGTCACGCCTGACGGCTCTGACCGGGCCTGTCCAGGGAGGGGGGATTTGAACTAGCAACCTCTAGATCTGCAGTCAAGGGCTCTAACCACTAAGCTGTCCCCTGTGTGTGCTCCAACAGACCACCATGAGGGACCTGTCTCAGATGCTGAAAAAGATGCCCCAGTACCAGAAGGAGCTGAGCAAGGTGGGGCCTGTGTGTCAGTGTGTCAGTGTGAGTGAGTGTGTGTGGTGTGCTTGTACAGTATGTATGATTGTGTGTGTTTGTACAGTGTGTGTGTGTACAGTGTGTGTGTGTACAGTGTGTGTGTGTATTTGTACAGTGTGTGTGTGTACAGTGTGTGTGTGTATTTGTACAGTGTGTGTGTGTACAGTGTGTGTGTGTATTTGTACAGTGTGTGTGTGTATATATAGTGTGTGTGTGTATATACAGTGTGTGTGTGTGTGTGTATTTGTACAGGGTGTGTGTGTATATACAGTGTGTGTGTGTATGTACAGTGTGTGTGTATATACAGTGTGTGTGTGTGTGTGTGTACTGAAACATCTCTGTGTACCTCCCAGTATTCCACCCACCTCCAGCTGGCTGAGGACTGCATGAAGCACTACCAGGGAACAGTGGACAAGCTGTGTCGCGTGGAGCAGGTAGAGAGCGAGGGCTGGAGGAGGGCTGGAGGGCTGGAGGAGGGCTGGAGGAGGGCTGGAGGAGGGCTGGAGGAGGGCTGGAGGGCTGGAGGAGGGCTGGAGGAGGGCTGGAGGAGGGATGGAGGAGGGATGGAGGAGGGC
Organism: Hypomesus nipponensis; assembly: GCF_054491055.1. Lineage (NCBI taxonomy): Eukaryota > Metazoa > Chordata > Actinopteri > Osmeriformes > Osmeridae > Hypomesus > Hypomesus nipponensis. The sequence continues at coordinate 18,895,342 of NC_140382.1, read as the reverse complement.
TGGAGGGCTGGAGGAGGGATGGAGGAGGGCTGGAGGGCTGGAGGAGGGCTGGAGGAGGGATGGAGGAGGGATGGAGGAGGGCTGGAGGAGGGCTGGAGGGCTGGAGGAGGGCTGGAGGAGGGATGGAGGAGGGATGGAGGAGGGCTGGAGGGCTGGAGGAGGGCTGGAGGAGGGATGGAGGAGGGATGGAGGAGGGCTGGAGGGCTGGAGGAGGGCTGGAGGAGGGATGGAGGAGGGATGGAGGAGGGCTGGAGGGCTGGAGGAGGGCTGGAGGGATGGAGGAGGGATGGAGGGCTGGAGGAGGGATGGAGGAGGGATGGAGGAGGGATGGAGGAGGGCTGG
>NC_140382.1:18857500-18890000 GCF_054491055.1 Hypomesus nipponensis | reverse complement strand
TAGTGTAATGGCAACATAATAACAAGTGTTATAACAGTATAACAAGTGTTATAACAGTATAACAAGTGTTATAACAGTATAACAAGTGTTATAACAGTATAACAAGTGTTACAACAGTATAACAAGTGTTATAACAGTATAACAAGTGTTATAACAGTATAACAAGTGTTATAACAGTATAACAAGTGTTACAACAGTATAACAAGTGTTACAACAGTATAACACGTGTTACAACAGTATAACAAGTGTTATAACAGTATAACAAGTGTTATAACAGTATAACAAGTGTTATAACAGTATAACAATCTGTCAGAGGTAGAAAGTACATTTATGTGTTAAAAATGTAAGGACTGAAAGTAAAACTTTGAAGAAAAAAAAAAGTAAAGAAAGTAAAGAAGTAAAGTACTGATATCAGAAAACTCAACCTCTCCCCCCTGTAGGTCCATAGATCTTAATCGTCAACAACCTTTAAGATGTTGACCTTCATCACAGCAAGAAGCACATACCACAGGAACCTACAGGAGGTCTGCTTTTCGCTCTAAATTTAGTTTAAAAACCAGTGAGGTGATTTAGTTTAAAAACCAGTGAGGTGATTTAGTTTTAAAACCAGTGAGGTGATTTAGTTTAAAAACCAGTGAGGTGATTTTCGGGATAGAACTATTGCATCCATCCCATACATGCTTCTCTGCTAAAACTATATATTTTCAAACCAACATGTAGTTTCATGGTTTTTATATGTTTTACTCAGTAAGGATCAATCACCATTAGCAGTATGAAGGCACTAACATACTGCCACCATCCAACACTTCCTAAATAAAACGGCCATTTTTCTTTTTTTCTTTACTAAAACCGATGTTTGGTTCTGTACTGGTACCTACTCATGTGGTCGGCGTGGAGGAGGATGGTGTAAGTGTTCTGTTTCTGCCTCAGGGCCCGCAAAGCTGCACGTTTGACACGCAGAGACACGGGAGAGAACTAGGCAAGGACAGTCCAAAGTTGCTCTGTGACTAGTGAACACCCCCACCCCCACCCGCCCCTACCCACCCTCACCCCCACCCACGATGCCTGCATCACCATGGTGACCCAACTTGAGATGGACTTGCCTCTTCCTCTACTGTCTCTACCTGTTCCTATTGAGTCTGGGATCTCACAAAGTATTGATCGCTTCGGTACGACTATCCTTGAAGAGAACCGGAATGGTCCGGTTCACAGAGCCCTATTGAAGCCGTTTCAGAGCCACAGGTCAAACAAGGCGTCCTTTAGTGAAAGGAAACATGCAGCTTTGCCTTAGAAACAAATCGCTGGGTATTAACTGCCCAAAAAAATACTGTTGAAGCTGGTGTGGAGCACAAACCAACACTTTGATTCAGCTGTCTGCCCTGTTTAAGAAGGGCTCCGTTTGTTCAAGATGGAGGTAAGCCATCAAATTAACGGCATAGTGACAAACTAGTTGAGGAAAGTGTTTGGTTTGATCTGGTCCAACACCTTAATGATGCCCGTGTCCGAAATGTGTCTTCAGCTATCGAAAAGTCAGCTCATTCATATTTTGCCAGAGTTGTTGTGTTCCTACCTTTCAATTTGCCTTTTTATTATATATATATTTTTTTGGTACGATTGTAGATTCACAACTGAGTCTAAATGATTTTCCATCTTACTTTGACTAATAATAACGTAAGAAACATTCAATGCTTTTTTGTTTGTTTGGCAGTGCTTTGCTATGTTTGCATGCACTGTAATTAGGAGTTTCGGTCACTTGATTCCACCTGATTTTCTGCACCTATATGAGTGCAGGTGTGATGTCACTGGATCTACATTCATGTCAGGATCACTGGGTGACGCACACTTTGCAACTTTGTAGAAGGCGATAGCGGTGTTTGATTACTTTACAAAACAGGGAAAATCACTCGGTCAAGGTTGCAAAATGTGAAAGCCCATAATTTTTTTTTTCCTTCGGTCTGTGATCATCACTAACTTTTAACCAATCACAGGCCTACATGTCTGCAAGATGACTTGCATGTAGCATAATTTGTAACCAAATTTGTATTCGTTTTTTGTTTGTCAGGCAGCATAATATCAAATGATTTCTTTCTAACAGTGTGAACAGCCACCAAATGTTAGGGCTACCGAATTATAATTTCAATTTTTCTTGGCTCACCATCAACATTCTGTACGAATCTCATCAACTGTAGACATTCATAAGAGCTGAAAACACATTTTCCCAGAGGCCTCATGTATAGCCAGTCCTAATGCGGTTACCTGTGTGTGTGTGTTCCTGTTGGTTTGTCTCCAGGATCGACTCACGTCTTCACCCCCACTGGAGTGCTGGATGCTCTCAAAGCCATGAACAAACCAGATGAGGAAGTTGCAAGCTAAAATCATCCAATCACGTCTCTCGCTTCTGAAATCCCCGCTAACCTAGTACCCAATCCCCGTCTCCTTGACAACGATTCTCCCAAATATTACGTTTATTGTGAATGCATCTTGCTTGAGAAAAAAAATTACAACAAAAAACAATGACAGCATTGATGAAAAAAAAATACATGTGAAAAACAGATAAAGTAAAAAGAATCGTTGCAAGTATTCTCATGTTTTACAATGGATGCAAATAAATAAACTTATTTACAGAGGTTTAAACATCAACAAAGGCCATTTAAAACTTGAAAGTACCAAATGTTATATTGTATGCTATGAACCCTGCTAGACTGCGTAAAAGGTAGAGATTTTCAGTTTGTTCCCTTGGTTACCTTATTGGTGTGAAGTTAATTGATAGTGGGTGGAGGAGGGATGCGTGTTGTGGCCTATACAGTAGAACCATCTGCTCATCCTGACAGATATTTCATCCTCCATTGACCCCACAAGGAAAGAACCCTGGTCGTTCGAGATGTTTGTGTCAGTAGCATGCTTACCCCTTGTGTGGACTGTTACTGTAAAACTATTATGTGGCAACAAAAAAAAATAGGACCAGACAACATCCAACAGTACAGCGCATTTCCATAGTCTGTGATGTTTAACCATGGTCAGTCAGTTTCAAAACTGAAAATCTCCCCTGTAGATATGTACTGGAGGACGGGCCCTCCATCCCTCCTCACCCACACACGAACGGAGGTATTTACTCACTTCAGCCATTTCCTTTCTCTGGAGACATTTCACCTTTTAGTGTCAAAAAGGCCACTGCTTGCGGATATTTAAATAATTATCTTAAAAGGGCCGAGTGTATTTCAGTATTGTATCTTGTCAGATTCAGTCTCATCATTGGTTCGTAACGACGTGTTCCATGCGCGAGTAGCGTGTTGTGTATCCATAAGTTGATGTTTTAGCGTCCGTCTGTCCACCGGTGATATTTCTGACTGTGAAGTAGTGAAACATTTCCTTTCAAAATGAAAAAACGAAAAAAGTAGAAAAAAAGCCAATGTGAAGCCGCTGTGTTTGTGATGTTTTAGCTGTAGCTGTAGTGGTCAACTAAATAATAACTAATATCTATATTTCGTTCATCCGTCTGTAGGTTTCTCCTCTGGTGCGCTGTTAAATCTTCCAATGGTGAATGGCTTTGCAAAGAAATTTAACCCAGATTATTAACGTTTTTATTTATTTGTCCCCTTTTTTCTTTCCCTGTTTCTTGGCCAAACTGGTTGTATATTGCACTATGCGTTTTCTGTCAACGCTTTGTTTCAATTTGTATTATTCCTTCTGTTATCATTTGCTGTTGTGTTATCGTTCACTGTCTATTCAATTAATTTATATAAAGGTTATTTATCAGAGACAAATATTAATAAATGAAACATTAAGTCTGTCCTAAACATGTTTAACTTATTGGAAATCTATGTTTGCGAGTGTTCAAGCACAAACAAAAGAATACTTCATGTGTACCAGTGTACTAAAGGCTATGTAATAAATTGGCTTCCATTACAATACTACAGACTCTGAATATTAATGCTTTATATCCTGGTGTTCTGCCTTTCTACAGTAGCTTTATAAACTGGTCTTGTTCTAGTATGCCATTTGCTCTATTGCCTGGTTTATGCTTGTTGTGAAACCACAATGAACAAAAAATGACCATGGATTCAACATCCAAAATTTATTTAAACAGAAACAGAAGACGGTAATCATTATCTGTTTTCATTTTGCTTCAAAATACAGTATCTGGAAAATAATAATAAAATAATTAGATCAACACAGTACAAAAGTACAAAAAGATATGGAGATCAGAAGCTTTAGAAAATATACTCCTTTTGTGTTTGACACAAACCTATTAAGACTATAGACAGTCTGATTAATCATTTCCCTGAAAGTAACAGACACACACTCACCTAAAACGGCCTATACACACCGTCCTTCAAGCCAAAGCTATCAAGGCCTTGTGGTTAAAACTAGTTCCAGTTCCATAACTGTGTGTTCTAGCACGCTGTCATAACTTAAGAATCGTTACCACCCATGCTAAACATGTAAGCTGATTCCAGGTGTACAAACATGGATGGTGCCACAGCAGCCTGGACTCAGTCACAGTTAGCAGGATATGGGAGCTTTTGATTTCCCTTCCGCGGCATTCTCAGGGAGAGACAGAGATACAATCCTTTCTTCCAACAGTATCTCTGTTTTGCTACCAGACGGACAGAATCCAGGACAGCTGTTGTGCCACCTGGAGATCAGCCCTCTATCTTTGATCACTTCCCCCGCGCGGTGCGATTTCCTGTCGTTCAGTACGTGCAGGACTGCGACAGCGCCCTCTGGTGGTGGAGGCCGGTGGCCAGGGAGCGGGTCATGCGTCTGGAGACGAGCCTCATGTCTCTGGCTGCCAGGACAGCCCGGCTCAGGGACCTGTCCAGGGACCTGTCCAGGGAGCGCTGGCCGGCCGAGAGGGAGCGCCCGGAGGCCCCCCTGGCCTCCTCACGACCTCTGACCCCTCGGGACGCCCCCTCGCCCTGCACCACGTAGACGGGATGGGGGTAGGAGGGGGGCTCCGACACAGGGCTGGGTAGGAACCTGGGGGTGCGACAGGTTTACACAACCACGTTATACCGCTTCACAATACGACAGTCTGCCGTCTACGGACTGGGTGGGGAGGCTACTTACAGAACTGGGTGGGGAGGCTACTTACAGAACTGGGTGCGGAGGCTACTTACAGAACTGGGTGCGGAGGCTACTTACAGAACTGGGTGGGGAGGCTACTTACAGAACTGGGTGCGGAGGCTACTTACAGAACTGGGTGCGGAGGCTACTTACAGAACTGGCGCAGAGCACACGGGCACACACTGGACCAATGGCACGCCACCGAGCACAGGAAGGGGCGGGGCTGCCAGAAACATGTGTGGATAGCTCATTGGTTGGCTCATGGGTTGGCTGGCTTGGGGGGCATGGCCTGCGTCTTTCTCAAGGCTGCGTGCTGCGGACAGGAAACAAGCTGAACGTTAAACATCTCCTGTGAGGTGATGTGTAACCCAGTGAGGTGATGTGTAACCCAGTGAGGTGATGTGTAACCCAGTGAGGTGATGTGTACTGGTCTCCTGTGAGGTGATGTGTAACCCAGTGAGGTGATGTGTAACCCAGTGAGGTGATGTGTAACCCAGTGAGGTGATGTGTAACCCAGTGAGGTGATGTGTACTGATCTCCAGTGAGGTGATGTGTAACCCAGTGAGGTGATGTGTAACCCAGTGAGGTGATGTGTACTGATCTCCAGTGAGGTGATGTGTAACCCAGTGAGGTGATGTGTAACCCAGTGAGGTGATGTGTACTGATCTCCAGTGAGGTGATGTGTAACCCAGTGAGGTGATGTGTAACCCAGTGAGGTGATGTGTAACCCAGTGAGGTGATGTGTAACCCAGTGAGGTGATGTGTACTGATCTCCAGTGAGGTGATGCGTAACCCAGTGAGGTGATGTGGGGGTGCCGGCGTGTGACTGACCCGGGTGGAGGACGGCGGGCCCGTGTCTGTTGTCCCTCCCACACACGGTGCAGTGAGGGCCGGGGCCTCTCGGCTCAGTGTCGCCCCCTCCTGGCCCTGTCGCTGACGGATGAGGACACATACATTCTTTGTTTGATTCATTAAGACACTTTTGATCCCAAAAGACAAAATACACAAGTATAAAAAATAGAAATTGCACAAGCAGGAATGACCAGCAGTGAAACTCTGTGAGCCTCAGGCCTTGTTGACCCAGGACCAGACTGACCCAGGACCAGACTGACCCAGGACCAGGCCTTAGTGCTCACCCAGCACCAGGCCTTAGTGCTCACCCAGGACCAGGCCTTAGTGCTGACCCAGGACCAGGCCTTACCTGCTGGGGTGGATTGATGGAGGGGAGCACACAGGGAACACACAGCTTGCGTCCTGCTGCTACCGTCTGGCTCATCCACCGCACCAGACAGGCCCGCACGCTGCCCTGCAACCACAGCACAACTCAGTCAGGCTCCTTCAAAATAAGGGCCCTGTATTAAGGGCATTATTTGATGTTTTATAAATGTTTTGGACGTAATGACTTACGGACGTGGGCTCCTCTGCTCCTCACGCCACTGCTGTGTTGAGGCCTTCCTCCGTGTGGAGCAGGGGATTCTGGGATACGTCTGGAGGACCGTGGTCTGGGCGTGGACTGGGCATGCTCCGAATCTGAGGCTGGAACAAGAAATAAAAACTTTACAAATCTATATTTAGGCCCAGCTGTTTACACACACACACACACACACACACACGTGTGACTCGTGGGATGTTTGACTCACTGAGGTCCAGATCCCCTCTCTGTCTGAGTCTCTTCCTGGGGGCTGGTCTGGGAGTCCTCTCCTCTTCCTCCCCCTCTCCTCCTCTGACAGCCTCCTCCAGTCTATGAGCACGCCTGTGGGAAGGGGAACAAACGATGACGGTAAGAAACACTGGAAGTCATCTGACAATTTAAGAAACAGAAGGACATTATGAGACAGAAAGATTTAGATAGAAAGAGAGAGAGAAAGAAAGATGGAGAGAGAAAGATGGGGTGAGAGACCGAGATAGAGAGAGGAGAGCAGGGTCAAATGGGACAGTGATTTCAGAGGAGTGGAGCTGGGAGGGTGTGGCCTAAACCCTACCTGCTGAGAGGAGTGGAGCTGGGAGGGTGTGGCCTAAATCCTACCTGCTGAGAGGAATGGAGCTGGGAGGGTGTGGCCTAAACCCTACCTGCTGAGAGGAGTGGAGCTGGGAGGGTGTGGCGGTTCCCCCGGGGCAGCAGGGGGCGCTGTGGCAGCGCTGGGGGGCCCGGTCTGACTGAAACACACCGCAAGTCTGTCCTTCAGCCTGCCCATCTCTACCTGCAGGGCCTGGATGGCCTTGCTGAGACAGAACACACACACAGGGTTACAGGGAAGGCTGCAGTATACATGGGAAACTATGACATTTTTTTTTCTTTTATACTGTCTGAATTGTAATTTTATTTGTGACCTTAGTTTTTCCTTCTAGTATTTTCTATGCCTATTATAAGGTGTTGCTTGCCATGTCGCATGAATATCATTGATCAAAGGGACACTGAGTCATACTGTCTCCTTGACAGTACGACACTTTGACCCAACCTTGAGGATCTCCACTCTAGGTCTGTTTCTGTAGAGTGGAACTACATAGAACAGGAACCAGATAAGAAGGACCTGACATGGCAGCACTGACGGTGCAGGCATCTGCAGGGTTATCCAACCCCAGGGACCACGCTACAGTAAAAGCAAGGTGAAATATTTCCACTTTCTGTTTCAACTTATTAGTAGTAGCAGTAGTAGTAGTCGTATTAGGATCCGCCAATGACAAGCCAACAATTCCTTCCTAGTCAGATTCTGGACCCAACCAGAAACCAAGGAGAGTTTGCAAGTGTTTGCCGGAACATTCTCCAGAGAGAAGCACAGATCTGTGGTTGTTTGTGCCCCTATCGCCATGGCAGCAGAGACTCACTTGGTGTGAGTCAGGTGACAGAAGCTCCAAGCTCCGACGAGATCGTCATGGAGATAGGGTGAAGAGGTGGAGGGGCTTGTGGGGTAGCGGTGACGCGAGGTGCGCGGGGCGTAGCTCTGTCTCTCGTCCTCCCCTGAACCTGAGAGAGAGAGACAGAGGGAGAGAGAGCGAGGGAGATAGACAGAGAGAGCGAGGCAGAGAGAGCGAGGGAGATAGACAGAGAGAGAGAGAGAGAGAGAGGGAGAGACAGTGAGGGAGTAAGAGAGAGACAGACAGAAATGTATTTGTATATTCATATAATCCATAATCAGGTAGTAGATACTCATGTATTGACACCTAACTAAGAACTGGGAGGGCACTCACCCTGGTCACTGTCTGGTCCAAACTCACTGGCCCCCCTGCTGGCCCCCCTGCTGGCCCCCCTGCTGGCCCCCCTGCTGGGCCAGTTCTGAGGGCTCCGGGGGGCCCAGAGCTGAGACGAGCTGGAGGCAGAGCCCCCTTTGCCTTCCCCCCCTCTGGCCCGACTTGGTACGCTCCGCGGTTGCCCCAGAGTGCTGAGCCGGGAGCTACCACCGTGCTCCTGAGAGGGGTGGACCTTCCCTGGGATCTCTTCCTGAAAAGCAGCCACGCTGCTCGCCCAGGTGGAGGGAGAGAGAGAGGAACACACGGATGAGGTTAGCGTGTGAAGGTCTGAAATATCCAACAGCGACTAACCCCTGAATATGAATGGAGTCGACACTTTCACGATACTAAGAGAAATTGTTACATCATATGTAGGCCATCAATTGGTCAGACTTTAACAAGTGGTGTGTGTGTGAGAGAGAGAGACTGAGACAGAGAGAGAGGCGGGGGAGAGGAGCGTCCAGTGAGACGTCCAGGCCAGTGGAGACCCAGCGGTGACTCACCTTGCCCCCTGGTGGAGAGGACTGGCAGCTGCAGGGGTGAGACGGCAGCTCTCTGAACCCACAAAGCCACTGTCAGTCTCTGGGGAGAGGACTCCGTCCTGAACACACACACACACACACACACACACGCACACACACGGTAAGACCACTTTGTCCTTCAGCGTTAGGATACAGCTAAAGCGTTAAATGAAAGGGGGGTCCTCTCCACAGCGCCCTGCCTGACCTGTGACTGCCCTCTCCTGGCCTCAGCCTGCAGCTTGGCACCCTCCCCCACGCTGGTCACACTGCTGCTGTCACACCTCCTCACCGCAGACCCCTTACTCCCTTTGGTCGACTGCCGGGGAAAGGCAGGCGATTGGCTGTGCGTGTTGGGAGAGGGAGGGTCTGATTGGCTGCCCCTTGGCCGGGCTGCTGGGGTCCTGGTGGGGTGAGCTGTGGTTGGCTCGCTGAGATGACAAGAGTTGTTTCAGGGTACTAGAATATAGACACTGTGAGAGCGACTCACCCCTCAGAGAGACTCAAACCTCAGAGAGACTCAAACCTCAGAGAGACAACCCTCAGAAGACTCACCCCTCAGAGACTCACGCCTCAGAGAGACTCACCCCAGGCTCCCCTCTTGGCCCCCCTCTTGGCCCCCGTGTGGTGCCGTCCCTGTTTCGGCCTCTCCTGGGGGCCCTGGCCCCCCTGCAAGGCCCCCCTCCCTCCAGCCCCTGTCCAGCAGGCCAGGCAGCTCTCTGAAGCCCTGGAAGCTACACACCCAGACACACAGAGGTCAGGGTTCAGTGCCTCTGGTCCGGCTCTCTTCAGTAAAACTGGTACACAGAAACAGCTGTTGAATTGGAGTGACAGAGGACTCACTGGCCAATCAGGGCGCTGAAGTCCCTCTCCACCAACGGATGCTTCTCAAGCAGCGCCCGGAGGCGGAGGAGGGCTGGGGGCGGGGCTTGCTCGTCCTCCGTGCCTCCCTCGCTCTCTCCGCTGGCTGAGCTGACCTCCGCCCCCACCGAGGCTCCAGGGGGCGTGGTCAGGGGGGCGGGGTTAGGAGGACGGGAGGGAGGGGCTTCGGAGGAGGGCTGGTATTGTGCATTCTGCTCCTTCAGCTCCTCCATACGCGTCCCACACTGGAATATCAGCCCCTCCAACTCCCTGGTCCACACACACGCACACAGAGTAACACACACACCACCACCAACACGAGCACACACCACGAACGCACATACACACACACACACCACAGACACACACACACGCACACACCACAGACACACACACACGCACCACATAGACAAACAAAGACTCCCATCAGCTACCACATAAATGTCATGTGTTGATTTATCAGATACTTTTCATTCAAACCACCATAAAGGAGGAATTCAACCAACGACCTCTAGATCTAGAACGCTCTACTACTGAGCTACACCCCCCCCACCCCTACCCCCCCCACATCTTGAGCCACACAGGAAACAAGTGGACTTTCTGAAACATCCATTTCCTGTGACGACCAGGGAGCAGGCGGACCTGTCGGGGTCGAAGGGGCCGGTCTTCAGACCTCTCAGCTCCAACAGTCTGTGTTCGTCTCTGGCAGTCAGATACCCTCTCTCCAGGGAGTCCAGCCCCTGGGCGAGCCAGGAGAGACCCTGTAGCAGAGGAGAGGCTGGTGTGTGAGGCTGAACAGACGGAGGGCTCGGGGTTCAGGCTGAGGAGGCTGGCGAGGACGTACCTTCATCTGGTCAGCAACTTGCAGTTTTCCCCTCCTCGACAGATCCTCATAGGTCTGCACCTGGAAACGGAATGAAACCAATCACAGACACATTATCAATTCCAAATATCCTACGTCTCCGAGAAAGAAATATATATTTTTTTAAAGAAGAGAAAAATACAGAATTCTCAGAGTAAAATTGACAACAACCAAAAATATTATTATTGATTAAATTCATTATTTCATTGATTCAAAACACCCAACTAAACAGCTGCTACCTGCTGGAGGAACCTTCCGGCCTGCCTGGTGAGGCTCTGGGCCAGAGCCAGGCCCAGCGGGAGCTCCCGGACCCTGGAGGAGGACGAGGAGCAAGCGGAGGAGGGCCGGCACGGGGAGGCTCCTGGGAGGAGGAGAGAACTCTGCTTTCAGTCAGGGAACATTCAAGAACATACTAGAACAAGTCCCGAGTCAAAAATGTGTTGTAAATAATACATTGAGCCTGGTAAATAATTGTAGTAAAGGCTGTAAATAATAGGGGTGGGTACAGATCAGTGGTAGAGCATTTGACTGCAGGCTGCAAAGGTCCCAGGTTCAAATCCCCCCTGGATGTTTGGTAAGTGAACACGTCTAGCCCTGAAGAGATATTGCTGCCAGTACCTGAGTGATGAACACAATCGGACGTCTCCGCCCTCTGAGCGCGGGGAAAGGTTAGGGTCATGACCTTCGAACCCTCCTGGAGAGCTGCTGATTGGATGGAGTGACTGGGCTTTGGTGGGTCTGAGTAGAGGTTCACCTGAAAGGACAGAAACACCACAGGAGAACATGATCTACATTAGATCTTCTACATTTCCAGGGGTTATTTCTTGCCACATGGTACAAGTTGTAAAGTAGTGCGAACTGTGTGATGTTTGGCATTAACCGAGACCAGACTAGTCTAGCCTCTGCTCCAGGCTTCATAGCCTCAGCCTAGCCCAGCCCCATAACCCCAGCCCAGCCCAGCAGGCCCTTTCCCAGCCCAGCCCAGCCCCATAACCCCAGCCCAGCCCCATAACCCCAGCCCAGCCCAGCCCCATAACCCTAGCCCAGCCCCATAACCCCAGCCCAGCCCAGCAGGCCCTTTCCCAGCCCAGCCCAGCCCCATAACCCCAGCCCAGCCCCAGTCCCCCAGCAGGGTGACACTGCAGGGAGGAGAGGGGGGGGGGACACAGAGACAATACAGGGCTATAAAACCCACACAAGAGCCCGTTCAGACGGAGAGAGAGTGTAGTGGACCGTGTGATAAGGCACAATGAAGACACGGAGCGCACACACACACACACACACACACACAAATGAACACACACGTACACACACACACACTCTGTGACAATAGCTGAAGGTGACTGGAGAGACTCCCTCTCTGATTAGCCCTCTCAAGACTGTAAATCACCACAACCTCCATTTAACCCCTGCGAGCGTTCAACAACAACAACGACCTCATCAGATCGCCCAGCCAATCACAACCGCCACAGCCGCCCGCAGACAGAAGGCCTGGCAGACTGCTGTCATTTAATCCCTCAACACTTCAAACAGCAACGGCACATTCATAATTACACAGGCTACACCCCCCCCGCCCCTCCCCCTCCCCCCAGTATCCGGTAATTCAGCGGTTTGATAGATGCCTGCGTCTGATCAGACTCTCCCTGTGTGTTTCTGCAATGTGCTGTCGGAGGAGGGAGTGGAGACATAGACAGATGGCTGTGTGTTGGGAGGAAAGCAGGGGAGATGGAGGAGGAGGAGGAGGGGGAAGCTGATTTTAATTAGTATTGAGATAACAGAGCTGTGCTGTGCAGCTGGATGAGGAACGCTGGATCGTAGATCAACAGACTTGCGTTCATGTCGTCTTTGATTCAATACAATTTTATCCATTGAAGCGAGGTGTAAATAGCGGGCGTGGAAGATGATCTCAAGGATCGGATGTGCGTAGCTCTACGGTATTTCGGTGGCCAGAGTCAAGGGACAGTCAGTACAGTAAACTGTCCATCAGGACAGGGCTGCCCGTTAGGTGCTTGAGAGAGAAAACAACCGTTTCCTGTTGTCCTCTGCCACGTCATGCAGCCTAACACTGAGCACATGACCATTATCCTAGCCAAGCATTGGCAGACCACAACGATTTTGTATCGAAAACAAGCAAGCCATATACTGTGGGCCCAGACTTGAAAATAAACAAAACATTCTAGAACAGTCATTCCCGACCCTTTCCTCTTTTTGGCTCACTCGCATCGCTCAAATATTTTTGCGGGCGTCCAACACATCCATTCACTTTATTTGCACTTATCGCACGTTTAACCACGAGTGCCAAACAGATCACTTTCATGGCTAAATGTATGACAGCGATCAAAGATGACAACGTTTCCATCAGTGCCACAGTAAGCACCTGCGTAACTACCACAGCCAGTTCTTAATACCCAGAACAGGTTACATTAACCCTTAGCTATTGCTCTCATATTAACCCTACAGTCAGATGGTACGGCTCCACACTGCATAGTGGATTAAAGTGGGTGTATGCAAATTAAGGTGGAATGTCAGTTGGTCTTCCGTCAACGTGCCAAACGTAGCCCATCTATTGGCCTGTCGGTCATGATTAATTAAAAGCAAAATGTAATTTTTAAATTAGTGAGAATTTTAATAATCATTTACCAACGGTATGAATATTTTGATATTCATTCGTTTTTCATACTTTAGTTTTCATTGGTTTGGCGGCCCACCTGTTTTACCCTAGCAGACCACTAGTTAACCACTGTTCTAGAACTAACCGCTGTTCTAGAACCTACTATTCAACAATTCCTCATTCCCTAAAAACATTCTACGGTTCATAATTCTAGAAGCTTCCTTTGAAATGCTAAATATCCCCTAAAAACATTCTAGAAGCTACGGTTCATAATTCCAGAACGTTCTCTTTCCCAGCACACACACACTGAACCATCTGCTCACTGGGGATGGTGTAAATAGTGAGAGCAGAAAGGCTTGTCTGGAACAGGCCTGCTGTACGACAGGAACAAGCTGTAATCACACAGCCTCCATTGACCTGCAGCTCTCTCTCTGACATGGGCAGGGTGAGTTAGACACATGGGCAGGGTGAGTTAGACACATGGGCAGGGTGAGTTAGACATGGGCAGGGTGAGTTAGACACATGGGCAGGGTGAGTTAGACACATGGGCAGGGTGAGTTAGACACATGGGCAGGGTGAGCTACCTTGGCCTCAAGGCGCATGCGGTCAATGGTGTTCTCAGCTTCAGCGTACTTAGTCAGCAGTCTGTTGTAGTCCTCCTGCCAGGGAGAGGGGGGGCAGAAAAGAGGGCAGGGGAAGCGAGTGGAAGAGGGAGGAAGACAGCAGAAAGGATTGACAGAGAAGAGGAAGGGAGGGAGGGAAGCGTCAGCGCTGAGCTTGCAAACAAACCAAAAAAAGCCAGCTCATAAAAAAGCGTTAATAAGACAGGGTCCAGGTGTGAGTGGGGAGGGTTTGCTTCAAGAACGTTCCCCGCCCGCCTTCGTACCTGCAGCTGCTGCATCAGAGTGGTGGCCTGCCGTGGGCACCTGAACTCCTGGGGCACCGTGGAGACGGGGCCCCTGGGGGCCCCGCGGGGGGCTGGGGCCCCACGCTCGTTCAGAAGCACCTCCCTCACTATGTCAGCGGGGGACTTGAAGACCAGGGGGGGCTCAGCGGGGAGCCAGGTCTTCCTGGGGGAACCCTTGCTCCTGGGGGGCTTGTATCCGTCCTTGGGGAAGTGGACCCTGGGTTCCACTTTGGAGAAGTCGGGGGTGGGGAAGGTCAAGGGACCCCGCCTGCCAGCGAGGACAAGACTAAAGGAGTTAACATTTCATTTAAATGCGTTCCTATCAGGGGTGTATGTTTGTTTTCAAGTGTGGGTAGGAGAAACCCCAAGGCGCTCACCTCTCCTCGTCCCCGCCGCCGGCGTCCAGGCTGGGCTGGGACTGGGAGCGTCTCTCCCTGGGGGTCCTGGCCCAGCTGTTTCCACCGCTGTCGCTGTGGCGGGAGTCTGTAGCAGGGGGCGGAGCCTTCTGAGGGGAGGGCGGGGCCTGGGGAGAACGTTGCCTCTGCTTCCTGGGCGAGGGGCGTGGCAGACGGCAGACCGTGCTCGGGTCGTTGGTCACCTGGGTAACTGCGTTCCCGCTGAGCCGATAGGAGGTCTCGCGGTCTGGATGAGGAATAGGCTCCTCCCCCTCGGAGTCCGGCAGCCAGTGAGAGCCGGGGGCGTGGCTGCAGCGGGATTCCGGAAGGCTCTCTGGGAGGGTCTCGGCTTCTATCCCCGGGGAGTCGGCCAGCTCCTCGGAGGAGAAGTGGAGGAGGTGGGGGAACGTGGAACCCGCATCGGGAGAGGGAGAACGAGGGGCGGGACGGAGAACCGTGTTGGAAGGGGAGAGAGGGCAGGGCTGGTCGCAGCCCCGTCTGGTAACCCTCTCTGGGGCAGAGCGCTGGCCCGGTCCCAGGCTCGGTGGGTGAGCTCTGTGGGGCCTTCTCTCCTGGCTCTCCTCCTCACCCTCTCCTCCATCCTCCCAGCCCTCCTGCAGCCAGCCACGCCCTGTCTCAGCTCTGATAGGCTGACCGACATGTCCTGTGGTCCTACGTGGCTCCTCCTCCTCCTCCTCCTCCTCCTCTGTCATGTCCAGCTGTCTGTCTCTCACAGGCAGGAGCTCTGTGCTGCGTTGGAGCATCATCCTCTCCTCCTCCTGTCTCAGCTCCTCCTCCTGTCTCAGCTCCTCCTCCTGTCTCAGCTCCTCCTCCTGTCTCAGCTCCTCCTCCTGTCTCAGCTCCTCCTCCTCTGTCCAGACCTCCACACCATCCTCATCTGGCAGAGGGAGAGGAGGAATTAAAAGGTGAGGGGGGGGGGGGGAGAGGACGAGAAGGTGAGATTCCTACATTTGAGCTGGTTGTGAAGAGCTCACAAGCCATTTGTTATCCCCCTGACACCCACCAGGTGACACTGCTGCTGCGTTACAGACTCACAGATCGACATGTTGAGGGAATCTTCTCCAGGTGGTTGAGATAAAGACAGAGGCTCGGAGTCCAGCAGTTCCCCCACGTCGTAACTGTGTTCCTCCAGAGGGTCTCCATCCTCAGGGATCATCCCTGACCTACCTACCCCACCAGCAGACCCCTCCTCTGGGTCGTGGGCTCCAGGTGAGCAGGGTGGGCCGAAGTCCCCATCCCCCTCTCTCTCTTCCCCCTCTCCCTGAAGACCCATCTCCCCCAGGGCCTCCTGCAGCCCTATGATCCCATTCTCGTCCATCTGGCTGTGGAAGTCTTCCTCCTCCTCCAGCCCCTCCTCCAGCTCCTCCTCCTCCTCCCAGTCCACCTCTGACACCACAGAGCTGACAGGAGAGGTGGGTGCGGGGGCAGGGGTCCAGAACATGACCCCTGCTGTGGTGTGCCGTCCCCTTATATCCATTCTCTCTATTTCGTCCCGATTGGCTGCTTGGTAGCTACGTCAGAGTCCGCCTCCAGAGCCATGACACGGCGCTCGGCTGGGAGTGAATCTGCTGGTCAGGTGACGTGCTGATCTGTAGCAGGGCAGCCTAGTCAGGTGACGTGGTGATCTCTAGCAGGGCAGCCTAGTCAGGTGACCTGCTGATCTGTAGCAGGGCAGCCTAGTCAGGTGACGTGCTGATCTGTAGCAGGGCAGCCTAGTCAGGTGACGTGCTGATCTGTAGCAGGGCAGCCTAGTCAGGTGACCTGCTGATCTGTAGCAGGTGCAGCCTAGTCAGGTGACGTGCTGATCTCTAGCAGGGCAGCCTAGTCAGGTGACCTGCTGATCTCTAGCAGGGCAGCCTAGTCAGGTGACGTGCTGATCTCTAGCAGGGCAGCCTAGTCAGGTGACCTGCTGATCTGTAGCAGGGCAGCCTAGTCAGGTGACCTGCTGATCTCTAGCAGGGCAGCCTAGTCAGGTGACCTGCTGATCTGTAGCAGGGCAGCCTAGTCAGGTGACCTGCTGATCTATAGCAGGTGCAGCCAGAAGCAGAAGTCAAGCACAAACTGAGTCCTTTATTGTTGACGCATCTCACAGTCGGCGTGGCAGACCCTGAAACCAAACACAACACATGTTGTCGTTACGACTAAATAACAACATCATTCTGACGTTCTTTGGCGATTAAAACCAAGACTCACGAGCTGTGTCGCACATGCAAGGGACACACAAAAGAACACGTACTTCAACCGCCATGAGAAACAATCTGACTGATTGAACCGCAGGTTGTGTTCTCTGGTCGTCATGGTAATGGACTGTTAGCTAGGACCCTGACCAGCCTTCCCACCTCACCCGGCTACTCAGCGCTGTGAACAACATGGCAACACAGCCTGGAACAAATCATCAGGCTCAAAACACAGGACACCTCTTGGTCATGATGACGGTGTTCTAACTGGGAAAGAGGCGTGTGCCATCCTGCCTTTGAATTATACAATCCATTAACAGATTAAGGTGGCCTTTCCTCCGAACTCGAGTGGATTTGAACCAGCAATGCCTGTCTGGTTGACCTTCCTTAGAAAAGGCCCACGTAGAATTGTTTTCCACCGAGTGTGAGAGACTGATAAGTTATCCAAGCAACTATTTAACTATGAAGAAAATATGGTTCTGACTGATTCTCTAAAACTATTCATTTTGGATCTGCTTTTAAGAGTTTACAGGTAAAATACCTTCCATGTATCACCAACAGGTGCGAAAACACAAACACAGAAACTCTCAAATCACACTTTGAGGCCTTGCGCTCGTGTCGACGGTCACCATAGCAACCCCACAAGCCTGTAGGGCCCTGATGGAGTATGAAGCGTCCAATCAGCTAACACGGCTAAGTCACATGGACGATACAGGGAGCTGAAAAGTAGTAAAGTTGAAGTAGAATATGTTTAGTACAGTGAATGTAGAACCATAGAACAGTATGGCATAAGAAGTTTAGTATAGTAGAAATAGCATGGTAGAAGAAATGTAACATCATAGAATAGCCTAGTGGTCATTCAGTAAAGTAAAAGTACAATAGCAGAACAGGATTAGTACCAATAGAATAGTAAAAGAAGCTTGGTATCGTAGAAAAAGTACAGCAGAATGTAGTAAAACAGTAGAAGAGGCTTAGTATAAGGCTTAATAGTAGAAGTAGAAACAGATCGGCCCTCGACGCCATCTGTGCAGGAGAACCTCCTCTCCTAATCAGATCTGTCCTGCTTGACTGTGCACTGCAGTCATTCACCGTAGCCCTTTCAAATAACAACAACAACAATATCATCATGATGTCAGAATAACAGGCGTGAAGTGACAGACCAGACCCTGGTACAGGAGTGGTTGTTTCTGCAACAGAGCCTTTGAGAAAGTGACGCAGCAGGCTGTCTCGCTCAGACAAGCGCTTCCATGTGGATCTCTCTGATCATCAAGATCCACAGGATTACCAAGAGTAGATTATTAGAGTGCTACCTCTAATCTGACACACACCCCTTCAACACACACACTCATCAATGCAACACACACATCCCTCCAACACGCACACCTGCAACACACACACACACACTCCTGTCTTTGTAGCGGTTTGTACAAACAGTAGCAGCTTCACAGGGAAGCACAGACCCTCTCATCTCCCTTTCATACGCTAATGCTGGACGATCCACAGAGGTGAGGAGACGACTCGCATATGAACTAGACTACTGAGCCTCCATACATAGCTCTCTCTCTCCCTCTCCCTCTCCCTCCCCCTCCCTCCCTCCCTCTCCAACGCTGCTCGCACACACAACTGGAAGATGCCCAGTAACAGACCACCACATTTGGGGAAGCTTGGTCCACGTCCAGACCTAGTATGTTGTTCCGACACAAACCTTTACATAAACACACACCTTTACATTAACGATGCTAAGTGAGTCTAGAGCTTAGAGAGGATGGTCTATATTTAGCATGCCGTGCTAATCCAGTACATTCTTTTATGTTGGTGTTTTTGTCTGGTGTTACTCTGAGGGTTGGGAGGCGTAACCCTGTCAGAGTGTGCAGGTCTCTTGGGATAAGGACATTCTCTGATCTCAAGAGACACATACCCTCTCTGAGATAGGTAATAACAGGTTAAACACTAACCCTAACCCTCTCTGAGATAGGTAATAACAGGTTAAACACTAACCCTAACCCTCTCTGAGATAGGTAATAACAGGTTAAACATGATCTGGAAAACACTCACCTGTTGCCTTGGCGACATGAAGTATGGACACAAGTCCTTGCCTCTTCCTGGTTCTGTCTAAAGGATCGGACAAGACACAAGTATTACTCCTAGAGGAGTTTACAACGCACACACACACACACACACACACACACAGAAACAAATAAAGCCAGTACATTTCCACAGACAACCAGACTGACACAAGGAGCGGAGCAGCTGTGACTAGGTGTGGGATGACAGGAGAGGGAAAGATAAGGAGGAGAATCAGAATGAAGAAAAAAGGAACGTATTCTAGGCTAATTACCATCACTACCAAGTTATCTTCACTTCCAGTCCTCCAAATGCCGACACCACAGCCCAAAACAGCATGCTCCCCTTTCAGAGAACAAAAGAGTTTCCTGTCAGCTTCATGTCGTCTCGGACCGGACAGACTGTTGGTAGGTGCACAGCGGATGCTGGGTTAAGATGACCTACTAACACCGCAGCCAATGGAGGTTAATCTGCTTAGACAGACACGGTACAGTCTGCTAGCTGTCAGCCAACGACAAACGTAGTCTTAGTACTCAGGAAGCAAGCTAGGGATGCTTATGTCAGCCCTGTGAGTTCACGATGTGTTCGTGTATTTAAGGGGGGGGGGGGGGGGTACTACAGGAGTTTGAGACTTATGTACTGTCACTGAAACTACAGGTTGTTTCTGCTAGACCTGTCAAACGATTAGTTAAATCTGCTGTTAGTCAAGCGATCCGGTTCCGGTAGGGAGACTTTCTGTAAGCGTTCGAAGTATGAAGATTTTTTTGCAGAAGATCAACATTTGTCTGCGTTTTTTGAGGATAGGTGAAATGCAAACCTCGGTTTGAAAGTAGTCCGAATTCCTTATCAACCTGGTGGACTCAGTCTACCTCATTAATATGCAGAAAGCTGGGCTTGAACTGATTTGAAATATCCATACTTGCATGAAAAGACACAGCAATTTGATATTTCCAAATCAGAGAGATCTTAAACTAGAAGCCCATCAAATGCAACTTTTACAACAAAAGTCTACACAAGGCGTACAGACAAGCGTGCCCACGGACTCTGCAAGAAAACACTCAAGTTATATTCTAATGATATCACTTACCTGGGCTGGAAAGCTTTTGCAAAGGCATTCAACGCTAGAAAGAGAAAGACGTTGAGATTTGAGCTCATCCGCACTTCAAAGCACCAGCCGTGGTTGCCTTGGGGAACCGCACACAAACTAATACAGACCCACCCCAATGTCACCAAGCGACCATGCATACACACCCAAACTTCAACCACTTCCACAGCTGGTTTGATTCGAACGTCGTCAACTTCTAGCCAATGTCTATCCATCCATTCTGTGATTTAGCTTGAAAGCAGTGTTATCTATTCTGACAATGTTGAATTAACTGGTTCTTACTGTTGGCACAAGAAGATAACTCCTAACAGATTTTCCAGAATTCTTCGTCTTGTCTTCATAGGCATCGCTTCCACTTTTTTTCTCGCATTTTTCAAAATGTTAGAAGCCGTTGGCTCATTATTTTCTTTTTGAATTTCTGGCCCAACATGCACATTTTCAATTCAAAGGGAAGACCAGTGTTACTTGCAGTTGCATGTGGTACAACGCTAGCTAGCGAGCTAATTATTTCAGGAACCTTGGCTCTGATTTAGCTGGCGGAAAAGTTATCTGAAAACAAAACATCACGCCTAGAGCCGATTGGTTCGTTCGGTGCTCGGGGGCAGGACTATCTGATGATTGACGTTTTCATAATAAATAAAAAAAACGCACAAGACATAACGATAATTTATAACCCTTACAAACACAGGCTTGTATTTATTCGCATTTGGTCTCTCGCTATCTCTTTGGTCTCTTTGCTTCCACGTCTGGTGTCAAAGCAATACACAAAATGCACAATATAAGAAAATAATCTCCATGTAGGCTATGTAACTCCCAAAGTTTTCCAAATAGGCAATATAAACGAATTGTATAGATAGGCTATAGCTATATAACAATAGACATTTCGTAAAGTGATATCCATAACTTCCACACGGGGGTAGCATATAGCCTATAGGCTACTGTTTGACTTCGTTTCATTTTTCACTAGATGGGGCCAAAGATTAATACTTGGCTTGGGTGTTATTTTGTTCACGAATATAGTGAACATCATGAATAAAGGTGAAGTAAAGTTTAACATAAAAATAAGCTTAAATCCCGAAAAATAACAACGGAAAGTTGGAATTTCGTATTTTGCCCTCCGCAGAGTTCTTGCCACGAGCAGAGGACACGGGACCGGGAGTTGTTTTCTACGTCCCCCATCCCCCTACCTCGTGGAGGGAAGTAAAAGGACCAAGCATGACCGGTCCATCAATCCTGCAGCATGGAGAATCATGACAAGCAAGGCCCTGGCTGCTGAGAGCAGCCCGTGACAGTCATGACTCAGGCAGGCCATAATGCCGATGTAGGAAACCGGATTTTAATATATTGTTTGTGAGAGAGAAAGAGAGATGGAAGTACGTGAGTTTCATTCCAGATGTGTACTAGTTGCTGCGGCAAACACCACTTAATGCTTGCATGGTTCTGAGAGCATGACTCATGATTAGGCTATTGCTAAGATGAGTGTCTCTGTGCGTGATTTCTCTATTTCTGGTATTTCTTTAGGAACTTTATTGGCAAGCCCTGCACTTGATTCTGTACAATAATAATGATGTCCACCGGTTGAAAGCTATTGTGCAGTTATCTTTATTGGAAAATTAAACACACTTTCTGTATAAATAGCATGGCTGTGTATATCACGTCTCATTAAACTGTACAGGCAGGTACATAGACAGGCAAACAAAGGCAAAAGGACGCAATTAAAGAAAGGGTAGAAAATATAAATAGAACAAACAGAAACATCAAAGAACGTCGGTAAAGTCGTGGGGAGGCACAGTCAATGAGACATAAATAAACGTGAATAAATATCAATAGATTACAACAGGTCAACATAGGATACTTTGCTTAACCTTTCAGGAGATGGAGGGATGATAGCTTGTATGTTTATATTATGTTGAACTCGATCAACATCCAGAGCCTTGTCTCCAGCAGAAACCAAGCCTCTCAATCTGTCTGTCTGATGAATGAGCCTGTCATTAGATTGCACTAATTCTCTCCATCAGCCCATCTTCTGCAATATAAGGTCACAAGGAAGTCTGGACAGCAATCAACATCTGCCTGAAGGTCATTCATACACAGCCCCCCACCCCTCCCCCATTCACACTGCAAGACTAATTAGTACAAAACCAACGTTTTGGGGAGGATTCATTTAGTTTTTGAAAGTGTTGGAGACCTACCCATGTGACTCTAACAGTTTGATTTGACTTCATATCACATTTTGGTGAATGTTTTGCGATTCTTTGCCAATGTCAGCGTGTATGTAAAGTATATATACAACGATACGCTCTGCGTACAGTGTGCATACAGTACTATTAAGTCTACTGTGCATGTGTGTGTAAGCTTAGATGTGTCTGTGTGCATGTTTAGGTCTGGTCTTTCTCCAATACTTTATCCGAGGACAATCTTCCTTTGACCCATTCCCCTCTCCAAGATCTCTCTCTCACACACACACACACACACACGCACGCACACACTCACACACATACAGGCACTCACATTCTCTCTCACTAACACCCCATCTCTCTGTAGTGCTTTATGTGTAGAAACACAGGGCTCAGAGAACAAGGTTGTCATCTTGGCTGCTGAGTGAATCCTGAGGGTTAGCTGTTTAAATAGTGAGTGCTTCTCTGGATACGACACTCCAACACACACACACACACACACACACACACACGCTCACCAACAGTCCAACCCCCCCTTTCCCTCACACACACACTTTCTCTCTCTGTCCTTAACACATATACACACATACTCACACACATTCTGTAACTCATACACACACACTCTCCCTCCTCTCTGTCTGTCTCTCACACACACACACTCACACACACACACACGATGAATGTTCTGTGTCTGGACCGGGTGAGCATGTTCATGGCAGAGGAGCTAAGAGGCTCTGGTGATGTCATGCATTCCTAAAGCCTTCACACGTCATCTTGATGTGTACTTTAAGCGGACTGGATCTGAGAAAAACTGAGATTTAGACGTGATCTGGCTGTCATTGCTCTGAAACAGGGATCAGGCTATGTCGGAATACCGCGTCAGCACACACAGAAGGTCAAACGTAAAGCGCGCCGGTTATTACTGTGACTATAAACACTGTCAGTGTGATTGTAGAACCTCTTTTTCTTTCCTCCGTTATCCTGTCTGGGTTGGTTTCACAGTCATGACCGGCCTGCTGTATATGACCATCCCCCAGGCCTTCACACTGTACGTCTTTCCCCACCATGTCTGTATTATACTTGAAGTTCACTGAAGGACAACCAAACGTAAATCATTTGAAGGTGTCAAAAGTGTCAATCGTGCATGGAAAAGATAATGAAAATGAGGGCTGTCAAATGCGATTAATCGCGATTAATCATGTGAAACAATGCGATTAATCGCGATTAAATATTTTTATCGCTTGACAGCCCTGAATGAAAATACATGAAGCTTTCATGTGAAATGTTAAAATGAGATGAAAGTATCCTCTTTGTCTGCTTGGGCAGTGTGGACTGACGGCTAACCCTGTCAGTGTCTTGTGAGACTGAGGAACACGCCAGAACATCTCTCTCTCCCTGAACATGCTGTCACCCGTCCCCTCTGTCACCCCCATCCTGCTGTTTATCAATAAAATAGAACGTTCTAGTCAGTATGACGACCGACAGAGACTTGGTGAGTGTGGTCCTGAGCTTGTCGTCGCAGGTGAGCTGAGTCAGTGTGCGTGTGTGCGCGAGTGTGTGTGTTTTTATGTTTGCTAAAGCAAGCCAGGTCTTTTGTCACACGGCCAGGCTTTAGCAGGTAGCTATTTGTATGCTTCACTTTCAAACCCACTCTCGCTCACTCGCTCCTCATTCCTCTTTGTTAAAACACTCTTTTCATGTCCTCCATTTGGGCCTCTGGTCAGACACACACTCCCTTTCTCCTCCCAGGCTGCTTGGAGGGTTGATGCCCCCGCCTGCCACCCTCATCCTCTCCTTCATCCTCTTCCTTATCCTCTCCCTCATCCTCTCCCTCGGAGGAAACAAACCAACCACCACAACCATGTCCCTCTCATTTTGTTTCACTGGCTGCTATTCTCTATCCCCAGTTCTCTCTCTCCCTTCCTTCCCCGGACTCCCCCCCCCTC
Source organism: Hypomesus nipponensis (assembly GCF_054491055.1). NCBI lineage: Eukaryota > Metazoa > Chordata > Actinopteri > Osmeriformes > Osmeridae > Hypomesus > Hypomesus nipponensis. Next base: position 18,866,061 of record NC_140382.1, on the reverse strand, counting down.
TTCCTCCCCTTGAGTCCCCCCCCCCCCCTCTCTCCTCCTTTTCTGTCTGATTGCCATGGCTGGCGTCTCATTCCTGTTCCATAATTGGATAAAGTTTCCCCTCATGCTCTGTGGATTACAGTGTGCTCCCTGGTGAGGTGTGTTGAATTGTGTGTGTCTGCGTGTGTGTATGTGTGTGCATGTATGTTTAAGTGTGCGTGTGTCTGCGTGTGTGTATGTGTGTGCATGTATGTTTAAGTGTGCGTGTGTCTGCGTGTGTGTATGTGTTTGCATGTATGTGCGCGCTCATACGGGAATCTTTCAGAGAGCTTAGACAGTTCCCTGTATTCTATTGTCTCATTACAGCCTCTTAGAGTGGGATTACAGCTAGGCAACAGTGTGGCCCTTGGAGTCACTACAGGAGCCTCGGACAGGCCCCTCGATGGGCAGCAGCTGCAGGAGGCTGATTTCTGTAAGCAACGGGACGTTTACATCTCACTGACGTGTAAACACTCCAAAGTATTCTACTTGTACGTTGAGCGCGTAAGATATCAGCTTTTATAATTCATAGAATATCTTTATGTAGCCTATATATTATATATATATATATATATAGTTGTATCTACATTTGTTCATTTATACACGTAAAAAAAAAAGAACTGTCATTGGAAAAGCAGGTTTCCTCAAGCCCCACCCATTCTGCGGAGGCGTTGTCTAGTCAGAGCCAATCAGGTGACAGAGATTCCGGGCCGTGGTTAACTCCAGTTCCGCGGGAAGTGACACGGAGAGGTGAGTGTGCGTGAGCCCTCCCACAGTCCTCGCCCAGCCCCCTCCTCCTCTCCTCTCCTCCTGCCCTGTCCTCCCCCAGTTATAGGGCCACGTTAAACTCGGTCACCAGGAAGTCCACATGGTCGCGCTCCTTGTTCTTGAACGCCTCGGCGATGATACGCGCGGCGTCCCTGTGTTCGCGGCCCCTCAGGGAAACCCCGTTCACCTCCAGGATCACCTGGCCCACCTTCAGCTGGCCGCAGTTATGGGCCGAACCGCCCCTCTGAGAGACAGAGAGAGAGGGAGGGAAAGAGGGATGGAGAAAGGGAGAGAGAGTGTCAGTATAATTTTATACAGAATAAAGTAAATCTTCAATTTTTACGACAAGAGAGGGAGGGAGAGAAGGAGAGAGCAACAGAAATTGAGAGAAAGAGACGCAGATAGTTAGAGAAAGAAAGAGAGAGAGAGAGAGAGACAGTGAGAGAGACACATAGAAAGACAGAGAGAGAGAAAGATAGAGACACAGAGAGAGAAATAGAGAAAGTGAGAGAAAGAGAAAGGGGAAACGAATGGTTTTAAAAAGGACCATGAATTAAATCTCTCAGTTCTATCATCAACATAAACCAATCATGGAACTTCCCCTCCCCCCCCCCCCACATCGTTACTCTTGCACATGCCTCCTCACAGCACCAGGCCGTCCAGACCCTGAGAGACCATAGGACTGCATTATCACTCCTGTTGCTCAGTGAACTGCTGACAGTCACCCCCAAGCCATCGGGTGGAGAGGAGAGAGCAGCGCTGGGGCCTGCCTCTCTGCCTCTCTGCCTTTCTGCCTTTCTGCCTCTCCGGGGGGCGCTGACGGGGATGATGGAGGGGACAGATGATCTCAGACACCCAGGAGCAGCGATGCACAGCGTTGGCTGGGTCACACTTGCCAGCGCATTCACCTCTGAAGTCAGACAGGAAGCAGAAGGGCTGTCCTCTGAAGTCAGACAGGAAGCAGAAAGGCTGTCCTCTGAAGTCAGACAAGAAGCAGAAGGGCTGTCCTCTGAAGTCACACAGGAAGCAGAAGGGCTGTCCTCTGAAGTCACACAGGAAGCAGAAGGGCTGTCCTCTGAAGTCACACAGGAAGCAGAAGGGCTGTCTTCTGAAGTCAGACTGGAAGCAGAAGGGTTGTCCTCTGAAGTCACACAGGAAGCAGAAGGGCTGTCCTCTGAAGTCAGACAGAAAGCAGAAGGGCTGTCCTCTGAAGTCAGACAGGAAGCAGAAGGGCTGTCCTCTGAAGTCAGACAGGAAGCAGAAGGGCTGTCTAGGGTCGTGATCACGTACACGCCAAGGGGAAGTCAAGGGTGGGTGTAAACGAGCTGTCAGAGAACAAGACGGTCGCTGGCTCGGCCACGGAGTGGTACAACTGTGTGTGTGTGTGTGTGTGTGTGTGAGAGAGTATGTGTGTGATTGACAGGTGAATGTGTCACAGTGAGAAGATGTCCAAGCCTCCAGCTGGAACAAGCTGACTGATAAGGCCAGGAGCTGGTCATTAGGGGGCAAGGGGCCGGGCCAGGGGCCGGGCCAGGGGCCAGACCAGGCCTGTAACACTGTCCGACTGCCCCTCCATCCTCTCCAACTGCTAATTAAGATCCAAAGCGGCGCTCAACCCCCAGCCCTCCAGTGATTGGCTGATTGGGAGCCGGCAGGTCCCAGCCAAGGGGCGTCTGGGCTCTCTGCGGGCTCTTTTGTCTCCAGGTAGCGGACACACAGGCGGTGGGCGAGGACGAGGCGTGGAGACGGATGATGGCGGGCGAGCGGGCGGGCGTTTTTTGTTCTCCTGCCTTATCTCTCTCTCTCTCAGTCTGTGAGTTCCCATTGTCTCAGGGATGTTGATGAGGAGACCAGGATTATGAAAACCCCCTCATGCCAGGGCTGTTTGTCTCTCTCTCCTCGCCGCTGTCGTCCCCCCTCCCCTTTATTAACATAACGCAGTCCATTCTTCCGTGTCTCTCCCTCTCCCCCCTCTCCCCCTCCCTCCCTCTCCCTCTCCCCCTCCCTCCCTCCCTCTCCCACTCCATCTCCCCCCCTCTCCCTCCCTCTCCCTTTCCCCTTGCTTTGATTTGGAAACGCTGATTTCCCGTCCACTGCCATTGTCGCTTTGCACTCACAATCAGCTTCTCTTTTATTTTTCATTAGCCAGACGCCGCAGTGTCCTTGGAGCCAAGGGGCTCCCTCAGACCAGCCCTCCCTCCCCCCCAGCCTCTCGCTCCCCCCCAGCCCTCCCTCCCCCCCAGCCCTCCCTCCCCCCAGCCCCCCCAGCCCTCCCTCCCCCCCAGCCCTCCCTCCCCCCAGCCCCCCCAGCCTCTCCCTCCCAGGCCCCCCCAGCCTCTCGCTCCCCCCCAGCCCTCCCTCCCAGCCCTCCCTCCCCCCCAGCCCTCCCTCCCTCCCAGGCCCCCCAGCCTCTCTCTCCCTCCCTCCCCCCCAGCCTCTCCCTCCCCCCCAGCCCCCCCCCCCCCAGCCCCCCCAGCCTCTCCCTCCCAGGCCCCCCCAGCCTCTCTCTCCCTCCCTCCCCCCCTCCCCCCTCCCCCTCCGTACAGCGAGCGATGTCACAGGCTGGACCGGAGCTGGAGCCGTTGTCATTGCGGTCACATCCATGCGGCTCCAGCGTCTGGAGGGGTACCCCTGAGTACCGCTCAGGGGAGTGTGAAACACACAGCGCAGTGCCACGTCACTCGCTGAACTAGCACTGTTAAACCTAGCCCTGTCAACCCTACTCTATAACCCCCCCCCCCTCCCCCGGAACTGACCCTTGACCTGACAGGGAGGTGTGTGCTCATGTTTAACTCAAATAACTTCATCAGCAGTCCTGCCTCTGGAATGCACCGACGTGCTGTGTGTCTAATTGGCGTGCATGATCCTGGGCCGCGTCTGTAGGGGTGTGTGTGTGTGAGAGGCTGTCGGGTGTTTGTGTGTGTGAGGTGCGTGTGTGTGTGAGGTGTGGGAGGGTGTGTGTGAGGGGTGTGTGTGAGGCGGTCGTTCATGCGGGCCTTCACATACTGCAGTCATTTTGTAAACAACCTGGAGACCAGAACAATGGAAGGCTTCCTCGGTTCGAATCCCCCCTGCGTTCCTGGGGACGGCCGGGCTGGAGCCAGGCTCCACAGGGGGGTGCTGGTGTCCGGTGAGACCCACCTGTATGGTGACGATCCGGGGGAGGGGCTGGCGGGTGTTGGCCCCCCCTTCGATGGCGATGCCCAGCGTGCTGGCACTCTTCTCCACCCTCACCAGGGTGGAGGTGGGCTCAAGAAGCCCCGGCTAGAGAGAGGGAGAGAGAGATAGAGAGAGAGGGAGAGAGAGAGAGAGAGAGAGAGAGAGAGAGTGAGAGAGAGAGAGAGGGAGAGGGGAGACATAGAGAGAGGGAGACAGAGAGAGAGAGAGAGAGAGAGAGAGAGAGAGGGAGAGAGAGATAGAGAGAGAGGGAGAGGGGAGACATAGAGAGAGGGAGACAGAGAGAGAGAGAGAGAGAGAGAGAGAGAGAGAGAGAGAGAGAGAGAGGGAGAGAGAGATAGAGAGAGAGGGAGAGGGGAGACATAGAGAGAGGGAGACAGAGAGAGAGAGAGAGAGAGAGAGGGGGGGGGGACAGAGAGAAAAGGAGACAGAGAGAGAGAGAGAGAGAGAGAGAGAGAGAGACATAGAGAGAAAGAGAGAGGGGAGACATAGAGAGAGGGAGACAGAGAGAGAGAGAGAGAGAGAGAGAGAGACCAAGGGCAGTAAAGAGAGAGAGGAAAGCAGTTAGTACCTACACAAGCCTAGGAGCATGTCTTCACCCCCCGCCCACCGGACCACTGAGACACTAACCCACAGCAACCCTTAGAGGAACTCTGTTACCCATCACCTCCCTCCCTCCCAGCCCTGCTAGGCAGTAGAGCTGTTCCGTGTGTGTACCGGGTGAGATGACATGAGAACAGGTGGGTGAATGAGAACGTGTTTGAGAGACAAAGAAACAAATGAGTGAGCAGCAGAAAGGAGCGAGGGGGTGATCAGACAGAGAAAGGGAACACAGAGATCACAGTTAGCACTGACACCAAAACAGGAGGAGCACCAGAGAGGACGGCTCTCCCCCAACCAACGCTGCCACAGTCCCATCCATCCCTCCATCCATCCCTCCATCCATCCATCCCTCCATCCATCCCTCCATCCATCTATCTATCCATCCATCCATCCATCCATCCCTCCATCTATCCATCTATCCATCCATCTATCTATGCATCCCTCCATCCCTCCATCCATCTATCCATCCATCCCTCCATCCCTCCATCCATCCCTCCATCCATCCATCCATCTATCCATCCATCCATCCCTCCATCTATGCATCCATCCATCCCTCCATCCCTCCATCCATCCCTCCATACATCCATCCATCCCTCCATCTATCCATCTATCCATCTATCCATCCATCTATCTATGCATCCCTCCATCCCTCCATCCATCCCTCCATCCTTCCATCCCTCAATCTCACTCTCTCTCTGTGCCCCCTCTCCCTCGTGCTGAGTCCACCTCACCGGTTTGGTGGGGGGTTCCCCCCCCGGGGGGTCAGCCTGGGGGCGTGTGCGTGCGGGGCGCGGGCTGCTTTCCTTGCTGAGGCGGCCCGACTCAGCGATGTCCACCCCGCTGTCCTCGCTGAGGGTCTGCCCGCTGTCTGACAGCTGGGACAGGGGGGCGCCTGGGGGGCAGAGGGGGCAGGGGGGGGGTCAGGGGTCAGCAAGGCATGCCTCATGGCTAGCCACGCCCCTCCTCCTTAATGACACCGTATCTCTCCACCCCCCCCCCCCCCACAACACATCATATAACTCCTCTGCTCCCTTCCTTCTTTTATGATCATTGTGCTTCAACTCCCCCCTCCCCCCTCTCCCTCTCCCCCCCTCCTCCTCCTCCCCCCTCCCCCTAGCTACCCCTCTCCCCCCCCCCCAGCTCCCCCCTCCTCCCTCCTCCTCCCCCCCCCCAGCCGTCTCACCTCGAGGAAGGGGCCGCACTTCGTTGACGTCAGGCTCGGCCTGGTTGGGCCGGTGCACTTCCACCATGACAAACTTCTGCCCGACGCCCGGGGGGGACGGTGCGGGGGCCCTGGCTGGGCTGGGGGGCGGTGGGGGGGCGGGGAGGGGAGGCGGCGGGGGGGGCGAGGGGGACAGAGCGGCAGGCTTGGCCCTGCCGGGGGACAGAACCCTGGGGAAGGGGCCGATGGGGTGCTGAGTCACCTGGGAGAGGTGAGCCGAAGCCAGCGCCTGCTTAGCGGGGGCAGGGGCGTCCCTCCGGCGGGGGTCCCTCTTTGGGGGCAGGGCGGGGGAGGAGGCGAGGGGGCCGGGGTCTCTGGGGTGGTGGCGTGCGGGGGCGGTGAAGTACAGGCCGGAGTGCGAGGACTCGGACGAGGGGCGCTGGGCCAGTTGATTTCGTTTGCTGGGGCGGCGCTGCATGCCGGGGGGGGGCGGGGGCTTAAACGAGGGCGGAGTCTCGGAGTTAACATCATCCTGAAGTAGGAGAGGAACAGAAGTGGTCACCTGCTGTCGAACAAAGAGAGGGAATCGTTCCTCACAAACGTAAACACACCGCCTTGCTTTCCAACCACTCTCACACAGAACACACCCACACACACACACACACACACACACTCATACACACAGCAACTAATCGAATCCCAGCATTCAGCAGTCGGGCTGGGCAGAGTCGAGCAGCCGTTTAGTACTGTAGTCCTGGCTTGACACTGTTTCCTGTCTTCGCTGCTCGAACAGGAAGTCTGTGTTGTTATGAGAGACACGATGGCACAGGGATGAGCGTGGACGGAGGATGCATGGAGTGGTTCATGGCCATAGAACTCCAAAGAAAAAACATAAAAGCGTAAAAAATCAAATAAAAGGTATGGGCTGAATGGAACTGTTTGTTCTTTCAGTTTAGACCAAAGAACCCCTCCCCTCCTCCCCTCCTCCCCTCCTCCCCTCCTCCCCTCCTCCTCTCCTCTCCTCGTTCCTTGCTTTCAGGGTAGAACGTTGCCTCCTGTCGTCTTCTGTTGCTGTGGAAACAGGATGATGGTGTGTGTGTTTGATAGCTTCTGTCTCAGGTGTTCTCCAGAGACCCCGAGCGAGCCAGCGAACGTATCAATCTCTCACATCCAAACACACAGATGAGGAATAGATTCCTTCTTTCTTTCTTCCTCCTCTTTAGTCCTCCTCTCTTTCTCCCTCTCTTACATGGACAGTTGGAGCAGCTTCTGTGTGCTAATCATGGCATTCAGCAGTGTCTTCTTCCTCCCACCCTTCCTTCCTTCCTCCCACCCTCCCTCCCTCCTTTCGTCCACCCCTCCATCACCACAGCCTCCTTCCTTCCCTCCATCCATCCACCCCTCCCTCACCGAATCCCTCCCTCTCCCTCTCCCTCTCCCTATCCCTATCCCTATCCCTCTCCCTCTCCCTCTCCCTGTCCCTCCCCCTCTCCCTCTCCCTCGCTGCAGGTCTCACCAGAGAGACGTCAGGCAGCAGGGCGTCCAAACTCTCCACAGGATCCTCTCCATTGGTCTCCACCACACTGTCATTCTGAGAGGGGCAGAGGGATTAGGGGGAGGAGAGAGGAGGGGGAGGAGAGAGAGGAGGGGGAGGAGAGAGAGGAGGGGGAGGAGAGAGGAGGGGGAGGAGAGAGGAGGGGGAGGAGGAGAGAGAGGAGGGGGAGGAGAGAGAGGAAACCGGGTTAAACAGAATGAACACATAGAGAGGACACTTTGGAGGGAGGAAGAAGAGAAAAATGGAGAAAGGGAGAGAGAAGTGAGCTGATGACAAACACAGCTGTGTGTTTACTCCAAACTAAATGGCATCTCATCGACCTTTTAACTCACAGAAGGGGGGAGCTGTTTCACTTTAATTTGTTACCGTCCAATGTGAGAACCTGGAGCTCAAAACATCACACACATGATAACACACGCTCATTCTAGCACTCATACTCTCTCACTCTCACACACACACACACACACTCCCAAACACATATTCACAGTCTGTGACACACTTGCACCCACACACACACACACATACTCTCACACACACAGATTTGATCATGAATCTATCTTCAAAAGCAAGGTTCAGAAGAGATAATGAAATGATCGGAGACTTAGCAGAGCTTCATTAAACTGTGCTTGTACCAAAACAAAAGCTCCATCAATGCAGCATAATCACCATCAGTCTGGCAGCATGGGCGGCCCTAAGGAGCCGTTTATGTACCGTAATGGAGATAATTTAGGGGATCTGTGTGTGTGTGGTGTGTGTGTGTGTGTTCTAGGCTGTCTGCTTGTGTGACTATACACCTGCAGTTGTGTTTAGTAGATTAATCCAATGTTCTTGGTTCTTATGGAGGATGAAAAAACACCAACAAATAAAATAAAATAAACATCTTAACTTACTAATCTCTCCAACAGCAGCAAACTCATTGAGTTGTGACTTGAAAACAACAATTAAAAGCTGGAGCTTAGCCCAGAACACACATATACACACTCACTCGCACACACACGCACGCACGTACACACACACTCTCATCAGGTCAGGGGATTTGTAGAAGGATCTGTGTGTGTGTGTGTGTGTGTGTGTGTGTGGGGAGGACAATTAGCCATCAGCTCATCTCAGTGGTCAGACCCAGCCTACACACATTTGAGTGTGTGTTTGCGTGCGTGTCTGTGCACATCTGAGAGAGTGTGTGTGTGTGTATGCTGGCATGTGTGTGTGAGAGTGTGTGTGTGTGAGAGTGAGTGTGTGTGTGTGAGAGTGAGTGTGTGTGTGAGAGTGAGTGTGTGT
>NC_140382.1:18842500-18852500 GCF_054491055.1 Hypomesus nipponensis | reverse complement strand
CCCCAGCCCCCCACCCCAGCCCCCCACCCCAGCCCCAGCCCCCCAGCCCCCCAGCCCCCCAGCCCCCCACCCCAGCCCCAGCCCCCCAGCCCCCCAGCCCCCCACCCCAGCCCACCCCAGCCCCCCAGCCCCCCACCCCAGCCCACCCCAGCCCCCCAGCCCCCCACCCCAGCCCCAGCCCCCCACCCCAGCCCAGCCCAGCCCAGCCCAGCCCACCCCAGCCCCCCAGCCCCCCACCCCAGCCCCCACCTTGGCGTGGGTGTTGAGCAGCTCGAACAGGGCCATGACCAGCGGCTCCACCCCGATGTGTCCGTCCCTGTACTCCTCCACGTAGTAGCCCATGGTGCGGCGCTCAGCCTCCGTCAGCAGGTGGCGAGCCTGCTCCTCCAGCAGGGCCCGGCTCTGTGGCACCAGGCTGGACAGGGTCACCTGGGAGCCCGCCACGCCCTTGTAGAAGACAGGCTACGGGGGGGGGGGGGGTGGGGGGGGGCGGGGCGGGGAAGTGTGGATAGAGGTGGAGGGTGGGGGGGGTGGAGGGAGGGGGGGTGGATACAGGGAGGTGAGGGCGGGGCGGGGAAGTGTGGATATGGGGTGGGAGGTTAAAGGGGGTGTTGATGGGGTTAGGGTTAGGGTCCGGGAGGGATGGATAGAGGAAGGGTGGAAGATCGGGTGATAGGGGGAGAGCCATGTTGGGTGGAGGAGACAGGTGGAAGATGGGGGGGGGGGTTAGAATGGATGAAGGAGGAGGAGGAAAAAGAGGGGGAGGAGAAGTGTTTTGAGAAGGGAGGCATGGGAACGAAGGATCGGGAAGGAGAGAACCAGGGTTGAACACAAGGCAGGAAATGAAACAGCGAGAGGGGAAGAGAAAGACAGAGGGGGAGAGTTAAACAAGACACACAGAGAGCCATAGAGAGAAAGACAGAGGGGTAGAGTTAAACAAGACACACAGAGAGCCATAGAGAGAAAGCGAGAGAGATACAAGACAGAGAGGCATAAATCATACATGCATACGGTGCAATAACCATCCATCACAAGCCCAAGGCTGATCAACGGAGGCCAGGGTGTTGCGCTCTCTCTAGCGCTCCATGGCAAACCAGGCCTCAAGGCTTGTCTCTCTGGAGAGAGAGAGACACTCTCTCTGCCGCGCTGTTCTCCTCCTGGCCCACAGAGAGAGACTCTCTCTCTCCTCCTGGCCCAGAGAGAGAGACTCTCTCTCTCCTCCTGGCCCACAGAGAGAGACTCTCTCTCTCCTCCTGGCTCACAGAGAGAGACTCTCTCTCTCCTCCTGGCCCACAGAGAGACTCTCTCTCTCCTCCTGGCCCACAGAGAGAGACTCTCTCTCTCCTCCTGGCCCACAGAGAGAGACTCTCTCTCTCCTCCTGGCCCACAGAGAGAGACTCTCTCTCTCCTCCTGGCCCACAGAGAGAGACTCTCTCTCTCCTCCTGGCCCACAGAGAGAGACTCTCTCTCTCCTCCTGGCCCACAGCAGGACTCCATCCAGACATGGAGAGACAGCACTGAAGAAGCGCAGAAATCTCTCCTCCTTTTCAACCCTCGTCCCCCCTCTGCCGTGACCTCATTTACCCTCATCTCCCCCCTCTGCCCTTGCTCTCTGCTTGGCTCTGTATCTCCTTGCAAACAGGCCTTCTTTTAATTAGCTCCTTAATCAAAGGCACCACTTCAAAGCCACCAGCCACAGGATAGAAGACAAAGTGAGAGAGAAGAAGAGAGAAGAAGACAGAGAGAGAGGGGCGAGCCTCCTTACTCCTAGCTGGTAACCAGACAGAGAGAAAGAGGGGCGAGTCTCCTTACTCCTAGCTGGTAACCACACTCATCCGTCTGAATTAACATCTCTGGGTAGCAGTGTAGCTGCAGAGCCAAAAGTTCCTGGCCCAAGGTGATCCAGCTCTCAGCTCCAGCAAAAACTTCCAAATCTTTCTCTCACACACACCCCACACTGCACACACACCACACTGCACACACCCCACACTGCACACACACCACACTGCACACACACCACACTGCACACACACCACACTGCACACACAAACATTTCTCAGAAACACACTGAGAGCAGCGTTAGCCAAGGGCACACTGGAGGTGTAGACCCAGTAACAGGGATAACCAAGTCTCCCAGCACCCAGTAACAGGGATAACCAAGTCTCCCAGCACCCAGTAACAGGGATAACCAAGTCTCCCAGCACCCAGTAACAGGGATAACCAAGTCTCCCAGCACCCAGTAACAGGGATAACCAAGTCTCCCAGCACCCAGTAACAGGGATAACCAAGTCTCCCAGCACCCAGTAACAGGGATAACCAAGTCTCCCAGCACCCAGTAACAGGGATAACCAAGTCTCCCAGCACCCAGTAACAGGGATAACCAAGTCCCCCAACACCAATGACCTGGGATACAAACACACTGCTGCTGTCATTAAACAAGGATTTGTTAATAACAATTACTGTTTGACCCAAAGGCTGTGGCCCTGATTTTACTGTAAGTAATTGAACTCTGCAAGGCACTGTTACAGTAGCCATCACTATGGTCTTATGAAAGGGTTTGGTGGTTAAACTGATGGGGCAGGTGCTGGGGAAGGGGCTATAGAGAGAAGAGGAAGTGAGAGGAGGAGTGGGAGAGGAGAGAGAGGAGGTGAGAGGAGGAGGGGGAGAGGAGAGAGAGGAGGTGAGAGGAGGAGGGGGAGAGGAGAGAGAGGAGGGGGAGAGGAGAGAGAGGAGGGGGAGAGGAGAGAGAGGAGGTGAGAGGAGGAGGGGGAGAGGAGAGAGAGGAGGTGAGAGGAGGAGGGAGAGAGGAGAGAGAGGAGGTGAGAGGAGGAGGGGGAGAGGAGAGAGAGGAGGGGGAGAGGAGAGAGAGGAGGGGGAGAGGAGAGAGAGGAGGTGAGAGGAGGAGGGGGAGAGGAGAGAGAGGAGGTGAGAGGGGGAGAGGAGGTGAGAGGGAGCTGGATCTTCTGTGTGCACATCCAGTGAGACGACCCCTGCAGTGATTGGCTGAAGCCCACCAATCAATGGAGTTCAACTTCCGTTCTCCCCCGTTGGCTCGGACTCCCTCGCCTCACCCCCAAAGGTACGTTATGCTAACGCACGCTTAGAGCGGGCTTCTTTAAGAAGACAGGAAAGCCATTAGCCAATCAGTGCCTGAGTCCAAGTCGATTACATTCACTACAGCCCCACTGACTGGGCAGTATTGACCCATCATTCAGTAAGAAGAAAGAGATCTGCCCATGTGCTCTGTGATTCTCCCGTGCCAATCACATCGCTTAAACATGCTCAACGTCCTGTGGTGGCCCTGGTGATCACTGCCCAAATGATTGGCGTGTGACCTATTCGTAATTAATGATCTTATTAATCTAGTGGCCTTTGGCTGTAATTACAAAGAGAAAGGGATGGAGAGAAGTTGGGGGGAGGGGGGGTTAGTGGAAAAACACGGACAAAATAATCATCTGAATGAAGACTGAAAGGTGGGGGGGGGGGGGGGACCACGCTGAGTGGTCACCTCCCAGTTTGAGCGTGACAACGGAAGACATAGATTGGACATGAGCACACAGGTAACAAAGAGGATCGTATCTGAACCCGAATCCTTCTAGAGGGTTGTTTACCCTGTCCTAAGAATGTGAGCTTCGCAATAACACTTTTAGGGAAAATCAGTGTGTTAGAGTATCAACATCATACCAGCAAGTCTTCACTGCAGAATGAATCTAGTTCTCTGTCCCTGACTCTCTGCTGTTCTGAAGGACTGTCTTGTCTTCATAACTGGCTGCTCACTTTTATAGAGGGGTACTGTTTCTGCATATAAACATGAAGGATCTACCGAGCTCTTTCTGAAAACAAACTTGGAAGGTAACCTTGGAACACAACGTGTTCATCGCTTGGTCCTGCTCCCAATTAGTTAGAGCTTTTTATCTTCCCCCTGTCCTCACCTGTTTTCTCTATTATCTCTCTTTTTTTCTCATTCCCTGTTCTTCTCTCCTCTCTCCCTCTCTGCTTACCTGCGCTGTCTCTCCTCTCTCCCTCTCTCCTTACCTGCTCTCTCTGTCTCTCCTCTCTGTCTCTCTGCTTACCTGCTCTCTCTGTCTCTCCTCTCTCCCTCTCTCCTTACCTGCTCTCTCTGTCTCTCCTCTCTCCTTCTCTCCTTAACTGCTCTCTCTCTCCTCTCTCCTTACCTGCTCTCTTTCTCCTCTTTCCTCTCTCTCCCTCTCTTTCCCTGCTCTTTGCCTTTTCTCTCTCCTTCACTTTCCATGATCTCTCTCTCACACCCTTTCTCTCCTCCCACCTTTTCGTAAGCACCATGTCTTCCCCAACTATCCGCCTCTCAGCTCTCTATCCAAACACATTGCCCTCCAGATACTGGATCTACAACAGCAAAGTTGCAGCCAAAGTCGAGCAAACAAACCAGTGGTAAAAGTATCAGAAGGAACGTGGAAATCAAGGATTCTGCTGACGAGGTGCTTTTGGAACGCCAGAGTCCAACATCATGGAGGTCACACTTAATATTCCTCCCAAGACAGTGATGCTGTGGAGCTGAGGAACCACCTCCACCACACACACACACACACACGCAGGCAGGCATACACTCACACGCGCACACACACATGCGGGCACACACACACACACATCATGTCATAGAAACATCCCCCCATGGGGCTTGTGCTCACCTTTCCTGCTGCAGAGGCGCCCTGGTCCAGAGACAGGCTGCAACACACACAGAGAGAGAGAGAGAGAGAGAGACAGAGAGAGAGAGAGAGAGAGACAGAGAGAGAGAGAGAGAGAGAGAGAGAGAGAGAGAGAGAGAGAGAGAGAGAGAGAGAGAGAGAGAGAGAGAGAGAGAGAGAGAGAGAGAGAGAGAGAGGATTAACACCACAGCCTGGCAGCCTTCTCCACACAGTCACATGACTTCCCATTTCACATCAACACACTCACATGCACAAGCACACATCCATGTAAACACACATGCACAAGCACACATCCATACACACACACACACATCCACACACAAACATGCACATTGACACATAGACAGAAGCAAACATGCACACTCACTCACTCACACACACACACACACACACACAGGTGACCGTAAGAACATTAGGCACAGAGCCCAACATTAGAGTGATAAACGGCTCAATGTAAAACAGCTACGTTGCACTTTCTCTCTCCTCTCCTCTCCTTTCCTCCCCTCCCCTCCCCTCCCGTCCTCTCCTCTTCCCTCCCCTACCCTCCCTCCCCCCTCTCCCCTCCCCTCCCCTCCCCTCCCCTCCCCTCCCCTCCCCTCCCCTCCCCTCCCCTCCCCTCCCCTCCCCTCCCCTCCCCTCCCCTCCCCTCCCCTCCCCTCCCCTCCCCTCCTCTCCTCTCCTCTCCTCTCCCCTCCCCTCCCCTCCCCTCCCCTCCCCTCCCCTCCCCTCCCCTCCCCTCCCCTCCCCTCCCCTCCCCTCCCCTCCCCTCCGTTTGCATCCTCTGGAAGTTTAGCAGAATTGACAACACCTCAAAACCCACCACGTAAACTCAACACCTCAGAACCCACCATCTAAACTGGCAAAACAGATTGGAGAGTAAAAGCTGTTTGAGTGAAATAACTCCTGTGTCTTTATACTCTCAGGAGCCAATACAGTAACGAGCTTTAAGACCATGAGCAGACACATCGACTGAGGGAAGGCTTTTAGGGGAAGGAGGGGATATATGGTCAAATCAAAGACTGACAAGCAGAGCTATCTTTCATATGGTACATTAACTCTGGTTCTCGATCTGTCCTGAGATTCAAATTCAATTAACAAGTTTCCCTTGTAAGATCTGACGACCTTCTCCTCAGCAACGGACCAAAACTCCCCTCGCATTCTCTCTCCCTCTCTCTCTCTTTCTCTCTCCCTCTTTCTCTTTCTTTTTCTCTTTTTCTCCCTCCTCTCTCCTCCCATCCCCCCCTATTTCCATCCTCAACCTCCCTCCCCCCCTCCCTCCCTTCCTCTCCCCCCTCCCCCCTCCCTCCTCCCCTCCTCCCCTCCCCCCTCACCCAGCCACACTGCCCGAGGCGGAGCTGTCTCTGATCTGAGAGCTGGTGATCCAGCGCGTCTCTCCCACCACGGTGCGGGCGTGCGGCAGGCGGCCCACGTCCTTCACCGTCATCATCAGGTGACGCGACGACTTGAGCAGCCGCACCGCCTCGTCGTGGGGCAGGCCCAGGAAGCTGCGGCCGTTCACCTCCAGGATTTGGTCGCCCACCTGCGGGGGGGAGGGGGGGGGAGAGGGGGAGGGGGGGGCACACAGGGGGAGGAGGCGGGGCACTGAGTAGGGTGGCGCGGCCAGTAGGGCGGGCTGTGTGTCACGGGTTGAGGTGTCACATGGTAGGGGTCAGAGGTCACGGTTGGGTAGACAGAGTGCAGGTAGAGTACAGAGGTGCGGGGGAGACATGGTAGATAGTTACAAACAGAGACAGAGGGTTGGAGATACAGCAGAGATGAGGTGGAGGGGGTAGAGTAGAGACAGACAGGTAGAGATACAGTAAAAGATTAGAAATAGTGTACAAGGGTAGGGTTGAAGAGGAGAGGAGAAAAAGGAAGATATGGAGCAGAGATGATGGAGCAGAGATAGAGTTCAACAAGCAGGGACGACGGCTTGTCCCTCACAACTGCTGAGCTTCACTGGCCGAAGATCCAGACAGGAAGTCACCACCTCACTTCCTGTTGTGTATACACACGCACTCGCACACACAGACCGACAGACACTCCAAAATACAGACACAGACACTCAGACACGCTTCTAATAGTACTGTGTTTGCATTCCAGACCCCTGGTTTAACCTCCAGGGTCATGAGGGGTGGACTGGATGTATTCATCCTTCCAGGTGTCAGAGTTTTCATGTGCTCTGTAATATTCTCACTTCTCAACCACCAACGACAGCACATGCACAGTTCCCTCAGACCCGCCCAGGGGCTGAAGCTGTGACTGTGTGTGTGTGTGTGAGTGTGTGTGTGGCTTGTGAACACAGCTGTGTTTCAGCAGCAGCATGTCACCATTGTGACAGCATAAAAGCTTCTGAGAAATTGTTCATTTCTGCTGTGCTTTATTCAGAGCCCTCATCAAGCACTTCACCTTGGTCTGTGTCTGACACTCTACACACAGCCACGCGCACACACACAGCCACGCGCACACACACAGCCACGCGCACACACACAGCCACGCGCACACACACAGCCACGCGCACACACACAACACACACACATGCACACATACACACATACACACTGCTGAAGGGCTCCTGATTACATCAGAGTCATCACACAGAGTCACCTGTCAGAGCAGGATGTCTAGCATGCTCACCTGCTCCCTCACTCTCTTCCTCCATTTTCTTTCCCTTTTTTCTTTCGTTCTCTCTGTCTTTCTCTCTCTCTCTCTCTCTCTCTCTCTCTCTCTCTCTCTCTCTCTCTCTCTCTCTCTCTCTCTCTCTCTCTCTCTCTCTCTCTCTCTCTCCTGTCTCTCCCCCTCTCTCTCTCTTTCTCTCCCCCCTATCTCTCCGTCCTCTCTTTCACTCTCCCTATCTCTCTCTCTCTCTCCTGCCTTCTGTGTTGTTCTTTTCAGGAGCAGGCGGGCGATCGAGGCTCGGATATTACTCTGTCCTCTCAGTCCCTGTCTGCCGCAGCCCTGCCAGCGAGGCTGCTGGGTAATTAAACGCCAGGCAATGGCGGCGCAATTTACAAACGAGAAAGCCAATCAATGTGGGGATGAATCATAAGCCGCTTGTGTCTTGGAAAACAACCCAGGCCACAGATGAGTGTTATGTGGTCGATGATACTGAGACGGTAGTTCTCCCCGGACCGCTCGATCACAAGTCTCACGCCAACATCCACTCACCTCCGCACACTCCTTAACCACCTGTCACCCCTCACCCCTCACCCTCACACCCCTCACACCCACACACCCCTCACCCCTCACACCCCTCACCCTTCACCCCTCACACCCTTCACCCCTCACACCCCTCACACCCCTCACACACACACCCCTCACCCTCACACCCCTCACCCCTCACACCCCTCACCCACACACCCCTCACCCTCACCCACAAACCCCTCACCCTCACACCCCTCACCCCTCACCCCTCACCCCTCACCCCTCACCCCTCACCCTCACACCCCTCACCCTCACACCCCTCACCCTCACACCCCTCACCCTCACACCCTCACACCCCTCACCCTCACACCCCTCACCCCTCACACCCACACACCCCTCACCCTCACAGGCTCTATGCTTTCTGCCAAACCAGCGCCAGGACACACAGAACCGATCGTTCTCGTGGTGTGACAAAAAAAACGGTTTCCTGCGTCTGACTGGTTTAGCAAGATCTTTCTTAGCGGCATCTGTCTGTCTTCAGACGGAGGTGCTCCTGGAAGAGAGAGTTGTCAGGAGGGAGGAGAGCTCTCAGTGTAAGTCATGGGTGGGGAACGTCCGGCCCGGGGCCCGTGTGCGGCCCGCAAAATCATTTGGTCTGGCACGCCATGGCACTGCAGGAACTATATTATTAGGTGCATTATTCGTTGGCAGCAGCACTATTTTAATATGTGGAAGAGGAGGCGCGCAGTGTTGCGTACCAATGTACCAAAAGATTTCGCTCGCATTAACTGTGGAATTCCTTTCTAGCAAATCAAACCCAAAATACGTTGCTGGTTTGGGCTAAGCCCCAAATGTTTACAACGCCTGGCTCCATGCCTGATTTACACTCGGATCGATGAGCAGTCTCAAAAATGGTAGCAATATAAAAAACAATACGATCCCTTTCCGTAATCATGATACCCCCTCAGAAATGTTCACTGCCCCCCCAGTCAAAGCAGGCTGCATCCGTGCCAGCTAACATCACAAACCTCACCAAAGAGAAGCAGTTCCAGCCATCTCATTAGGGGTGAGTTAATTCAATGTTTGAAAAAATATAGCAGGCACATTTTTAAGTTGATCATTCTGTACGGCCCCTGAATGATTTTATAAATATCCAAATGTCCCTTTGCAGAAGAAAGGTTCCCCCCCCCTGGTGTGAGTCATCCCCTTCTGCAGTGCAGGGATGATCCAGGCTGTTGTCATGTGTGCCACTGACATTAGAGTAGGACAGGGAGGTGTGGTCACAGGTAAAGAGGGATCCCAAACAAGGAGGGGAGAAGAGAGGAAAGAGGAGAGAGGGGAGAGGAGGAGTAGAGAAAGGAGGAGATGAGAGGAAAGATGCGAGAGGAGAGAAGATGACAGCCCTTCACTTCACTCCACTTCACTTTTCTTCACATTTCCATCTCCCCTAATTTACTTCCACTCTCCCTGTATCTTTATCTGGGATTTCAATGGTCTTTTTTATCCTCAAATTCCGTCTCTCTCTCTTCGTCTTGTCTAGCCGATCCTCCCATCCTCCCTCCAAATCTCTCTCTCTCTTTCCCACTCTCTCTGCTACTTACTCTCTACTCTCTGCACCCCTTCGCCCCCCTGTTCCCTTACCCCTCCACGCCCCTTCTCACCCCCCCTCGTGCCCCACAGTCCCTCTTACCCCCACCCCTCCCCTCCCCTCCCCTTGACATGTCCCTGGCTTCCTTTCTCCTACATGAAGGAAGAGGGGAGCGGAGATGACATATGGACTCCCAGTGTCTGCCTTTCCAACGGGAGAGAGGTGTGTGTGTGTGTGTGTGGGGGGGGGGGGGGGGCGTGTGTGTGGGGGAGGGGGGTGCTTCAGAGGAAGACAGGAATGAAGGGAGGTCTGAAGTGAGTGTTAAGTGTTAAGTGTGACCACAGGCAGGGGAGAGTTGAGATGCTAAGTGGACGAGGTAGAAATACCAAACAGCTGTTGTCCTCTTGAATTCCCTTTCTCCCTCTGTCTAGCCTGATCAAGATTCTCTCTCTCTCTCTTTCTCCCTCCCTCTCTCTCCCTCTCTCTCTCTCTCTCTCTCTCTCTCTCTCTCTCTCTCTCTCTCTCTTTCTCTCTCTCTCTCTCTCTCTCTCTCTCTCTCTCTCTCTCTCTCTCTCTCTCTCTC
>NC_140382.1:18805000-18835000 GCF_054491055.1 Hypomesus nipponensis | reverse complement strand
CGTCGCCCTCCTGCAGCAGCTGCATGTTGCTGCGGCGCTGGCTCTCTGAGCGCCTCAAGGTGGCGCTGCGGTGCTCCGGGAGGTCGGGGGGCGGAGACACGCTGCGGCCCTGGGGGTCCACCCACGTGTACACGTGATTGGTCACGTAGCCTCCGGGGATACGCCCCACCGAGCGCACAGAGAGGGATAGTTTCTTACTGCCCTTCAGAACCTGAGGAGAGGGGGGGGAGGAGAGGGGAGTTGGAGAGAGGAGAGGGGGAGGAGGGGAGAGGGGAGAAGGGGGAGGGGGGAGGAGAGATTCATTAAACACATACACACACCCAAACACCTAAATATCCCTGCACTGCTGGCTGTGGCTCATTGGGTCCTGATAGCTTGTCATGAGGCTACCATCAGCGTGCAGATCCCAGGCTGTCTGAGGGGAGGGCAGCAGAGAGGAGCAGGACCCAGAGCACCAGGGGGCAGATGACCCCCAGAACAGCACGCAGGGGCAGTTCTGGGGGTCCCCGTGGCCCCCAGATCTGGAGCCTCTAACAGGCCTTCCTGTCAGACCGGCACCCCAGCCACAACGCTAAATCTTTTATTGTCACACAACAACATACACCAGTGGAACAGTGCGTGACCGTTTAGGGTGCAGTTTCAGGCATCGTAGCAGTATAATAATTACCCCTAAATTCTTAATTACATATAACACAATTTACACATCTGTTAACACAAGGTAGAATATATGCCTAACAAAATACAAATTACAGTTTGAAGAAAAAACAGACTACAATCAAACATACTATACCTGCCACCCCTGAAAAATAATGTCACATTACGGTACGCTACATTAAGCTGCATTACATTAAACTGCATTATATTACGTGGCAAGACTCTAAATTCCTTAATTTACTTTATTTCCAGCCACAGGGCAGGTTCTTTTTTGCACTGTGAAACACCTGTCTCCCTGTACCGTGGTCCAGAGGGAAGTCATCTTCTGGTGAGTCTCTGTCCTGGTGGGTCTCTCTCCTGGTGATTCTGTCTCCTGGTGGGTCTCTCTCCTGGTGAACCTCTGTCCTGGTGGGTCTCTGTCCTGGTGATTCTCTCTCCTGGTGGGTCTCTCTCCTGGTGAACCTCTGTCCTGGTGAGTCTCTCTCCTGGTGATTCTCTCTCCTGGTGAGTCTCTCTCCTGGTGAGTCTCTCTTTTGGTAAGTCTCTCTCCTGGTGAGTCTCTCTCCTGGTGATTCTCTCTCCTGGTGAGTCTCTCTCCTGGTGGGTCTCTCTCCTGGTGAACCTCTGTCCTGGTGAGTCTCTCTCCTGGTGGGTCTCTCTCCTGGTGAGTCTCTCTCCTGGTGATTCTCTCTCCTGGTGAGTCTCTCTCCTGGTGAACCTCTCTCCTGGTGAGTCTCTCTCCTGGTGAGTCTCTCTTTTGGTAAGTCTCTCTTTTGGTAAGTCTCTCCTGGTGATTCTCTCTTTTGGTGAGTCTCTCTCCTGGTGAGTCTCTCTCCTGGTGATTCTCTCTTTTGGTGAGTCTCTCTCCTGGTGAGTCTCTCTCCTGGTGAGTCTCTCTCCTGGTGATTCTCTCTTTTGGTGAGTCTCTCTCCTGGTGAGTCTCTCTCCTGGTGATTCTCTCTCCTGGTTAGTCTCTCTCCTGGTGAGTCTCTCTCCTGGTGATTCTCTCTCCTGGTGAGTCTCTCTCCTGGTGAGTCTCTCTCCTGGTGATTCTCTCTCCTGGTGAGTCTCTCTCCTGGTGAGTCTCTCTCCTGGTGAGTCTCTCTCCTGGTGATTCTCTCTCCTGGTGAGTCTCTCTCCTGGTGAGTCTCTCTCCTGGCCCTGAGGAGGAGCAGCTGGCTCCTACTTCACAGCGCTAACTCGTCGCTGACGAGGACAGAACTCTGGAGACATTACGCTCTTCAGCTGGCGCTTCAAACCACTTCCTGCGGCTCAAATCCTCCTCTCCTTCCTCCTCTCCATCCTCTCAAATCTTTTTTTGACTCCCTTCTACTCTTCCGGCTTGCTACCCATCATGCATCACTCCCTTGGTGCCTGTCTGAGAGCCATGTGGATGGCAGGACACACACACACACACAGATACACACACACACAGATACACACACAGATACACACACACACAGATACACACACAGATACACACACACACACACAGATACACACACAGATACACACACACACACACACAGATACACACACAGATACACAGATACACACACACACACAGATACACACACAGATACACACACACACATACACAGATACACACACACACAGCAGTTGTCCATCAACCAGACAGGTGTGGCAGGAAACCACTCCAATAACACAATGCTAACTTGTGTTCGCATCATGTGAGTTGGAAACCTCTAATAAAGTTAAACTTAAAACTATGAAATGATAATATCAATGTGTTTCATGATGTATAAGGAGGGATTGATCTGCATGTTTCCTGTATCCATTTAAGAGCACTTTATTCCAGTAACTCCCTTAAATGGGGAAACATAAATCATGAGTGACTTCATTCTTTCTTGTCTTTTGTGAAACATCCATTCAATTAATTCCCACGGTGATAAAACAATGATACCATAAAGGAGACAAAACCTGAAAGAAACAGGTGAGACAGAAAGACAGGTGTCTTCAGAAGGCTTTGGCTCTTTAGCAAACCACACAAAGTGCTGCAGAAGTCAATGTTTTAATTATTTTATTTTACAGGAACAGACCATGTTGTGTCTTGGCCAGTGTCCCTGACAACAGTCTGAGTGATTTATGATTTGTAAGACTGGCTCTTACAGAGTGTGCTGGGCTGAGAAATGTGACTCTGCATTTTAGGGGAAAACGATTGAGGAGGCAGAATGAGCTGTGTTTAAACTCAACGAGAAGTGAAAAATCTGGGGAGCATCGCACGCTCTGGGAGGGAGGGAGAGAGGGGGAGAGAGGGAGAGAGGGAGAGGGAGAGAGGAGGTAGAGATGAGAAGGGATGAAGGGAGAGGGAGGAGGAGAGGCAGGAGGGAGAAGGAGGGAGGAGAGTGGAAGGGGTGGAGGTAGAGAGAGGGAGAGGGAGAGGGAGAGAGTAGGTAGAGATGAGAAGGGATGAAGGGAGAGGGAGGAGGAGAGGCAGGAGGGAGAAGGAGGGAGGAGAGTGGAAGGGGTGGAGGTAGAGAGAGGGAGAGGGAGAGAGGAGGTAGAGATGAGAAGGGATGAAGGGAGAGGGAGGAGGAGAGGCAGGAGGGAGAAGGAGGGAGGAGAGTGGAAGGGGTGGAGGTAGAGAGAGGGAGAGGGAGAGGGAGAGAGGAGGTAGAGATGAGAAGGGATGAAGGGAGAGGGAGGAAGAGAGGCAGGAGGGAGAAGGAGGGTGGAGAGTGGAAGGGGTGGAGGTAGAGGGAGGGAGAGGGAGAGAGGGGAGGGGATTGAGGGGAGAGTAGAGACAAGGAGGTGGGATGGGATGGCGGGAGATGGCGTCTAACTTGTTCTCTCTGTGCATGAGAAACAACAGTCATTTACTAGCCTGCTGTGCTGCCCGGGTCCTAATGTGGCGTCCCAGTGGGAAAGTGCTGACTGTGACAGAACCTGATGAAGCACATCTGAACACTAACTGGATCCACAGTCCCCCACACACAGAGTAATGGGAGCCATAACAGCACCTAATGACAAACGGCGAGTCCAGGTAATATCCGTACCAATCACGCCAGCCGGCAGGAAACCACACTACGCCCCCTGATGAATACGACGAGGAACGTTAGAAAAAACCCTGCTCTACGTTTTGTGTTGTGGTTTGCAAAACGCCTCAAGGGAAAGGGAATTTCTAAAGGCCGCCACAACCTGAAATCACAACACACACAAACGCTTTCCAATCGGTTGAGACTGAGATACAAGGGAGATAACAGCAGACATATTTTCGGATTTTGAATGAAAGTCCCAACCCTAACTCTATCGATGCACAAACAATGCCTTGCGATTGGTTGAGGTTGACTTTGGGAGGAGACGGTATTTTCTGAATCGGAATGAAAGTGCCACCCAAACCATAAAAAGGACTGAATAATCCTAAACAAAAACTATTTATAATACAATACTTGGTACCCAGAAATGAGTAATGCTCACGGTCTCCATGAGTCGGAGGTATTAATGAGATTACAGGTTTTTAGGAGCTGAGGATGAGGGATTTATGAGGGGTGGAACAGAGCCTGTTCTCACTGGCCGGTAGAACCGTCCAGAACAGAACAGGACACTTTGGCTCCTCTGTTGCACTCACGGCTAATTGTTCTCGGTAATTGGCTATGCTTGTGGCAGGTCGGTTTTACCGGCAGAGGGATACACACATACACACACACACATTTTACTAACAAGCCTCCCCCCCACCACCACACACACACACACACACACACACACAGAGTAGCACTGAGTTTTTCTGGTTGAGTCTGAGGGGATTGTTAAAGCGCCACAGACCTGAGGGGAAAGAGTCTTCCACAGTAGAGACAAAACACAAACACAGGATAAAAACGCCAGGAACAAACAGCATCCTCAGCGTTGGAAACGGGGCTCTGTTACGAGATCTGAAGGACTAATTGAGCTTAACTGTCTTTGCCAAGTGTCGTGAATCTGTTTCTGCTACTTCACAGGCAGTCAGTGTAAATATAACCAGGTCATTAACAAGAAGGGACTGCTAGCTTTTGACTGGACTCGTCCCAGGATAGCTGTGGGCTAAGCTGGCCTGTCGTGTGTCTTGATCAATGCAGGACTGGGCTGAAACGCCTCCATCCATCACACACAGGCCCCGACGTTAGTCTCTGCATCAGCGAGGGAGTGTGTGTGTGTGCATTAGTTTGTGTGAGTGTGCTTATGTGAGTGTACTTGTGTGTGGGTGTGTGCTATTGTGTGTATATATGTGTCTGTGTGCGTACTCGTGTGTGTGTTTATTTTTGGCACCCACCAGCCCTTGAAAATAAAGTAAACACTGAGATGAATTAATAACTAATTGCCAAAACTCTTCAAACTAAGCAGAGAAGTTACAAACCATGGGATTGAGTCAACATAGCCTGCTGCATCTGCTTTTAACCCTCTCCCTCCTCTCCTCTTCTCCCTCCTCTCCCCCTCTCCTCTCCTCCTCTCCTCTTCTCCCCCTCTCCTCTTCTCCCTCCTCTCCTCCTCCCCCCATGTCACCTGCACTACCCCTCTTCCCCCTTATGTAGCCCTCTAACCCCCTTACAGGAGGGGTCCTGTAAGCCTGTTAACCAAACTTTTCCATCCTCCTCCTCTTCGCTCCGTCTCTCCTCCTCTTCACTCCGTCGCTCCTCTATCGAGCGTTGCGTCCCTCTGGCCTCGTTATTTACGCTCTGCCCTGCCGGCCGGCGAGGCCCTCATCTTTCACAGATATTTACTCAGAGAGGTGGAGGGAGGGTGACAGACAGAGAGAGAGAGAGAGAGAGAGAGAGAGAGAGAGAGAGAGAGAGAGAGATGGAGAGGGTGACAGGTAGAGAGAGATGGAAGGATAAAGAGAGGGAGGGAAACGGTTGGAGGATGGAGAGGGTGAGGTAGAGAGGAGGGTGAGAAGTGGAGAGAGATGGAGAGACAGGGTGAGAGGTAAAGAGAGATATGGAGAGAGAGGGTGAGAGGTGGATGCAGAGAGAGAAAGATAGGCAGTGATAAACAGACAGACAGAGCCCACTTCTCTCAGTACAGATTACAGAAGGAGTACTCTAGTGTTCTAGAGACACTGCCCTTTGATCACTGACCAGTTAGTCTGTGACCATGAGCACAGCTTTATAACGTTAACGACCAATTGGTTTGGCGGCTAAATATTTAAACCAGTAAACATGTCAATCAATTAATGTCAACTGTAATGGTGAATCATAAATCCGATCCTTTAGTTATAGAAACCACAGAGAAATAATCTTCGACGTCACACAGCTAGCTCAATAATCCACCCGTCTTCAATCTAGCTAACAGACCCGCCGGTTCAGGGGGAGAAGGGGGGGGGGGGGGGGGGGGGGTGGCGTTGTTGTTTAAGCTTTGAAAGCCGACAGCATGCGAGTCGACTGGGACTAAAGAGCTCAGCGCGCCCTTTCTGCATCCTGCACCCCTCAGCTCAGCCGCGCTCCGAAAAAGTATGGATGATCCTTCCAACATCCCTTTGATTGGTGTCATTGGCGCTCTGTACACATAGTGCGCTCTATCCATTTGTCTCTTTCACTTTCAAATAGTTAAACTCAAGGAACATTCGTGTACTTTATTTTCTGGCTCTCGTGTGCATCACTGAGTATTGTTATTACGTTTATGTTCAAAGTTATTCTTGTACATTAACCTTTTCATTGTTTATTTTCTTTGGAATGCTTAGTCTAGCCGCGCAAATTGAGGCATCGGGTTGAAATTGTTGGGCTACGTGACAAGTGCTTCACTATTGTTCGGTTGTGTATTCAGTGTTGTTGTTCTCTGCTAATACAGTAAACCACACATGCGCAGAGACAACGGCTCAATAAAACAATAAAGAAAGCTGGATCTTCTCTGCTGTTATTACAGAAGATTATAGCTAGCTTGGGCACCTCAGTCATCTGTGACGCCAGAAACTTCACACTTCGTTTTCTTGGAATCATAAAAAAAGCTGATCTACGCCGTGGGTGATCGGGCCTGGCTCGGACACGGAATCAATTATAGACTTTCTGCTCCGGTGAACGCTCAACGTCACGCTCAGATGCGCACACGCCCCCTCTCCCCCTTCCCCTCCGCTGGCGTTGGAAAGATGGCGAGAAAGAGAGAGAAAAAGGGGAAGACAGGTGGGCCAAGACCGGATTCGAACCAAGACCTCGGCCTACATGGTACGTGATCAACATAAAAACTGTCCTACACACCTGATAGGCCAGAACAGCCGTCATTTAGCATACGGAACGTGGGTAGCACGGTGTAAATTACCACTACTCTGCCCCTCACTCGCTCACAGGAAAACCAGCTGTCTGTTTGTTAGGCATCTGAGATGACAGGTGAATAACAGCATGGATAATGGCGGGGCTTGCAGTGAGAGATGTGTTTCAGCAGTAGGTGGATGTTTGAATGATGTAATCCTAGCTTCATAAGGAAGCCACCTGCGCATGTGGAGGTGTGTGTGTGATGTGTGTGTGTCTGTGTGTGTCTGTGTGTGTGTTGTGTGTCTGAGCGGGGTGTGTGTGCGTCCGTGCATGGGTGCGTGCGAGTATATGTGTGTGTGTGTGTGTGTGTGTGTGCGGTGTGAGTGTGTGTGTGTGTGTGTGCGGTGTGTGTGTGTGTGTGTGTGTGTGAGTGTATCTTTAACAATAGGCTGAGATACTCTGTCAGTAAATAAGTGGTCATTTGAAACTGATGAAATATTCCTGCTAGTTTCTAGATGCACTGCAGAAAGAGAAGAGGAATTCTAAATCATAGTTAATCAACAGACCTCTTAAATACACAGCTGTTGCCTAGAGATGGACCAACATAACTGGATAAGATACACACACACACACACACACACACTCTCACAAACACACACACACACTCTTTCCACGTCATTTCAAACAACACTTTAGTGTAACAACATAATACACAATCTAACTACACTGAGACAAATAACACAACAGTTGATCACCACCAAGGCCTTACCCTATCAATATAACAACGCGGTAAGATAACAGATCCAGGTTATCAACATACGTTACACCTGCTATCTCCCCTCAGGGCAGGTGCTCAGTACATGATGTCCAGTACAGGTCAGCCCCTATGGGATCACTGGATTCACACCTCCAGATGATCTGTGGTATACAGGGACCTTTCACAAACCCCTGCAGCCAAGATGCCCTTTAGCCTCTCTGTAGTGTCTCCTCTCATCTGTATCCGACTGACAGACGAACAGGCAGACAGCTAGATAAGATAGATTGATAGATATACAGACAGATGGATAGGTTATCTTTTGACATGATCTATAATTAAAGTTTGACATCTCCATGGAGAGCTGGTAGTCTGAGCCGTCACTGCAGAGCTTACTACCCAAGGTTATCAGTTTAAAGGTCGGCCTATTCATGGAAAAAGAATATCCTTTAACAGTGATTTAAATTGCCCTTGTGTTTTTTGATAGTTCAGTGTTGGCCGGGGGTCATATCTTATGAGAGCACAGTTTTGAGGTTATTGATTGCGCGGTTCAAATCCAGATCTTTTCGTCTGTCTGCTTGGCTGTGCTCTGACAGATTGGACCGCTAACCAGCCCTGTCGTTCTACCATCCATACGGATGACTCGCAGGATACGAAAGCTTGGGTGTCATCTCTACAATCATCCGTCTTCGATTTCATCCATCCCCACATTCTCTCCGTCCCCCCTCTGAACACTCTTATCCCTGGGGATGGACAGAGTGCTTTCTGTGATTGCGGAGGGAAGGAGGGAGGGATGGGAGGGCAATGAGAGACAGGTTAACAGCCTGAGGACATGTCACTGGTTAAGAACAACCCATGATGTTTCTCTGAAAAGAAAAACAGACCATTACACAACCCCCACCTGCGTAACATAGAACACCGATCATAGAACATAGAACGCAGAAGAACCAGAACGACCGTTAAAGAACTGTCAGGTCCAGTCAGTCTTAAAACACGTGCATTTTACAGCCGCACTTCCCTCTCCCTCCCCCCTTAGCAGTCAAACTCCATTAACAGGTTTTATTTCCTGTGAGTTTATGAATGTACTGATGGAGGGGGCCTTGCTGGGCTGGTGGACCTGCAGTCAAACCTCTGCAGACAGCACACACATAAATAACCGATTCAGGACAACAACAGCTACCCCCAGGAAAGCAGAGGTGAGCAGGTGACCCAGGCCCAGTCAGGTGACCCAGGCCCAGTCAGGTGACCCAAGCCCAGTCAGGTGACCCAGGCAACACAGAGATGTGAGAGCTTGTCTCCTGACAGCAAGTGTTACGTAACAGCTCCTAACGTACTGCCAGCACTACAGTTCAACCTGCACCAATCACAGGACTACAGTTCAACCTGCACCAATCACAGGACTACAGTTAAACCTGCACCAATCACAGGACTACAGTTCAACCTGCACCAATCACAGGACTACAGTTAAACCTGCACCAATCACAGGACTACAGTTCAACCTGCACCAATCACAGGACTACAGTTCAACCTGCACCAATCACAGGCAAGCCCCAGTCATCTTATCTTAACATGATGAATTATCATCATGTAACTTCCTGCTCCACACCCCTGACACAGCGTGCCTGCCCGGTGTGTGTGTACAGTGTGTGTGTGTGTGTGTGTGTGTGAGGCTGCGCTGGCTCCACTTGGCTCCGGCGTGCATGTGATGCATCAGCCCTCCACCAGCTGCCTCTGGCCTGTCAAACAAGGCCGGCGGCCCCCTCGCGTGATGCATCGTCTCACGAGAGGCAATCCGCTGCTACAGGACATTGTTTTTCAAAGTTTCAGTGCTCAGCTATGCAGAAAATTAACTTCAGCAGCTATGGCTCTTCTAAGGGGGTGGTAGGGGGGGTGGTAGGGGGGGTGGTGTGTGTTGGGGTGGGGTGTGTGGGGAACAGAGGGCACATTTGCAGGAAAGTAAGGGGGAAATCAAATATGTGCTCCCAGCCAGGCATCCCAATATGCCCCGAACAAACACACACACACAAACACACACACACACACACACACACACACACACAAACACACACACACACACACACACACAGAGCAGGACTGAGTATATCTGTCTGAGGGGGAAGAGTTTCCCACAGGAGAGACACAACACAAACCCAGGATAACGACAGGAACAAAACAACATCAACGTTGTTAGCGCTCAAACCTATTACAATACTCCCACATGCATGTACTTGCAGATCCTCACAGCCTTCACAGTCACCCAGCCAGCAGACACTTCAGCCTGTTCCCCACTCCTGTCTGCTATACTGTGTCACCCCCAGACTAGCTCACCAGTTACTCTTCCTTTTCACCTCATCAGCCGCCATGTCCGCTGAGGGCAATGAAAGTGATGGCAGTTCATGTAACGACTCAGGGGTGACAGACAGGTTTTCCGAGGACTGATGACACTTCTATCTATGCACCGCAGATGGGCCCGGTAGCTAAAACCAACCCCCACCAACTAAAGCTAACCCACTCTTACTAACCTCTTCTACTGAAGCTAACCGGCCCCAGCGACTGAAGCTAACCTCCAGCAACTGATGCTGTCCCCCACCAACTGACGCTAATCTTCAACAACAGGGGCAAACCAGAAGCAACCGATGCTAATAAAACCAAGAGAGGGAGTTAAAGAGACAGAGACATTTAGAAGAGTTTGTTCAGGTTAGATACAATATGACTCTGCAGTTGGGTGTAAAACTGCCGGAGGACTGCTTTGACTCGGGCCTGTCTCTCAGACAGGAAGACAGCCCTTCAAAGTGTGACAAATTTTAATTAAGACGGGAGATGCATTCCTCAAAAAAAAACACCTCCTCCGTTTTCTTTGCACCTTGAGCTTACAAATGACAACCATGAAGTGTTCAAGTCTGTCGTTCGTTCAAATGATGAATACTAATTAGATTCATTAAGCTGAACTAATGTTCCTCTGCACATACTGTATGAGAGAGAGGTAGTGAGAGAAAGAGAGAGGTAGTTACAGAGAGAGAGAGAGAGAGACGAGAGGAAAATGAAAATCCATACTGAATGCCAGGGTGAGATGTACTCACTCAGGAGAATGTATATGAGAAAGCATGAAGCATTTGTCCAGGATTTTGCAGACCGTAGCAAAATAAAGCTGGGGATACAGACCACCATCCAGAGTTGTTAATTATATCCAGTACAACAGACTAGCTAATCCTTCTTTAAGGCCAGTTCACAGTACAAACCCAACACACAAACCATAACATCACACACAGTGTGTCGACAAAACAGTTACAGCAACACTTGGTGATCTCCAAAGGTTAATATTTTAGAAACAGTAGACACACACACACACACACACACACATGTAGGCACAAAAACACACACAGACAGATACACACACAAATGGATTGTGGCAAGAACAGCCAGAAGGCATAGAGTCTTTGGAATAAGAAACACATAATAAATCCAATTTCATCTTCTATAAAAGCTTATTTAGTGGCAGTTCAACATCCGTTAAATTCAATTACTCAATAGGTAATCACTTAAAGTTGTATCTACAGACACACACATATAGACACACACCAAGCTACTCTCCGCTTCACAAAAGCTAATTGAGGTGCTTCACCTACACATCAATTTGGCTCTCAACATGTACCCTTGCAAACAGAGGAGAGAGAGTGAAAGGAGAGGGAAGGGAGGGACGGAAAAGAGAGAGAGGTGTAGAGAGAGAAAAGGGGGGAGTGAATAGAGAGAGGGAGAGGGGAGGGAAGAGAGAGATGGGTGAATGAGAAAGAGGTCGGACAGAGAAATGGAGGAGGGAGAGAGAGGGAAAGAGAGAGATAGGCGACAGATGGGGGTGGTGGGAGAGAGATATCAGCTTATCTCTTTAATTTCACCACATACAACTCTTTTGATTTGGTTATGCGTTGCTGCTACCGCAGCACTGGTAGAAAACACGGACAACATTGAGTTTCTCTGAAAGATTTCAATGAATCAAACCACCTTCCCAGGAGGGATGAGCCTGTATGACAAGCAGATGAAAGGTGGCAGCTCGGTTCAGAATCAGATTTCCCAGTTCCTCATCACCTTCTCTGTACTGTAATATTTCAACCAATCCCATGTTTCCTCTCCACAATCAGGTTCCTTTGCCCTGCTGGTGTTGCTGCCCTGCCATGCTGGAGGACTGGGGACATGGGGTCCCTGTGACTGGAGGACTGGAGGAGAGGATGGGGGACATGGGGTCCCTGTGACTGGAGGACTGGAGGAGAGGATGGGGGACATGGGGTCCCTGTGACTGGAGGACTGGAGGAGAGGATGGGGGACATGGGGTCCCTGTGACTGGAGGACTGGAGGAGAGGATGGGGGACATGGGGTCCCTGTGACTGGAGGACTGGAGGAGAGGATGGGGGACATGGGGTCCCTGTGACTGGAGGACTGGAGGAGAGGATGGGGGACATGGGGTCCCTGTGACTGGAGGACTGGAGGAGAGGATGGGGGACATGGGGTCCCTGTGACTGGAGGACTGGAGGAGAGGATGGGGGACATGGGGTCCCTGTGACTGGAGGACTGGAGGAGAGGATGGGGGACATGGGGTCCCTGTGACTGGAGGACTGGAGGAGAGGATGGGGGACATGGGGTCCCTGTGACTGGAGGACTGGAGGAGAGGATGGGGGACATGGGGTCCCTGTGACTGGAGGACTGGAGGAGAGGATGGGGGACATGGGGTCCCTGTGACTGGAGGACTGGAGGAGAGGATGGGGGACATGGGGTCCCTGTGACTGGAGGACTGGAGGAGAGGATGGGGGACATGGGGTCCCTGTGACTGGAGGACTGGAGGAGAGGATGGGGGACATGGGGTCCCTGTGACTGGAGGACTGGAGGAGAGGATGGGGGACATGGGGTCCCTGTGACTGGAGGACTGGAGGAGAGGATGGGGGACATGGGGTCCCTGTGACTGGAGGACTGGAGGAGAGGATGGGGGACATGGGGTCCCTGTGACTGGAGGACTGGAGGAGAGGATGGGGGACATGGGGTCCCTGTGACTGGAGGACTGGAGGAGAGGATGGGGGACATGGGGTCCCTGTGACTGGAGGACTGGAGGAGAGGATGGGGGACATGGGGTCCCTGTGACTGGAGGACTGGAGGAGAGGATGGGGGACATGGGGTCCCTGTGACTGGAGGACTGGAGGAGAGGATGGGGGACATGGGGTCCCTGTGACTGGAGGACTGGAGGAGAGGATGGGGGACATGGGGTCCCTGTGACTGGAGGACTGGAGGAGAGGATGGGGGACATGGGGTCCCTGTGACTGGAGGACTGGAGGAGAGGATGGGGGACATGGGGTCCCTGTGACTGGAGGACTGGAGGAGAGGATGGGGGACATGGGGTCCCTGTGACTGGAGGACTGGAGGAGAGGATGGGGGACATGGGGTCCCTGTGACTGGAGGACTGGAGGAGAGGATGGGGGACATGGGGTCCCTGTGACTGGAGGACTGGAGGAGAGGATGGGGGACATGGGGTCCCTGTGACTGGAGGACTGGAGGAGAGGATGGGGGACATGGGGTCCCTGTGACTGGAGGACTGGAGGAGAGGATGGGGGACATGGGGTCCCTGTGACTGGAGGACTGGAGGAGAGGATGGGGGACATGGGGTCCCTGTGACTGGAGGACTGGAGGAGAGGATGGGGGACATGGGGTCCCTGTGACTGGAGGACTGGAGGAGAGGATGGGGGACATGGGGTCCCTGTGACTGGAGGACTGGAGGAGAGGATGGGGGACATGGGGTCCCTGTGACTGGAGGACTGGAGGAGAGGATGGGGGACATGGGGTCCCTGTGACTGGAGGACTGGAGGAGAGGATGGGGGACATGGGGTCCCTGTGACTGGAGGACTGGAGGAGAGGATGGGGGACATGGGGTCCCTGTGACTGGAGGACTGGAGGAGAGGATGGGGGACATGGGGTCCCTGTGACTGGAGGACTGGAGGAGAGGATGGGGGAATAGCGATAGAGAGATATGCAAGAGAGACAGACGGGTAGAGAGATAAGCATACCACCAGTCAGGGAGACAGGTAGAGTACCAGTCAGAGAGACAGGTGGACGATCAGTCAGAGAGACAGATAGAAGATCAGTCAGAGAGACAGGTAGAAGACCAGTCCGAGAGACAGGTAACGCACCAGTCAGAGAGACAGGTAGAGCACCAGTCAGAGAGACAGGTAGAGCACCAGGCAGGGAGACAGGTAGAGCACCAGGCAGGGAGACAGGTAGAGTGAGAGATGGTTTGAGATGCTGTTTGAAGTGGGAGGCTGGTGTGTGTGATGGGAGGCCAGGGACTTGCAGCTAGTTGGCAGTGTTTGAAGGAGTGTTGATCAGTTTTAAACCCTGTCTCTAGGGAGCAGAACACACACACACGCTCGCACACGTACACAAACACACACTTTAGCATTCACACAGCTTCTGAAGACTTCTAAATGTTAAACTGCCACGACTGACAGCTATTCTTTATTCCTTTCAACATTTGGATTTCAATCTTTCTTTTTTTTCTGTCCAGTTTACAAGTATTGAATTGGGTCACCCTGACTGACAACTTACTTACTGGCATTGCTGAATATTATGGGATATCTTACCAACAGGGCCAAAATCCTGACAGGATTGAGCCACAGGTCACATGGCCTGACAATGAACACTCCTGAGTGGAACTCCATTCCCCACAATCCTTGGTATTGCTAGGAAACCACACCGTTGCTATAACAACATCAGAAACCCGGCCTATTGGCCCTTTGCTAAGTAAATGGATATCAGTTTAGTGAGCCCATGTCTCTGTCTCCTGCATATCTGGTGTGCTGACATATCAGCTGTGGGAACTGGGAGACGACCATTACTCCCAAACACTCGTCTCAGCCTCTCTCTGCCTCTAAACCGTCTGCCACAGCCTCTATCTCTGCCTCTAAACCTCCTGCCTCAGCCTCGCTCTCTGCCTTGACACCTCCTGCCTCAGCCTCTCTCTGCCTCAACACCTCATGCCTCAGCCTCTCTCTGCCTCAACACCTCCTGCCTCAGCCTCTCTCTGCCTCAACACCTCCTGCCTCAGCCTCTCTCTGCCTCAACACCTCCTGCCTCAGCCTCTCTCTGCCTCAACACCTCCTGCCTCAGCCTCTCTCTGCCTCAACACCTCCTGCCTCAGGAATATTCTCTGCCTATACATGAGAAATTGGTAATCCCTTATAGGGGGGATCTATCTATCTAGCTAGGACTAGGACCGCAGAAATTCAGACTGCTAGGAAACCATCTAGCCAAGAATTCAGAACTATCTGCACTTGTACTTGCTCCGAACGTCAAATAAACATGAAAGTTCAAACTTGAAAAAGGAAGGAACATGGTGGTTTTGACATCCATCTGAAACCCTGTTGGAAAGCTCTAAAAACCTTGTTGCTGCGTCAGTAGGGGGTTTCGCTCAAACGACAGTTGAATCCAGTGGTGTCTGAGCGTGTTGTTCCAGAGCGGTCGCAGCGACTTCCACACGCCCTGCCGCTGTGCCCTGCTGACAGCTTGATCGACTGGGTGCCAGCCAGTTCTGGGTGTTTGAGCGTGACAGTATTTATCTGCTAACAATTAGGCTTCAACCAAACTCAAGTGGCTGACACCTCCATCAAAGCCCATTATAAACCCTGCTGCTGCTGGGCGGGAAAGCATGGGAGGGGGGTGTGGCCTGGTGATTAGACTAGGGAGGGGGAGAGGGAGAAGAAGTGGGGGGGAGGAAGGGAGAAGAGGGAGGACTGGAGAGAAAGGATGGGGGAGGATTGGAGAGAAAGGGCGAAGAGGGGAGATGGAGGGGAGAGAAGGAAAGAGGAGGGGAAAGGGAGGTTGAGGATTGGAGAGAAGGGGAAAGCTGTAGAGAGAAGGGAGAGGAGGGGAGAAAAGGGGAGACTAGGAGAGGAGAGGAGGAGGGGGAGGAGAGAGAGGAGGGGGAGGAGAGGAGGAGGGGGAGGAGAGGAGGAGGGGGAGGAGAAAGAGGAGGGGGAGGAGAGCGAGGAGGGGGAGGAGAGGAGAAGGGGGAGGAGAAAGAGGAGGGGGAGGAGAGAGAGGAGGGGGAGGTTGAGAGAGGAGGGGAAAGAGGGGGAGGTGGGGAAGAAGAGAGGAAGAAGAGGAGAGAAACTGAAGGAGGGGGATAGTCTGGTCGGGCGATAATGCTTTTATGACGTCCATTTCCACCCAGCCAGATCCATTTCCCTGCTGGGGCTTCCTAATAGTCCAATATGCTGGTGGTTGACGGATGTGTGTGTGTGTTTGTGTACAGCAAGTGTGTGAGTATGTATGTGTGTGTATGTGAGTTTGTGTGTATGTGTGTGAGGGTGTGCTGCGTATGCAGTGTATGCGTGTGTGAGAAAGAGAGTGTGTGTGTATGTGTGTGAGAGAGGGAGAGAGACAGAGAGACAGGAAGAGAGAGAGAGTGTGTTTGAGTGAGAGAGGGAGAGAGGGAGGGAGAGAGAGAGATTGTTTGTGTTTGAGTGAGAGAGGGAGAGAGGGAGGGAGAGAGAGAGATTGTTTGTGTTTGAGTGAGAGAGCGAGGGAGGGAGGGAGAGAGAGTGTGTGTGTTATTGAGTGCATCGATTATTAATGACCCAGAGCCTGCCCTTGATCTCATGGGTATCAGTATACACACCCCTCCTGACCCTGACCCTGACCCTAACACTGACCCCAACTTTGACACAGATCGTTGAGCACTTGATGTGTGGTACGCCGCCCCCTCCCATGAGGAGCTAGTCATGATGGTGTTCACAGGAACAGGTAACAAACAGCCAGGGATGAGGGGTAGAGTTTTATCTGAGGGCTATTGTGCTCCAAGCCAACACAGGAGCCCTCAGGAGAGTGAAGAGGAAAGGGCCCTGGGTTGGTTCTAAGTGGTGTGTGTCTGCATGTGTGTGTGTGTGTGTGTGTGTGTGTGTGTCAGAGGAAGGTATTTATAGAAACAAAGGACAGGGTGGAGAGAGAGGCCGTTAAAACCGATGTAAAAACACAGGTGCTCCCATCACTGTGTCTGTCTGCACACACACACACCCTAACCCCCCCCCCTCACACACACACACCCTAACCCCCCCCTCATACACACACACCCTAACCCCCCCCCCCCTCACACACAAACACCCTAACCCCCCCCCCCCTCACACACACACACACAGCTCCCCCCTCAAACACACACACCCTAACCCCCCCCCCCTCACACACACACACACAGCTCCCCCCTCACACACACACACCCTAACCCCCCCCCTCACACACACACCCTAACCCCCCCCCCCTCACACACACACACACAGCTCCCCCTTCACACACCGAACACCCAGCCCCCACCCTTACACACATGGAGACCACACGCACACATTCCCTCAAAACCCCCAAAGTAGTCTCATGAACTCATGAAGTTGGGTTACAGAATACATTTAACGAGTCAAATGATGTCCAGTGCTGAGAACAGATGAAACCCACTAGATGCTAACAGTAGCCTGCAGTCCATATGGCCACCATGCAGCCTGCTAGCAGCCTGCTAGCAGAGTTAAGCTGATTAGCTGAAGCCTGTTGTTGTTGTTGTTGGGTGTCTGCTGTTCACATCACGGGAGCTTTAATTGCTCCCCAGACCAGCCAGGTCAGGTTAGGCAAGCCCAGTCTACCCCAGTTTACCACAGTCTACCCCAGTTTACCACAGTCCATCACTGTCTACCCCAGTCTACCCCAGCCCAGCCCGTCCAAATCCAGTCCCAATGCAGTCCAGCCAAACCCAGTTTAACCCAGCCTAGTCCAGCCCAATCTAGTCAAATCAAGTCCAGCCCTGCCCAATCTAGTCCAAACGAGTCCAGTCCAGCCCTTCTCAGTCCTATAAATACAATTCAGCTGTATGCCTTTTTACAACACAATAATCCACCAGGCTTCTATCAATCATAAGTTTCTCTACTGAAAAACTGCAAATAAACTACAGAACCGGGATAGAGAGAGAGACAGAGAAAGAAAAATTGAGATAGAGAGAAAGAGCGGGAGAGAAAGAGAGAGGGGGAGATAAGGAAAGAGTAAGAAAGAGAGAGAAATAGAGAGAAACAGAGAGGGACAATGAGAGAAAACGCGGGAGAGAAAGAGGGGGAGGATAAAGGTAAAAAGCTAATCCACAATCTGCTCCTTATCCTGTTTAATTAACTACAAATCCTCTGTCGTTTCATCTCAGAAAGCAGGCGACAGAAAAGAGGAGTGATAGCGCAGGATCAGACCTCCTGTCCTCCACCTCTCTCCTTCTCCACTCCTCCTGACCTCTTCCCTCACTCCTCCTCTCCCCATCTCTCCTCTTCCTCTCTCTACCCCTTCCATCCCCCTCCTCTCTCCATCCCTACCTCTCCTCCTCCCCCCCTCCCCTCTCCTCTCCTCTAAAGGGATCCAGCTGGGTAGGATACCTGCTGGAAAAAGGTTCTTCAAAACGCTGTGATGATGTCCAAGTGGCTCTTCACCCTGCACTAAACTACACTACACACACACACACACACGCACACACACACACACACACACACACAGGCACTATACCATAAACACACACAAACAAGCACTAAACTACACTACACACACACAGGCACTATACCATAAAGACACACACACAAGCACTAAACTACACTACACACACAGTACACACACACACACACACATAGGCACTACACCATAAACACATACAGGCACTACACACACACACACACACACACACACACACACACACACACACACACACTACTCTGCCAGCCTCCTGCCAGCCAACATGCACCGGGCTCTCTCATTCTAACATGGAGGGAGGTTGTCCTGGCAACCAGACAAACACACCTGCGTGCTTTGGGAGAGAATAATTGAACCACTACCCTGGCAAATAGACCTGCAGTTCCAAATGTCTGCAATATTATGCACAAATACACCCACGGAATAGATCCTGTTATGATGTGTGCTTTTGTATATATGGATGTGAAGTGGACAGTTTACATCTCTCTCTCTCTCTGTCATTATACTATCTCTAGATGACACCAGATATTCAGACTTATATAATATCTTTTTCCATCCAGTTTGTTTGTTAGACTAATGGATAAAGCAGGGATGAGATGCTTGCTAGCCAGCTAGCTCTAATGAATGAAGCAGGGATGAGATGCTTGCTAGCCAGCTAGCTATAATGAATGAAGCAGGGATGAGATGCTTGCTATCCAGCTAGCTCTAATGAATGAAGCAGGGATGAGATGCTTGCTAGCCAGCTAGCTCTAATGAATGAAGCAGGGATGAGATGCTTGCTATCCAGCTAGCTCTAATGAATGAAGCAGGGATGAGATGCTTGCTATCCAGCTAGCTCTAATGAATGAAGCAGGGATGAGATGCTTGCCAGCCAGCTAGCTCCAGGCCACAGTTGTTGTGTGACACTCACACAGAAGATGCTCTCTAAATTGTCTGTCACCAATAATTTCCTGGTCAAGTCCCACGCCCCCACCTTCCCCTCCATCACCCCGCCCCCCTCCCCCCTGACAATGGACCTTCCCCTCCTCCATCACCCTCCTGTTATCCCTCCCCCTCCTCCCCCCTCTCGTCAGCCCTCTGTCTCCCTCTCCTTTTCCTCCCTGTCCAGTCCTTCCTACTCCAGTAAGGTACTGCAGGTCCGGTTCTGACAGGGCTGCTCTATTCCCACCTCCCGCCCCTCCCTCCCTCCCTTTTCAAGTTTGAATTTTACTAAATTCTGATGATCAATTATTTCTAATTAATGAAATTCAATGTTTAAACAATTTATAACTAAACAGAGTTCCACCTTCAACGTGATTGTTTAACATATTTTTTTTCTTCTGATTTTGGTACAGTAAGACGTCTTTGCACCACAACAAAGGCAACAACAAGTGTTTGTCATGACTGTCTCTACCAGTGACATGATTGAAGCTTGCAAAGTAAAGTTGTGTACTTGCACAAACATCCTAAATACTCAGTGTCACCACTCTCAGTCCTGTGCTGGGGGTATTTCCCTAAATCGAAATTGATCTCAGATCAGCAACCCAATACATGTCCAATCACTTCCTCATGCATTTCTTGAGTTTTGTGATGAGCAGCTGACTGTCTTAGAGCTGTCAGTGCATGTTGTACATATTTAGCATCTTTATATACCTGCTCATGTAGGTTTAACTCTCCATGGTAATGTATAGGTGAAGTGGTGGTTGTTATTGTAGCAGTATTTACTCTGGACACCTTTTTATCCACTGAGGAATAAACAAAAGTGTTACATACAAACCCCCTGTCACAAAGCTGCTACTTATATTACAGAACAGGGAAACAGGGCTTGGTAACTTGATAAATCAAGAGGAACATGGAATCTATACAGCACAAGTGTTGTCACGCCACATTCAGATACCTTTTTTTTTAATCTACATGTTAAAGGGTGATGGGTTACTTTATCAGACCAGTTCCCATTTTTGAAATCAAATAGGAAGAAAACTACAGGCTAACTGATAATCTAATATCAGAGACACTGACAGCATGGACACATCTGGAAACGCTACATACTCCAATGAAGACTCTGTGTATGAAAACCCATTTAGCAGTGGGGAAGAAGACAATATGGGAGAAGATGTTTATGTAAATGATATCTTTAATGACCCTATTGATAAAGTAGCGAACACCATCCAAAAAGGACCAGGACCAGGGGCAGGTAACACACACACTCCTAACAAACACTCACATACCAGTACAGCTAAAATCTAAGATTTGTTTGTCATTATTAACTTAGTTAAATATAATGTCCACCAGTGACTAACCTGTACTGTACTATAAGCTACTGAGGAGGGTAAGTTAGTGCCACTAGTAGACGAGGCATCTGACCTTAACACCTATTGCGTTAAAAAACTGTCAGCGGGGAAATGTAAGAAGTAGCACAAACGTATGTTTTGTGTGAGTGTTTTCATGTTGAACTTAAGGTGACATTTTGATTGTGAACATTAAAGAATCTACTGCATCCTAGTTTTTTGAAGAGCAAGACATGAACCTTGTGGTTTTCAGTTGTTCGTTTGAGTTCATCGTGGAGAGCTGCAGCAGTGTGTCTGGGGCTGCTGTGTGCTCTCCTACTGGCTGGGATCATAGCACTGGGAGTCATCTGTGAGTACTTCTAGTAAAAAATAAATAATATTTATTGTAATTATACATTTATTTATAGATGACTGTAACATTAGGAATGATTCTCTCATTCCATAACAGTCACCAGAGTTAATGAATACAAAACCATAACGACTATGGAGAGAGACCAACTACAGACCAGTTACACCAACCTGACCAGAGAGAGAGACCAGTTACAGACCAGTAACACCAACCTGACCAGAGAGAGAGACCAGTTACAGACCAGTAACACCAACCTGACCAGAGAGAGAGACCAGTTACAGACCAGTAACACCAACCTGACCAGAGAGAGAGACCAGTTACAGACCAGTAACACCATCCTGACCAGAGAGATAGATGACCTTAAGAGGAGGCTGTGCGGTAAGTTTAATGATTAAATAATCAATACAACACAGTAGGGCTGCATATACAGACCAAGGGATTGATAGATGACCTTAAGAGGAGGCTGTGCGGTAAGTTTAATGATTAAATAATCAATACAACACAGTAGGGCTGCATATACAGACCAAGGGATTGCAACATTAACCTTGCAGCTGTTACCGTGGGGCTGATACAAGTCGACAAGAAACAATATCTAACTGTCGTGTATCCAGAATCCAGTATCCTGATCGCTGACTGCTGTTTAGTTGTTAATGTTACTACTGGATATATTTCAAATTAAATAATTTTCTCCAACAGAGTGTCAAGATGGATGGAGGAGGTTTGGATGCAGCTGTTACTACGTCTCTATTAAGAGCAAAATCTGGGCTGACAGCAGACAGGACTGTAGAGACAGAGGAGCAGACCTGGTGATCATAAACAGCCTAAAGGAACAGGTGAGAGAGAGAGAGAGAGAGAGAGAGAGAGAGAGAGAGAGAGACAGAGACAGAGAGATGGAGATGGAGATGGAAAGTAAGAAAGACTGAGAACAACATAAATGTACAGGGTCTAATTTGATCAGGGTAATAAAACTGTTCTTAATCCTCCTCGACAGGAGAGGGAACTTCACCTGGGTGGATGGAACTCCACTGACCACACCGTAAGAGAAAACTACACTTTCTGTATTCTCCTCACTCAAAACAAACCATTTGAAAATATTATACATTTAGATATTTTTGCTTGACTGACTTTGGTGCATTAGAACCAGCAGCATTGCACTATTAAATCCCTCCAGACAGACACTACCATTCATATTAGCATCAACATTAAGCTATATGAGAAATATAAACAACTAACATACACAACTCTGATACAAAATGGTTTCTCATATTGCATGACCCAGACATGGATCTCAGTGTGTGACTGGTTGCGTGTGTGTGTGTTGTTATTTAACCCTGTAGGTACTGGAGCGGCAGGCGCCTTAGTATTGCAGTAGCAGACATTGTTGATGAGGACTGTGTTGAGCTATATCCAGCAGTTCCTCCTTCCACAACATGGAATGATAACAGATGTGATTATGATCATTTCTGGGTCTGTGAGAGAGGTATCTAACCGATATGCTGTGGGTTTTCTACACATTTAATCTTCTAGTATTTAATTTCCCAGCTATTGTCTTGTCAATAAAACCTGTCATAGCTCCATGACTGAAATAATTGTGATAATGAGCGTTCACTTCCTATGGTTAACATGAAGTACATGAAGTAAGAATGAGTAATATAGACTCAAATATTGTATTACTGTCTAGTTGTATTTACCACTCGCTTGACTTTCCTACTTATAAAATATGTTATTCCTGAAATAAACAGTCCTTTGGTCATGTTGTCTGCACTCCTCATTGACCCTGCATTTCAGTGTGTCTCTATGACATCAGCCGTGTACCAGACCCTGTTCAGTGACACTGGGGCAGTGTGGGAAATACTGACTACCTGACTGCAAGTCATCCAGCTCTGAGGTAGCACACCAGCATTAGCTTGTTACACTGCTGCTACTGAGCTTAGTGCTAGCTATGGATCACGGTAGCAGTAATTTATACTGGCTGATTTTTCCATAGACTTCGATAGGAAACTGAGACCGGAGAAACAAGTGCTGAAGAGATCTGAGAGAAGAGACATTTAGCCCCTGGTGCTTGCAGTGTGTCATATGTCTGTTGTCTGAGTTCAACTGTGTCAGAGTAGAGCTCACAAATACTGGATTGTACAAAGCATGTAGATGGTATCCTCATCTTTCCTTCCCTCCTCCTTCACACTCTCCTTCAATCCCTTCATTCTGCTTGCTCCCTCCTACTGTCTTCACCTCCATACTTTACGAAACTGTCAACCTTGGAGGATTACAGTGTGTGTGTAAGAGACTGAGAGAGGGAGAGAGGGAGAGAGAGGAAAGAGAGAGGAACGAGAAAGAGAAAGGGAAAGAAAGAGGGAGAGAGAGAGAGGGGAAGACAGAGAAAGAGAATTACAGTACCGAGCAACAGGTAGGAGATTTAAGTCACAGTGGAGTCCAGAGCTGTCAGAATAAAACCTTCAGCCTATAATATCTCATCTCCTCCCATCCCATCTCGTCTCCTCCTCCCTCCTACCCCCTCTCTCCATCCATCCCTCTACTATCCCCTCTCCTCCATCCATCCCCCCTTCTCTCCTTATATTCCTCCTTATCCTCTTATCTCCTCTCCTCCTC
The DNA here is from genome assembly GCF_054491055.1 of Hypomesus nipponensis. Lineage (NCBI taxonomy): Eukaryota > Metazoa > Chordata > Actinopteri > Osmeriformes > Osmeridae > Hypomesus > Hypomesus nipponensis. Next base: position 18,811,678 of record NC_140382.1, on the reverse strand, counting down.
CCACCCCATCCCTCCCTCCCCATCCCTCCCACCCCATCCCTCCCTCCCCATCCCTCCCACCCTCCCTTCCTCTTCTCTTTGTCATATCCCCTTTCCTCCTATCTCTCCTCCTCCTATCTCTCCTCCTTCTATCTCTCCTCCTTCTATCTCTCCTCCTTCTATCTCTCTCCTCCTTCTATCTCTCCTCCTCCTATCTCTCCTCCTTCTATCTCTCCTCCTTCTATCTCTCTCCTCCTTCTATCTCTCCTCCTTCTATCTCTCCTCCTCCTATCTCTCCTACTCCTATCTCTCCTCCTTCTATCTCTCCTCCTCCTATCTCTCCTCCTCCTATCTCTCCTCCTCCTATCTCTCCTCCTTCTATCTCTCCTCCTTCTATCTCTCCTCCTCCTATCTCTCCTCCTTCTAACTCTCCTCCTTCTATCTCTCCTCCTTCTATCTCTCTCCTCCTTCTATCTCTCCTCCTTCTATCTCTCCTCCTTCTATCTCTCCTCCTCCTATCTCTCCTCCTTCTATCTCTCCTCCTTCTATCTCTCCTCCTCCTATCTCTCCTCCTTCTAACTCTCCTCCTTCTATCTCTCCTCCTTCTATCTCTCTCCTCCTTCTATCTCTCCTCCTTCTATCTCTCCTCCTTCTATCTCTCCTCCTTCTATCTCTCTCCTCCTTCTATCTCTCCTCCTTCTATCTCTCCTCCTCCTATCTCTCCTCCTTCTATCTCTCCTCCTTCTATCTCTCTCCTCCTTCTATCTCTCCTCCTTCTATCTCTCTCCTCCTTCTATCTCTCCTCCTCCTATCTCTCCTCCTCCTATCTCTCCTCCTCCTATCTCTACTCCTCCTATCTCTCCTCCTTCTAACTCTCCTCCTTCTATCTCTTGGGGTTATCTTGTTGTCATTATCATTGACCTATGCACTTTGTAAAGCTCTCTCTTGGAAGTCTTTTTGAATAAAAGCGTCTGCTAAATGAATAAATGTCAATGTAAAAGCTTCTCTCTGTGCCCAAAAAAATAAAAACAGGATTGTTTGTGGGGCAGGGCGAGATACAGAGAGAGAGGTGACCAGACCAAGCTCTCTCCTCATCAGAGTACAAGTGGGGGTCGATCTTGGGAGGACTGAGACTCTATAGATGTGTGCGAGTGTTGTGCGTGTTCATGTGTGTGTGCATGCAGTGAATGTCTGTGTGCTGTGAGTGTGTGTGTGCATTTGAGGGTGTGTCTGTGTCGACAGTTATGGGGGTGGGAGGTGTGGATGGTTTTAATTTCACCATGGAAACCCAATGGACTGGAGCCGACTGAGCTATTATCACAGAACCAATGAGAGCAATTACACCCCCTTAGAGAGAGAGAGAGAAAGAGAGAGAAAGAGAGAGAGAGAGAGATCTGACTGACAGAGTCACTGTTTGTTTGCTGTCCAGAGATGGGAAGTAACAAATTACTAATAGGAACCCTGAGGTTCTGAACCCTGAGGTTCCTATTTGGAAAAAAAGTTTGAAAGGTCGAAAAAATATATTTTTAAAAAGTTTTGAAAGCAAATCTTTTATATGGTTTTGAAAAATAACTTTTGAAAGCTAGAAAAAATGTAGTTTTTTTAGTTCTGAAAGTTCTGAAAAAAACTGATGCAAACAAAGTTTGCATCATTTACCAGTGTGCCACTAAAACAGGTAGTAGTAATGGTTACTTTTCTTTTTACACTTTTTTTTACTTGAGTGAAAAATTGTAGTCAGTGCTTCAACTTTTACCAGTCTTTCTAACGTGTCTGTGCTTCTACTTGAGTGTAGGATGTGTGTACTTTTGCCATCTCTGATTATAATAGCATTAAAATAACAGGAAATAGCATGGTATGAACAGTATAATAACAGTATAATAACAGTGTTATAACAGTGTTATAACAGACAAAAGACACCAGCGTTTCACCGAGCCAGAAGTCATGACATCGTATAAAATATTTATTAGAGTCCATTTCGCCTTGCCCACACCTTCAAACCTGGCACAGACTCTGACCATTACTTTAATGTGACAAGCGAAGTAATATTCATAATATATATTAATTATTAATGTTCATAAATCTGTGGAATATGACTGAACAGACTGAGATTAAGTACATTGTGTGAGTTTGTCTTCTCAGTGTGTGGTCAGCGTGAGTCAGCGTGAGTCCGCGTGAGTCCGCGTGAGTCCGTGTGAGTCAGCATGAGTCCGCGTGAGTCCGCGTGAGTCCGTGTGAGTCCGTGTGAGTCTGCGTGAGTCCGCGTGAGTCTGTGTCAGTGTGAGAGTCTGTTTGAGTTAGGGTAGTCAGTGTGTAGCAGAGAGTGACTTAGTGTGGTCAGTATGAGTCATTGTGAGTCAGTATGAGTCATTGTGAGTCAGTATGAGTCATTGTGAGTCAGTGTGAGTCAGTGTGGTCCTGAGTCCTGTGGTCATAACGAGGGGCTTGATGTGCTGGCTGTGGAGACAGCAGGTAATGAAGCAGTGAAGCAGTTCCCTGAGTGACAGCTGTACAAGACTCCTGTCTCCTCAACCTCCACCTGTCTGCCGCCTGCCCGCACACACACACACACACACACACACACACACACACACCCCTAGGGCCGGACACACACTGCTGACCAAGCAACACACACAAGAAGATGCACAAAGGCAATACCTCCACACAGATACACACACACACACACACACCCCCCCCCCCTACACACACGCTCACACACACACACACACACACCCCCAGGGCCGGACACACACTGCTGACCAAGCAACACACACAAGGAGATGCACAAAGGCAATACCTCCACACAGATACTCACACACATAAACACCCCCCCCCCCACACACACACACGCTCACACACACACACGCAGCAGGCAGGGTTAATGGAGATCAAGCGGTGAAGGCCTGGACCAGCATTAGCACCCGGCTCTCTACCACAATGCCAACCCCGCACCCCACCTGCACTACGACACCAACTCACCTCCCCAGAACCAGCACAGCCCCCTCCAGCCCCTCATCATTGCCCCCCATCCCCCCAGCTCCCCTCCAGCACCCCAGCTCCCCTCCAGCACCCCAGTCCCCCGCACAGCTTCAGCCCATGCCTGGCCACTACCCTCACAGATAAGGTCATGGTTAACTCCGCCCCCGCAATGTGACTTCATCACCCCTCCTCCCTCCGCCCCCTCAAACCAATCCTCGCAGCTGACAGGCTGCTACGACCACTACCCCCCCCCCCCCCCCTCGCAGCCTTCAACTAAAGAGTGTGAGACTGTGGGCCCCATCAGTGTTCTGGAGGCACAAACACTTTGACCTTGGTCTAACCCACGGAACAATCGTCTCATCTCTACCTCCCTCCCTCTCATCCCTCCCTCTTTCCCCCTTTCCCCCTGTCTCTCAATCGCCACGTTTGGCTTCCCTCAACACAAGCATCTGTTCCAGCCCTGTGTGCACTCGCACAGAGGATTCATCCGCACAACAATCCAGGCAGCAGTAGGAATAATCCGCCGTACTTTCCGACGGAATCAATTATCCGCCGGGTTGAGTTGGGCTCCGCGTGCCGGGACGGGTCACCTTGAGTCACTCCAGGGTGTGTCCCATAATCCTCCCTCCGCTTCCAACTGATCAGGGAACACTCATGGCTGGGGTGACCCTCTCAGCTCGCGCCTCCCCGAGGGGGGAGGGTGGAGGGTCCGATGTTCTGCTCTCCAGGGAAACAAACCTTTCTTTTGAAACCCAGCTGTCACGGCATACGTGTCAGCTCGTCCCTGAACTAATAACGACACACAAGCAGCAACGTAGTGAAGTGGCTGCAATATACACAAATGGCCAAATTAATGGAGTCCAATTTGGAAAAGCACAGAGTATGAACAAACCAAGGGTTTTTTATTTTTATGAGTAAGCTACAGTAAGCCTTAGTCCCAGTTCATCCATACGGCTCACATCATATCCTGCTCTGTGTTAATACCCCCTGTCTTAATACCCCTTGTGTTAATACCCCCGCACTCTGAAGGACACCTGAATCAGCCGAGAGCACACACACACACGCAAATAAAAACCAACACACTCAAACACAGTATCTTTCACACATACACAACATAGCAATCAGCGGTTGCTGTGCACAGCTGACTTCAAACGTGCAGGGCGTGTGCGGCATCTTGTCAAGCGCAGAAGCGACGCGAGCGGCGTGTGGAGGGCAGGGTGTGGAGGGCAGGGTGTGGAGGGCAGACTGTGGAGGACAGAGTGTGGAGGGCAGGGTGTGGAGGGCAGGGTGTGGAGGACAGGGTGTGGAGGGCAGGGTGTGGAGGGCGGACTGTGGAGGGCAGGGTGTGGAGGGCAGGGTGTAGAGGGTTAGGGTGTGGAGGGCAGAGTGTGGAGGGCAGGGTGTGGAGGGCAGGGTGTGGAGGGCAGGGTGTGGAGGACAGGGTGTGGAGGGCAGGGTGTGGAGGGCGGACTGTGGAGGGCAGGGTGTGGAGGGCAGGGTGTAGAGGGTTAGGGTATGGAGGGCAGAGTGTGGAGGGCAGGGTGTGGAGGGCAGGGTGTGGAGGGCAGAGTGTGGAGGGCAGAGTGTGGAGGGCAGAGTGTGGAGGGCAGAGTGTGGAGGACAGGGTGTGGAGGGCAGGGTGTGGAGGACAGGGTGTGGAGGGCAGGGTGTGGAGGGTTAGGGTGTGGAGGGCAGGGTGTGGAGGGCAGGGTGTGGAGGGCGGGGTGTGGAGGGCGGGGTGTGGAGGGTTAGGGTGTGGAGGGCAGGGTGTGGAGGGTTAGGGTGTGGAGGGCAGGGTGTGGAGGGCAGGGTGTGGAGGGCAGAGTGTGGAGGGCAGAGTGTGGAGGGCAGGGTGTGGAGCGCAGGGTGTGGAGGGCAGAGTGTGGAGGGCAGGGTGTGGAGGGCGAACTGTGGAGGGGTATCGATCAGCCCTGGGGAGCGCAGGCCCACACTGGGGGAATTGATTGGCCTCTGGAACAGCTGCACACAACAGGAAGGACACTGTCTCGCAAACAGCAGAGGCCTACTAAAGGACTGTATGTGGGAGAGAGGGAAAGTGGGAGAGAGAGAGGGAAAGTGGGAGAGAGAGAGAGGGAAAGTGGGAGAGAGAGAGAGGGAAAGTGGGAGAGAGAGAGGGAAAGAGAGAGGAAGAAAGACAGAGCGAGGGCAGCTGACTGGATCCATTATTGTTGCATGGAGTAAGCAGCAAATATTGGCAGCCTCTCATACAGGGCAGAGCAGCCCTGGCTGCCTGCGGGGATGGGGGGGTGGGGGGAGTGGGGTGGGGGTGGGGGTGGGGGTTAGCAGGAACTGACTGTTCAAACAGCGATATGGAAAACACAACCATACAGCAGGAAGACGAAAGGTGTTCAGCCATCCCAAGCCTTGAATGTCTGTTTCTGTAGCGACACCGCAACAAATACTGACCACTGAACACATGCGCTGCGAGTGTGTAAGTGTTATCCACAGTGGCACAACACTCCAGGTTGTGTGTGTGCGCGTGTGTGTCGGTGAGTTCTAGAAGCGAAACACGTGCATGCTGGCTCTTGCCTAGAGGGGCCAGAACACAATGTCCCTTTGTAAGGGAGACAATCAACTTCTGTATCCCTGCTTTGTCTGTGTGCAACATGATCAGAGAGATGAAGATAGATACAGGAGGGGGGAGGGGGCTAGGGGGGGCTAGAGGGGGGGAGGAGAGGAGGAGAACAGCTTGTTTTTTCTCTCCTCAAAAGCCTTCCCCGTCTGTTTTCTCTCCTTCTCTCTCTCCTTTGCCCTGCTATCCCCTCTTTCTCCTTCTCTCTACCGCTCATTCCATACTTTTCTCCTTTCCTGTCTTTCTGTCTGTCTATATTTCTCTCTCCCTCTCTTTTGTCATACTCATTTTCTTTCTTTCTATCTTTCTCTCCTTCCCTGTCTTTCTCCTTCTTTCTTCCGTCTCTCTCAACAGCGACTGTGCTGCCCAGATGAGACCGCTCTCATTCTGAATTATTTACGGTCAGGAAGCCTGGTTCATTGTCAGGCAGCCAATCAGCTGTCTGGAAGGAGGAGTCAACCATGTCGCCGTCCAATCCGGGCAGACCATGTCTCTGTCACCCTAACCCACCCTAACCCATGTCTCTGACACCCTAACCCACCCTAACCCTAATCCATCAGAGTCATCAGAAACACAGGTACACACAAACCACATTCCTACTTCCACTCCTGCTCTTTGCACAGTGTGTGTGTGTGTGTGTGTGTGTGTGTGTGTGTGTGTGTGAGTGAGTGAGACAAGATATATATATATATATATATATATATATATATATATATATAGAGAGAGAGAGAGAGAGAGAGAGAGAGAGAGAGAGAGAGAGAGAGAGAGAGTGTGTATATGCGTGGGTGCGTGAGAGACCAGGTGTTTGTGCATTTCTTATGTGTGCACGATTGTGTGTGTGTGTGTGTGTGTGCGCGCGCGCCAGTCTAATGTTTATTTCAGATATTCTGGTTTCAAGAGTCCCAGTCGCAGGGAGCTTAACCCTGAAGCCCCAGGAACTCTCAGACCTCTCCAGGAACTATCTATCCCCTAAGATTGTTCAAATCCTTCCCCATTCCACAAACACAACTCCTGCCTTCCTTTCCTGCAGCTGCAGAGAAATCGTTAACTGGCTTCACGCATCATAAGAGAGAGAGTTGTGTGTGTGTGTGTGAGAAAGAGTGTGTGTGTGTGTATGAGTGTGTGTGCGC
>NC_140382.1:18690000-18800000 GCF_054491055.1 Hypomesus nipponensis | reverse complement strand
TGGAGTGTGGCATTGCGATTCCTGGAGGACGTTCAGTCGGGCATTAGCCATATTGGCCGGCTCTGACTGCTGGCTGTATCCAACCGTCTGTATCACCACTCTTTCAGGACGCGGCTTCCAGCAGCAAAGGAAACGACTCAAGCTTCAGTTCAGATCCTTTTATGAAAGAGATCCTGTAAGACCGTCATCATTCTAATACCGTTCAACAACAACAAAAAACATTCGAACTTCAGGGAGTCATGCGTAACAAGTGTATGCGTCAAAATAATAAAAGGAGCATGTAAATTTAGCGTGCATTAAAAAAAAAAAACTCACAACCCTGTTAATACTGCCAGATCAGCGATGGCGACAAAAGCGATGTCTGTGTCATTAGCTGCGGTCTTGTTTTCCTGTATAAAGAGGTCAGGTAGTCCCCGAGCTGTCTCCGGTGTCCGCCGCTATCACATCACAAACGGACGCAAGAAAAGAGCGCATGATGAAATAGTCCCACAAAATTCGTGAACTTCCATCACACAGAGCAGCGCACGGTAGAAGAGAACGCACGCTTCCTGATGTCCTTGAAATAAGTTCGTTTGGCTAGTGCTTCTATTTGTGACTGAAGTTCATAGCCTTCTGGAGTTGGCTTAAAATGCACCAAGCTCGAGGTTAAAGTGTCCCAAATAACTTGTAGACATCCAGGTCTGTCTTAAAATCGAGTATAAAATTAGCCTACACATAAATGTCTGTGACCTGGCGTCAAAGTTGCTTGTTGTCTCCTGCGTTGACCTAGACCTTTTCAGGTCTCTCTCTCTTCGAGGGCTTACCGTGCAGATAAAAGCGGCTGTGCCTCGCTCAAGACCGTTGCTTACCAGGAAATGACGCAGCCATGTGGAGCGAATACGTTGCCTGGTAACCAATAACACACAGCTCATGGAGGTCGAGCGAGTCTCGAGGGACTTAGCCTATAGCTGTATGATCGTGTTTTGTGTAATTAGGAGTCTATTATGTAAAGTTTGTAAACTATCCATGCACACGCAGACGAATATGTCATTGTTTTATTAGTAGTGAGAAGTGAAATTAATCTGCATGTTAAATACAATCATTAAAGCTTATGTAAAATACATCCTTGATAAAGTTAATAAATCCGTCCCTGAAATATATTTTATTATAACACTTTTAAATTGAGATTAATATTTCAAATACTGAGGGGGGATATATCTAGCCAGACTTGCTCACAGTTGGCTAGAGTTAATAGTGAGTGAGTAAAATAAAGTTAATCTGATTGTTTGTGTGTGCGTGTGTGTTTGATACAAGAATAACACGGGATTAACCAACTCCATGTTTGGCTTGACCAGTTTAACTGGAGGATGTAGCTTGAGCGTGAGCACTGACGGGGTGAGAGAACAAACACGGCACCGAAGCCTATTCTCTGTACACTACATTTTATCTAAAAAAAGAACCACCATTTGAGACAGCATAGAGTCAAATATAGTGCTCCCTGGACGGTTATTCTAGATGTTTCGATTATTTTCAAAGCTTCTGTGCAGGATAAAGGATATCAAGTCCCTGTCTCCGGAGGGCTGAGTTGGTAAAAGAGATAGATAGATAGATAGATAGATAGATAGATAGATAGATAGATAGATAGATAGATAGATAGATAGATATAGTGATTGATGGGTGTAATTAAAGGAGCGATAGGGGTGATAACTTCGGTAAAGCGTATAAACACTACAGCACGAAGCATCCGGAAGCTGACTGAAACTGAGCGAATACTCTACATTCCACGACAATAAGCACAGCGAAAAGCCAGGCAATAAATTCGGGCCCTTTTCCTCACAGCACCAGCAGAGCTAATGGCTCTGGCTATCAGCTGGATTTTCAATTTATACAGGAGACTGCGGCTCTTCGTTGTGATGTGGGGAACAGACGAATCCATACCCTTATAGTTCATCCTGACAATTACAGCTGTAATTTATGGTCGTGTGAGCACACACACAACTGTGAGGTGCAAAATACGACCCCACTGGTAGGTATGGTGTGCGCGTGCGTGAGAGAGTTGAACGACAGAAAGATAGAGAAAAATAGGCTATATCCAGTTGTTTGTCAATGAGAGAGAGAGAGAGAGAGAGAGAGAGAGAGAGAGAGAGACTTAAGGGAAATGAAGAGGAAGGGGCCGAGAGAAAGCGGAGCAGCCAGAAAGAGATCTCGCATCGACATTCTGACACCTTCAAACTGTCACTTGTAGCCTACCGGAGTAGACTGAGAATGAGGTGAGGCACCAAGGAGGGGCTTAAGTGGTTTATACAATAGGTTTAGCAGCACATGACTCAGGAGTAAATCACTGCCGGTGTGCACATGACCTGTTTGTCTCTACTCTTGCTGTATGATTGTGTCCAGCCTGGCTGCAACTCTCTGTGTGTCACTGTCTGTCTCTGAAGGAGGGGAGCCCTCACTGATCGGCTCATCCCAAGGTTTTGTTGTTGTTGTTCAAACCATTCTCTCTTTATTTTCGTGGAAATTTTCCTTGGGGGTTCAGGTTGGTTTATGTGCAGTTCTATAGGTGTAGGCCTATGTCAAACCCTCTGTGACCTTAAATCCAAAAATGCTTGTACAAATAAAATTGGATTTGAAACAATGTGCCTGTCCTGCCATTAGGGTTTCATTTCTGTAATGGGTACGAGATCAAGCCATAAATAACGAATTTTATTGTATAAAATGCCACAGGGTGGCTAGCTGTGCAAATTTAACGAGTAATTAAACTAAAATAATGAATCGACAAAAGCTTAAAGACCAAAATGAGTTCAAATAGCTGAACGGGCAGTTAAAATGGGAGATAGAGTTCTACAGTGATTTAAAACTAAGTCTATCCTCCATTTTTACTTTCCCAGGAGAGGTAATATCATTTGCATTCCATAGCATGCTAAATTAAAAGATAGGCATCTGCTGAGTTCTATAGCGAAAGTTCTACCCCCCCCCCCCCCCCCCCTCCACCCAACACTGTGGGGATTTGCAACCCTGTTAGGCTTTAGATAACAGGTGGTTTACTACAGGTGGTTTACTCCAGTTTGTGGATACCATTCCAGTGTGGAGTGGAGATAGAATACGGGGCTGTCACGCTATCTTCAGGTTGAAATTTATTGGCGTTCCCTGCCTGTCGGACGTTTAGATCCAGATAACTGTCTGTCAGACAGGCACAGCAGCACACAGCCGATCTCCTACATGGTCAGACTGTAGCTGGGTTGATTCCACTCCAATCAAGCGAGACATCTTTTTAACACTAACAGCTGCTTTGCGTTCTGTAATGTTGTTTCATCCAAGATGTGAAGGTAGGTTTCACCATCTTATCTTACAAGTCAATGTCTACAAGCAGAATGGAAGTAACCCCCACAGGAACTGGGATTAGCTCTGTGGTTATAGCATTTGACTTCAGATCAAGGTTCAAATCACCCACCCCTGCTTCCCCATACGTCTGCTTGGATAGGTGTCTGCTAAATGAACACATTATTATTGATCACGATGGAGCTTTGTGGAATGACTAGAATAACTCCAAGAACTAACGACAACCAGATGAGTTACTCTGCAGAATTCCTCTCCTTATACTGTCGCTGCTGTCTGTAAACATGTCTTTGTAATGAAAAGGGTTATTCTGCCTCATTCTCCAGACTAAGTATCTAATTTTCCAGGTGAGCAGCTCCCAAGTGGCGTAGTCTTCTCAGTTCACATCCAAGAGGAGACCAGAATGACGAACCGTTCGTAAATATCTACAAAAAAGGTATAACTCCACTGGGTTCTGTGGGTAGAGGCCGATAAATCATTGATTTACGCCCAGACGAATTGCAAGTGAGTGGACAGTACGAAGCAGGTAGACTGTTTTCACTCCAAGGCAGACACACACACACACACACACACACACACCCAACCTAACGAGAAGCGAGATCCTGTGCCATTTTCTCATTATGACTCGGCTGTTCCTCTCCACTGACAGGCTTCCTATTAATCCTACAGCTCCAGGAGGGAGTCGTGAAAACCCCTCCTGGAGCTCATCTCTCCACAGAGGACGTCTGACTGGCTCCCAGACCGCCTCCACAGGCCGTGTGTCTGGACCCAAACACGGCCGCAGGGATGCTGCTTTGGCCCCGTCGCCTCCAGGCTGCCCAAGCTGCTTTCGTCTCTGGTTTCCTGTCCAGTTTCCTGTCCTTTCTTCCCTCTCTGCTTGTCTTCTTTAATCTCCCATCTGAGGGACTCCAGCGGGCCCCCCGCGGGCCCCCCGCGGGCCTGCGCCTGTCAGTCCTCTGATGGATCACCCTGCTGGTCGCCCCGGTGGGAACCAAGGTCTCTGCTCAGAAGGGTTTAAGACCTCCGAGCCTGAGGAGCCCTCGCCCCGCATCATCCCACACCAGGGACGGGCTGAAGGGGAAGAGGAGGAGGAGGGGAAGAGGGGGGAGGGGAGACAGTTAGAGGAGGAGTAAGAAAAGAAGAAAGAGGAGGAGGAGGAGGGGAACAGGAGGAGGAGGAGAAGAGGGGATACAGTTAGAGGAGGAGTAAGAAGAGAAGAAAGAGGAGGAGGAGAAGGGGAAGAGGGAGGACAAGGCAAAAAGAGAAGAATGGAGGAAATCAAAGGTTGGCATCTGAACTTTGATGGTCAAAGTTATATAAAATAGTCAAATATATCTACACTGTAATATGCTGAGATAACTCAGAAAATCTTCCTGATCCATATTTTTCAGGCAAGGGCTGATGGTAGCTGGAGGGCTGTGTTTCAAACCTCCAGACTACTCCAAGTGAACCACAGAGCGAGAGAAATTGAGGAGAAAGAGGAGAACAAGACAGAGAGAGCATAAAAGAGAGAGAGACTAATACAGAAGTCGGACGCTGGCTTGTCCCATGAGCCCACCCCCAGTCCACCACTCAAAGATACAATCTCTCAAGTTATTACTCTTTGACAAGTCCCAATAATCTGAATCTCCAAGACCTCAGTTTAGCCATAAGGGTGGGGCTTTCCCTATGCTGTGACGCCGAAAGCCAGTCCAATACCTGTTAAGTGTTCCAATTGAGTCCACGGCGGTTCCCATGGCTGCTTCTCCCAGGGTGGTTCAGCCCCCTTCTTGGTCTCTGTGGTTGGTAGAGACTATAGACAGACAGACAGACGGACGGACGGATGGATAGGAAAAAAGAGGGATAGAGATATAGATGGATAGACAGACAGATCTACCCACTTAAACCTCTTTAAAACAGAATAAAGGATAAAATGAGCTGATTTCACAGCGTCCACATGCCACAAATAAAGGGTTAACTTGTCCAACTGCACCAGGAAATTGCACCAGACTGGAAATCACTTGAGTGGTTTCACATTGGCAGAGGAGCTGTGGGGCTGGGGCCTCGTAGCCATCCTAGCGAGGCAGCAAAGTGCTCCTGTGAGCGTGCTACTCTAAACAGACTCCCATGCTGCAAGCCGGGAGATAAAGGCAGACAGAGAGATGTTCAGGACGGCATTCTCTCCACAGACAGGTCGAACCACCCTGCTGTACGCCAGCAGAACTGCTCCCCTGGAACAGCTCTGCTCTGAAACAAAAGGGCTGAATACTTGGAAATGATGGGACACCAGCCCTTTGCTCTGTACTTTGTCGTCCCCAAACCCAACACCACCCCCTGTCCTCCCCTGACCCAGACACATCCCCCCTGTCCTCCCCTGACCCAGACACATCCCCCCTGTCCTCCCCTGACCCAGACACATCCCCCCTGTCCTCCCCTGACCCAGACACATCCCCCCTGTCCTCCCCTGACCCAGACACATCCCCCCTGTCCTCCCCTGACCCAGACACATCCCCCCTGTCCTCCCCTGACCCAGACACATCCCCCCTGTCCTCCCCTGACCCACACACATCCCCCCTGTCCTCCCCTGACCCAGACACATCCCCCCTGTCCTCCCCTGACCCAGACACATCCCCCCTGTCCTCCCCTGACCCAGACACATCCCCCCTGTCCTCCCCTGACCCAGACACATCCCCCCTGTCCTCCCCTGACCAAGACACATCCCCCCTGTCCTCCCCTGACCCAGACACATCCCCCCTGTCCTCCCCTGACCCAGACACATCCCCCCTGTCCTCCCCTGACCCAGACACATCCCCCCTGTCCTCCCCTGACCCAGACACATCCCCCCTGTCCTCCCCTGACCCAGACACATCCCCCCTGTCCTCCCCTGACCCAGACACATCCCCCCTGTCCTCCCCTGACCCAGACACATCCCCCCTGTCCTCCCCTGACCCAGACACATCCCCCCTGTCCTCCCCTGACCCAGACACATCCCCCCTGTCCTCCCCTGACCCAGACACATCCCCCCTGTCCTCCCCTGACCCAGACACATCCCCCCTGTCCTCCCCTGACCCAGACACATCCCCCCTGTCCTCCCCTGACCCAGACACATCCCCCCTGTCCTCCCCTGACCCACACACATCCCCCCTGTCCTCCCCTGACCCAGACACATCCCCCCTGTCCTCCCCTGACCCAGACACATCCCCCCTGTCCTCCCCTGACCCAGACACATCCCCCCTGTCCTCCCCTGACCCAGACACATCCCCCCTGTCCTCCCCTGACCCAGACACATCCCCCCTGTCCTCCCCTGACCCAGACACATCCCCCCTGTCCTCCCCTGACCCAGACACATCCCCCCTGTCCTCCCCTGACCCAGACACATCCCCCCTGTCCTCCCCTGAAGAACTGATAAAAATGAACCTGTGTGGCTAAATCTGGCACATAATGGACTCCTAAGTCCTTTCTTAAATAAACATTAACATAGTTCAAGGAACTTCTTTCTCTACTTCACAGAGGACTTTGAAGAGCATACCTTACTGCCCACAGCACTTGTGTGCAGTCGTATCACGTTGTCTGTCTGCGTCCGCTCTTCTGTTTGTTTCCCCCTCCCTCAGACTGGACGTCAGGCAGAACACAGACGTACAGCACTGTGTTGTGAAGGCAGACAGGTCGCAGAGGTTCCTGTCTGCAAGCCACAAGCTGTCCAATCTCCTTAGGCGTAAGAGTTGAACCGAATCCACGACCAATCCCAGACGGTAGCTGACAGCGAAGGCACCAATGACAGATGATGTTCTAAAGGTTGTTAGTTCCACAAGGCTCCTAATCCCAGGGGAACAAAGTCTGAACAGATCAGAAGATGTGTCGATCTTCTCGAAACTCATACGTCCATCAGACGAGAGAAACATATCTGACATAAATATAGGCCTACCGGTAGGCTACATTTAAATAAAAAAAACAGCTACCACCATTTTGTTTCTGCTGCCCCCTGGTGAGCAGAGAAAGTATGCAATTAATCATGCGCAAAATCTGAGCGATTATGTACAGATCAAGGTTCACTAATGATTACTAACATTCAAATTGAAGGAAGGATACACCACATTAATAGTAATTCAAATTGCATTAGCAGAGATTCCATGTGTGGGTTGGATAACTGCTGAGTAAATTAACACATTTCTACTTGAATGTTTGACCTGATTTACTGAGAAGTGATAGTCATGTTAGTCTGGACTAGGACCTACAGTAATTAGTCAATTTCCTGGAGCGCTAACCACACGAGTCAGTAAAATAATTCCCCGACCAGTGATTGGGACTGATTAACATGCAGCCTGACTTCCGATGGGCTAATCGATTTCCATTAACATGACAGAAAACACAGAATAATCTACATGGGGATTGGGGAAAAGCCAACAAGGTAGATCAATGACTACGTTTAAAATCTTTATTGTTGATTTACATGGCAGGATGATTGACATTATACTCGCACGGAGTTTCATAGAAGCGACATCTTACTTACAAAAAGCAGCATGAACATTATACAGGGCATGGTATTCCAAAGTCTTACAAAAGTCTTTGAAAGCTGCAAGGAATCAACAAAGTCCTCCATTTTCACCACAAGCCAAATCCGATAAACTAATCAATGCCTTCAGGTAATCTTGGTGCTTAATTGTCTGGGGAAAATGGATACGCGTTCTCTAAATTGTTCAACTCAGCGCAAGAAAACAAACGGTAGGATATTGATCGTTTCTGTGGCACTTTGTTGACAGGGTCACATTAGGACTTTCTACGAACCGAAGGCTTCACTGAAGAAAAAACCAAACATTGAAATGTAGGCTATATTGTGCAGTGGCTAATACCTTTTAAATGTGGCTAATTTAGTGTGAGCATTATCACCTCCAATAGTAATTAATTTCTGTCCAGCATGCGTCTTCATTAGTGCGAGGCCTATACTTCATTTCATTCTTACAAAGGAACCAAAGGATCGTATGCTCGTGGTTAAGCTTCCATAAAGGCAAGAAGTTGAATCCGACAAGTTACAGTAGCCTATATCCTGTTCTGTTAAACCGAAATACCCCTCAAGTGTATTTTGAACGACACGCATAATAACGACTCGTTTTCTACACGTCTAGCTTCTCATTTTTCTTCCGCCTGAAGAACTTGCAGAAAAACGCTGTCTTGAATAATGGATGGCGTTAAAAGCCTGAGCTGGGTGGAGGTGATTGAGACAGGAGAGGCAATTACAGAAGCCGTTTTCTTATCTGTGAGAGAACCTTTCAAAGAGAGGATCTTCTCATCACGGCTCGGAAGGCACCGGAAAGACATCTGACGGGCCAGAAAGGTACGCTCACACAGCCGTGGAGGTGAACAGATGTTCAGAGCCATGGTCTGGGGGCGTTTCATATTGAAATCCTGATTTTGACGTTTTTTTTGACGGTTTCTGTACAATTGATCCCAGACATTTAGGGGAGCGAGTCCCTCCGGTGCTTACGGCATCAAAGTAAAGCTTTGTTGATGTAGACTAGTCGAATTAGGTTTTACATCCTAATGGCTTTGAAACTAACAGCAGTTGATAGACTGTAGCCTACAGTAGAAATATTATCGTTAAAACAGCTTTCATAAGCAGTTATTGTGGCCGTGTCTTATGGCTATCAAATGTAGCTTGCACATCTCAAAGCATTGCCTAACCTCAGGTAAAACCACAAGTCATTTAGTTTCATCAATTTAAATAAGAATGTCCATTAAATATCTACACTTAATCGACAAAACCCCTCACAGGCCCAAACCCACTGCAGAAAAAAGCAAGACGCAGCCGAAAGTGCTTTTCAAAAAAGATTCACCAATTAATCAACCCATCTACTCATCAAGTGCCTTCTCGGTTCTGCCTGTCAGAAGATGAGTAAGTAGACCTGTTTTCCAGTCGAAGCGTTTCATTCAAGCACATTAAATATTTTCCCCGAAACCACAACCAGTTCATCAAGGCTTCTAACAAACAGAAAACCCCATAACCCGCGCATCCCTCACGCTGAGACAGTTATGTCGAACGTTTGGACAGAATTATACATGGCGCGAAGCTCGTTCGCTTGGCTGAATTATGCACGGGGACGCTGTCGGCAGAGTTTGCACTCCAACCACACCATTAAATATTAACTTGTTGTTTTTTAGTCTTTCAGTTTGTCTCTTCATTACTGAGGATACGTGGAAGCTTCAATTACATTTCACATTCACAGAAAAATGCATTACAAAACAACTTAAAGTGTCAACCCTTCCCCAAAGACCCTGAAAACAGGAGAACCCAATATTCATAGAAAAAGGACACACCCACCTTAAAAAATAAATAGCTGCTTAACAGTATAGTCCCGATTTCTAAACGGACAAAGGACATTAGGTTTGTAGCTCCATAATCGGAAGCCTTTACTGTAAGTCTACAGCAGGTATAATCAACTCTTATGATCAGTGAGTTCCCTTTCCCTATAGTCACACAAACTAGACAATAAATCCTCCCTCTCCCAGCCAAAGTGCAAAGCTTTCCTTCCGTAATGCTTGTTTCTCACATTGTGACACTGCTGTTGGACCTTCTCATGGATGGTAGAGCTTATTAGTGGCCTGAGGCCTGGGACCAGAGCAGGAGTCCCACCTTCAGGCCTCCTTCATGTTATGGCGCGTAGCGCGGGAACAGCAAAGGTCCAGAGAACTCCTTTTCCAAATGTACAAAAGGACTGGGCGACAGAGACCAGCTCTGTGTGGTTTTCCTTCGGCGTTTGGCTCCTTCCAGTAGACAAAGTCAAAGACAGTTAAAAATATACAGAGGGCTAAAGAAGGCTAGTGAACGGCTGACCTGACCTCCAACTCCTCAAGACATGGAGCGAGTGACTTGTAGACCTTGTGGAGCTGTCTGTCTGTCTGTCTGTCTGTCTGTCTTCTGTCCCAAAGCAGCAGATCTTATTTTTCTATTGCAGAAGTCTCCTGATTGGAATCAGGCCCCAGACGGAATAAAAATGTTTTTTTTTTTTTTTAAGCTGTTGATTGCTCGACAGGAAGAGCCCCCAGAATGCCGAGCGGCCCGACGGGGGGGGGGGGGGGGGGGGGGGGCTGACTCCTGCGTTTCAGGGAGCGGAGGGCCAGATGGGGAGGGGGTGGGCCTCAGTGTTGAACACGTACTTGTCCAGGCTAAGGAGGTCCGGTTCGTCTGAGAAGAGCAGGTAAAAGTATTTGAGGGTCTCCCCCAGGAAGAAGCTCTCCATCTTGTCCCTGGGCCCCGGGTTCACAGGGTCACGCACATTGTTGATGGAGGTGTAGCCCCCGCTAGGAACCTGGGGGGGGGGCAGACAACACACATGGGGGTTGGGGGTAGGTGTGTTAGGGTTTGGGGGGTAGGGTTAGGGTTAGGGGGGGTAGGTCGGTAAGACAGAAAACACACATTTGGAATCTTGGTTGGTCAAGAGTGGATGGGTACGAACACACTGCTACACAAGAGGACACCCACTCCTGCTCCTGGGATCTCAGCTACAATAAGAGACAGTGTGAGACGAGTCGATGGGTTTTAGCGCGGTACGAGAAGTGCAAAAAGTGTTAAAAGCCTTCTTCCCGTTTGCCTGGGGGAAGGGGGTTCTGTGTGGGACTGACCCGGGTGTACTTGTTGAAGCTCTGGAGGATGTCCCAGCCCCAGTCGCGGTACTTGCTGTCCTGGGTGAAGCGGTGCAGGTAGAACAGGCTCTCCACAGTCTCTGGACGCAGGAGGTTGTGTCTGTCAGCAGGCTGATGGGGACAGAGCCACATTAGCACTCAAACGCTGACCCTAATGCACCCTAATACACCCCAACACACAGACTTTACTTCCCCCTTTGTGTGTAATTAATTTGATGCGAATATGATACAGAAAGCGTCTCTGATATCAAAAAACAAGCTCGAGATCTGACAAGAAGTATTCAGCGAGATAGTTTAACATTGGGAATTACATTCCCGGGGGGGGGGGGGGGGCTCAGAGAGAGATACAACATCTGATGTTCTCAGCAAGACTTTGCTTTGAAACTCGCACCACATAAACAAAGATAAGAGCCAAATCTAGTTTAATTAGGGCGAGCAACGAAGCCAGCCGAGCAGAATCATCGACACCACGAGAGGCTGTCTTCCAGAATCCGCCACGTGAACACACACATCCGCCACGTGATTGCCCCGGCCGGCAGGCCTCACCTTGACGTCCAGCTCCCGCCCATCGTGGGGCTGCAGGTTGAAGTGGGCGATCTCAGGGCTCAGGCCCGTCTCCATCTGAACATACATCTGGTGACAGGTCTCCATCAGCTGCAGGGCCAGCTCCATGTGCTCTGCGGGCAGCCCGTTGTGGGCGCCCAGCGCCAGCGTGCCTGGCAGGAAGCACACCAGGTGGTCCTGGGGGGGGGGGGGGGGGGGGGGGTAAAACATTTTATATCTATATATATATGTATTTTTTTTTTTACTTTTATTTTTTCAGTTTCAAAAAAACTTTTGGGTGTCGTTAAATTCTTTTTTTTGAAAAGAAGTAAAAAATACATTAAAAAAGTTGCATCATTGATGAGATGAGGACTATCGTGTACTATTGTGCTTTGCTTTAATCTACTAAATTTTAGGCTTCTCTGTTCTGTCCTCAAGATGCAGGGTGTGTGTGTGTGTAGCGTGCGTGTGTGTGTATAGACCGTGTGTGTGTGCGCGTATGTTTGATTCTCACCATCTTGGGGTTGAATCGGTTTTGGGACATCTCCCCTACGAAGGTCATTCTGCTGGGTCCAGTCTGTTTAAGAAGGTGTTTCTTTACCCCTTCCACCGCCTGCAGGTAGTCTTCCAACAGGCTGCACGCACACACACACACATATTTTTCCCCCCCAACTGCTCCTCAACCTTGGACACTATTCAGGTGCAGTTCATGCTGCTTCTGCTTACTCATTCTCTGTCTTGCCTCCCTGGATCCACTGCTTGAGCAGGTACTCGTAGTAGCTGTCTGCCCGCGCGCCCAGCGTGAATGCCCCTTTATGGGTGAACTGGCCGCTGTTGGTGTTGATGAACATGGGCACCAGACCATCGCGTTTCCCTGGCAGCTTGTGGACAAGCCTCATCACTTCGTTCACCACCTCCTGGTGGAGGGAGAATGGGAAGCGGTTACTACCCTCCAGCCGGCTCACTGCACCAGCACAGTTGACATTTAATTGCCTTGAAACTCTTTGACATGAATTTGAAAGGGTCATTTCGGACGACTTGCTGTATACAGTTCTTAGCAAGAACTGCAACTGATGGTCTACCCTAATCCTCCAAAATGGTTATTTTATTTGCCAGGGGCATATGTTTGTTTTCAAAAGTGGGTGGGACAGCTTTTATTTAATTTTTTACTGAGGCTGTGGAGGTTAAATATAACTTTGATAATATATAAAGAATGTGGGGAGTCAACAAGAGCTGTGCTCCACAGCGCCCCCTCCCTCCCGCTGGCCAAACCTGGTACTGCGGGTCCTGGGTGAGGCGGCTGAGCTCTCTGAACTCCAGCTGGACGCTGGTCACCTCGGCGACCGTGCTGTCGGAGGTCCAGCGGGGCGGGTGGGCCGAGCCCTTCCCCAGGTTCACGTCAGAGAAGGGGATCTTGGAGGGGGTCTTGAAGGCCGGCATCAGTCTGGTGCCGATGTCTGTCTGGAGGCAGTGGAGACAAAAGGGATGGATTGAGTTTGTTTCATGGATATGTGACTGTTCCTTTGGGTTCTTCCTATCCTCGATTGTATTTTTTAAACAGTGCTTATTTAATTTTTTTATCAATTACATTTACAATACATTTATGCATTTAGCAGACGCTTTTATCCAAAGCAACTTCCAAGAGAGAGTTTTACATAAGTGCATAGGTCACTGATCATAATAACAAGATAGCCCCAAACATTGCGGGTAGCCAGACATGAAGCATACGTTGTGAAAGCAAATAAGTTCCAAAGGAAAGAACAATAAGAGCATGTAGTTAGACAAGTTACAATTAAACAGCAAGAACCTCAAAAGTGCAAGAGTGTCCCTGTGGAAAAAACACGACAGTCAATTATCATAAATGTTTTCATCACCTCACTTAGGGTAGCACTTAAGTGTTCTTATCCCCCCCACAGTCCCCCCCCCCCTTACTTTCTGTTTCAATGTCGTGTCCGTTGAATCAGTAGCCTAGACAACAGCAGGCTGTAGAGGCTGTGTGTGTGTGGCAGTCGGCAAGCCTCTGACTCACCGCCTTGTCGAGGAACAGCTGGTCTCCGGTCAGGTGATACGTGCTGAGCAGGCCTCCCAGGATGCGGATGGTGCTCTCAAACAGGTTCACGTCCACATCCTTGGAGAAGGACAGCTCTGTCTCCACCCACTTCCTGGCCTCCGCGAACTCTGTGTGACGACGCGAGAGGGCGAGGAAAGCAAGAAGAGAGGGAGGAACAGAAATGTGATCTGTAGAGATGCCGAGGGCGAAGACATGTGCTGCGATACTTGCTCTTTGTCTCTGAATAAATGCTAATCTGCTGAGAGGAGAGTGGAGGTCGTTATCGAACAACGAATGAACTGATGGTTAAGAACAGCTGAACAAAGTTTGTTTGTTATGTCAACAGCATGCGTCCTCTATTGTCTTACACAATCCCTCCCCTGTAAGACAGCAGGTCACTGTGAGGTGGAAGTCTCGCAGGGGGGGGAAGAGGGTTAGGGAGGTGGAAGTGTAGCTAGGGGGGAAGAGATAGGGAGGTGGAAGTGTAGCTAGGGGGGGAGAGGGTTAGGGAGGTGGAGGTGTGGCAGAGCAGCCTGGACCTACCCTCTTTCAGCCCCAGGATCCACATGGTGTCCAGGGCGTCGATCAGCGTCAGACCCAGGCCGAACCACTCCCCAAACGACTTGGACAGGGGCTTCAGCTCGTCGTGGCCCCAGGCAAACTCCTTGTAGCCCTTCCAGGCGTGCGTGAAGGCCTCTCGCACGACCTCCAGCCTGTCTACGGAACTCATGGAAACTACACACACACACACAGGCATGTGTGAAGTGTGTGTGAGGGGTGTGTGAGAGGGTGTGTGTGAGGTGTGAGAGC
The DNA here is from genome assembly GCF_054491055.1 of Hypomesus nipponensis. Lineage (NCBI taxonomy): Eukaryota > Metazoa > Chordata > Actinopteri > Osmeriformes > Osmeridae > Hypomesus > Hypomesus nipponensis. The sequence goes on along the minus strand of NC_140382.1, from coordinate 18,785,665 downwards.
GGACCTGGCTCCAGGGGACTGGCGTCCTTGGCGTCCCCGGGGGAGGCTGGGACGTCTCTCTCATTAGGAGAGGGAGGGGCCTCCGTACCCTGGTCCGCCTCGATCATGGCCCCTCTCCAGCTACGCACACCAGACACACACAAGCGCTGAACAAAGACCCTCCACCTTGTCTTATTATAGGCTATACTGTAGCTACAATTAAACCACATCATCATATTTTCCACACATACCTGCATTGCTATTAACAGTCGCCCCCTCCCCCTCCCCTCCTTGTACACTGCCTTGGAAACAAACATCCACTAAATTAATCTGGTATTTTTAGAAGCCCACCTGACAAGTTGTTTATCTCCCTTGTCCTCTTCCACCTCCTCGGTGTTCCCTGGAGGCTCTGGCTGCTCCCTGGGCAGCAGCTCTGAGGCGTTCCCCGCCCTCTGCTGCCTCTGCTGGCTGGGAGGGCCTCTCTTGTTCGGGAACGGCCTCTTCTAGAAAACGACATGGTGGGTCACGATCGGCGATCAACAGTCGCTAAGGTTCGATTTGAGTATTAAAACCGTCGTAGTGAAGCGCATAATAGTCTAAAGCTGAGGTTTTTGGCCTCCTTTTCCTGATTCATGAATCCAGGTACCCTGTATACCTGTATTTACATTGTATAAATATGTATTTATACCTCCCCAAAGATATTTTCCACTTCCTCTCATGTGCCCCCTATAGTACCTCCACATACCCATAGGGGCGCACATACGCCCATTTGACAAACCCTGGTCTGAGTGATTCTCACCTTGACAAGGGGTTTGGGCAGAAGGAGGACCTTGGGTTTCTGCGGCTCAGGGATGATCTCTGGGATGATCTCGGGGACAGGGATGAGGCCTGGTCCTGCGGCTGGGCCCAGAGCTGGACCCACCTCTGGCCCTGCAGCCAGCCCCACGGCAGCTCCCCCTGCCCCCACGGCAGCCCCCCCTGCCCCCACTGCAGGGCCAGCCACAGGGTTGGCCCCTGGAGGAACTGGTCTCAGCTCTCTGTCATCCAGCTCAATCCAGTCCTCCCTGTCAGGCACGTCTGCACAAACACACACACACACACGTCAAAAACTAAAACAAGGCTGGGCGGAACACAAGCTTTCTCCTGCTTCCTCGAGTGTGTGTGTGTGTGCTCACCTCCCCACAGCCTGGAGACACCAGGGTAGGACAGCAGTCCACAGAGTGTGTGTGTGTGTGTGTGTGTGCTCACCTCCCCACAGCCTGGAGACACCAGGGTAGGACAGCAGTCCACAGACCAGCAGCAGGCCCAGGAGGAAGAGGACCAGGCTGCGCTGCAGGCGAGACAGCTGCTTCCATTTCTGTGGTGGGACAAACAGGAAGTCAAACGTGTGTTTCTTCTGCCTTGCTATAGCACTGAAGGGAAACTGTGTGTGTTGGGGGGGGGGGAGGGGGTTCCCAATGAGCTCAGTTCATTAATCATGTATTACTTGATAATACCTAGGGTTTGGCTGGGAAAGCAAGAGGGAGAGAGATACAGAGAGAGAGAGAGAGAGAGAGAGAGAGAGAGAGGGAGAGAGAGAGAGAGAGAGAGAGAGGGAGAGAGAGAGATACATAGAGAGAGAGAGATACAAAGAGAGAGAGAGAGAGAGAGGACCCCATGGGAAGCAACAGCATAGGTCAAACTAGAGGCCGGTATTTAGAGCACCTAATTAACACTTGTGCTGGGACACAAAGGCCTGGATGAGCAGCCATGTCAGGAAACAAACAACCCTGTCCCAGGAGACACCTTCCTCTTTGAGAAACCATTTGACGCTGAAGCTTCTATACAACGTTCAAACATTTTAAATGGGGAGAAATTCCACCCATCTACTGTGCCCATATTACTTTATCTAAAGATATATACATACAAAAATAAAAGTTTGTTTTGAACAAGACTGTCGGTACGACATGGTAACTCAATGCTGCAATGGATGAAGAAAAAACTCATTGTGACAGTCTTCCTTTAGATACCAACTGCTTCAGGCAGGAAACGGAATACGAAAAATCTGGTGCCACTTGCCACGTCAAACAAACAAGAGAAAGACGTTGTGGGGGCTGAGAGACCGGTTGAACAAGAGTTCAACTTGCGTGACCCACCGGCTGCTTTGAGATGGGACACGCACCTTTTCATTCACTCACAAGCTCATTCAGTATTAATTCACTCACTCACCCTCAAGCAGGATTGACGACGGTGCTTGCCATTGTTGTAGCTGCGGCTGTGCTGGTCACTGAGGGTGAGGGAGATGAAGTCCTTTCTGGGTGGGGGGTACATTTCTCCAGATGACAGCAACCGTCATAGAAGGGACATACAAGCTGTGCTGTACTGATAGCAGGAGAGAACAAGTTAAAAGCGATCCTGAAATCATGTCATGAACGTTGCCTAACCTACTACACTCGAGTCATTATTATAATCAAAGACTGTGTACAAGCACATATCTGGTAATACATTACTTAAGTATTTGTTCATCTCCTTAACCAGCGGCGATAGATTCATTGGATCATGAAAAGTAAGCTTTGATGCATCTGCGCGTCTGTCAAACATGGTAATGGAAATAGTTCATTGTTCAGCAAGAGCACCTGTTTACGACTTGGTAAATCAACAAATTTGATAATCACGCACCGTATCTTGCACGCAAAATACATTGATGTCCTCCTGATGTACTCCAACGAGCACTTGACAGCTAATTGCTAGATATCATCACATCCGTAAAATGGAACAGTACTTATTCTGAACTTACCTTGCAGATATCTTGGTTGTAGTGTCTTTGCGGCGTGTTGTTTTAGTTAGCAAGTGTTTTCTGGTTCTGAGGGAGAAGCTAGCTAGCTACCTACGTTGATTCTCCCAGTCGAATCATCTCCACACCCAACCCAGCTCCATAATCCTCCTTTTATGTGGGTAGCTAGCCAGCGCTAGCCAGATGTAGAGCTAGCTAGCTGCCTACCATTTGACAATAAGAAAAACATCAGCTAGCTATCTTGCTGGCTACCTTCGACTTGTTTCCGAGCGGTGGCCAGACCAAGTAGAGCTGTTAAATCTGGGTTACTTCCATCCATCCATACTACCATCCATATCTTATGGATGATAACGATATTATTTGGCTAGCGGGCTAACTGTGATTGGTTTTGCCTGCAAGTGACAAGACTCGGGAGACACGTCTCGTTGTGTTTTTGTCACATGATCAGTACGTCACTACGATTAGAGTTGTTACTTGGTACTGAAATAACATTTGTTATGTACTTTGAACAAATAAATAAAATGGAGTAAGGAAGGATAACTCAATTTAATTTTCCTTGTGAATTTAAAGAATATATATTTAAAACGTAGTCATGGAAAAGTACCTTGCTGTTATGATGTACCAACTTCATAAAACAAAGCCTACTAAATAATTAGAAACTGATGTGTTTGATATCTTTTATTGTTATTCGACCAATACATTTTTTCGACTGAGCAGGTGGGTCGCATAGATACAAGACAAATGTCCAGCATATAATTTCTAGTTAATATCAAAATGTAACAGTTATGGAGATTTGTACAAAACAGTTCGACAACAATAAAGCACCGATGATCAGTCTCAGCCAGCTAAGGCAATCACGTTAAATGTTTGTATAAATGTAGTCATAATAGCATGAGTAGAAAATGAAAGAATTCAAGGTATTAAAAGAATACATTAAACTCATTTTCTCAGTCTGTGCAGGTGAAATAAACAAATGTTTATTAGACTAAAACACAGGCATAATACATCATTTCCATGAGGGTCTTGAGGGGTGGGTCTTTACTACAGGAACGTTGTGAAGTGACAGGTTGCAGTGAACAGGTGGAGTATAATAGCCTAGGTCGAGGTTTTTACTGGACACAAACAAACAAAATAACGTTTCCTCGTGAATGTTTCCTGAGATCTCTCTCACATCCCAGCGGTTGGGTTGTCGGCTGCAGACAGTGAACACCACGCATCACCGGTCTCGAATTGCTTTGAGAAACATAAATGGGATTGTGTTTTCGCTGAGCACATGTAGACCATGGTAGTGTTCAGCACTTAGTGGATTGAAAAGAGTGAACACTTCACTGGACAGAAATTGCTCCGCGCTCAACTGCTGTGCTAGGAAAAGGAGATGGATTGACAGATCACCTCGGAGCTGCGACGCATCACAAGCATGCTAACGAGTCTCAACACACATAATTCAACCCATGTTACACTGCAGCTTCAGTGCGCGCATCGATTCAATATTTAAACCGTACCTGAGGCATGTAGAACACAAGTATTTTATACACGAATGAGGAAAATTGAAATCTACTGTATATACTGCGTTATATCGCATGAGCAAATTATAAAGTCTAGTTATTGAATTGTTTAAAGCAATGGAATATAATAATAATAAAAAAAATGTTTTCCGCCAAAGTGCCATTGATGAGTTTCAAGTATGGATTGAGGTCCTGTGTCTTCATTGTCAAATGAGGAATTCTTGAGACAACCGGGTGTCAGAATGAGTAGTTTCATCTATGAAAGTAGGTGACCTCACCTAACCCTTCAAGTATGGAACTTGTGGTTTGATAAAAAGCACTGAGAACAGGCAGGACAACATTAGCTGTGCTTCTGAACACGTTGTTGAGGGGCCCAATCCACCACACAACTCTAGTTCAGCCTGTTTTAGTTTCCATCTGTTCAGTTTAACACACCAAAGTGGAAGTTAGTGAACCCCCTTTACAACATAACGAACGCACTGTAAAAACGCAACGAGAACCGTTTATATAGAGATTAAAAACAAATATAAATTATTCATCAACAAGGAAAACGTCCCCGTAAACAAAGAACCGTCTTGTCCGAAAGATCATGGGCTTGTTAAGATGGATGCCCTCCCAAAGTATCATAACTGTCCATCGACCGACAGATGTCTCCCCCAAACATGGCAACTGACCGGTGACGAGGCTGGATTCCCTCTGCTCAGCGCGTCTCGGGGTGTGAATACAAGCTTTGATCCTGGCTCTAACAATGAGTCCTTAAGGATGGGCCAGAGGACTGTTGGCCCCCTACACCCACTCTCTAGCTGAAGCACACAGGCCCGATGGTGAAGCCAAACCGGTGTGTGAAGTTCCTGCTCTCCAGCACCGCCACATCCCTCACAGGAAGCAGGTTCAGGTCCTCAAACTCAAACACAGACTCCCTCGAGCCAGAGTCCATCTCTTCTGCAGACTAAAGCAAAACAAAAGATTGAAAACTTGCGTCAGTCGTGCGCATCTCACAACATAAACACACTCTGATGACGTGAAGCTGCCAGCAGTGAGAGCGGCGCGGAGCGCGGACCGCCGCGAGGCCTGCCGCGAGGCCGCATGACGTACCACGCAGTTTTGAAGCGCTCCCAGGTAGCTCTGCCGGCGCGTGTCTGCGAGGAACTTGACCTCTCGCTCCGTGTGCCCCAGTCTGTCCCCAGGGTGGCAGGAGTAGGTGATCTTCTGGACCGCCCTCACACTCTGCAACCTCAGGAAACGTGTCTGGACCACGCTGGCGCCCGGATAGGAGAACTGTAGTAGCAACAAGACAGTTATGTATTTTGTTTTTTTATGTCGTTTTTTTTTTTTTTTTGCATTCTTATGCTTTATAAGACAGTTTTAAGTGAAGTGTGACAGGAGATAGAAAGAGAGAGAGAGCGTTAGAGAGAGAGACAGTGCGAGAGACAGACAGAGAGACAAAGACAAAGAGAGAGAAATAGAGAGAGAGGGGGAGAGAGGGGGAGAGACAGAGAGAGAGGGGAAAGGGGGAGAGAGACAGAGACAGAAAGAGAGTAAATGAGGGATATAGAAATATGTAAAACAGAAGGCAGAGGCGAGTTAGAGATAAGGGGAGAGGAGAGAGGGGAAGAGAGCAGGGGAGATATAGTGAGTGACCCTGGCCCACCTGGAAGCCGTTCTCCAGTCTGCTGAGCCACTGGAAGGAGCCTTCGTTCACAGAGTCCTTCAGCCAGGCTTTAGTAGGAACCTGTGGAAACAAATAACACTGGATTAAAAATACATAAATAAAAACTACTTACTATGGGGATTATACTCCCAAAAACCCTGCTTGTCCAGGCTTGCGATTAGAATTCAGGTCAAAGCTGAAGTACAAATAAATTGGATACTTTTGGTTAAAAAAAAAAACTCAGGTAGAGGGATAAAAACATAATTATTATTTGGGGGATCTGCTCTGGGTTTAGTATGTCTGTAGCATATACAATATATGTATGTATGTATGTATGTATGTATGTGTGAGTGAGTGTACAAGTGTGTTTGTGCATTTAAGCGTGTGACTGTGTGTGTATGTGAGAGAGACAGACAGAGAGAGACTTGAGCTGAGTGCTAATGTTTTACCTGTGGGAACGTGGAGTGAAGGCAGGTTTATGTGTGTGTGTTTGTGTGTGAGAGAGAGAGACAAATGGAGAGAGAGAGAGAGAGAGAGAGAGAGGGAGAGGGAGGACAGAGAAAGAGAGATAGAGGGAGAAGGAGAGAGAGCGAGGTGAGCAGACTGCTGATGTCCTACCTGTGGGTCCTCGGGGTGAAGGCAGGTCTGGGTGTCTGGACCAGAGAAGTTGCAGAAGGCCAGGAGAGCGTCCGCAGGGCTGCCCTGGTTGGGGTCGATGTAATACATCCCTGAACACATGATGACCACAACCTTAAGCACTGCAGCATCCTGAACAGAAGCAACACTACACATTTACAATCAACCCAAGTTTTATAAGTAAAATTCATAGCCATTTTAGGTTTTCCTGTCACTAAAAACCTATATAATAGAGCATAAAAAATGCCCTGAAAATATATCTTAAAATCTTTATTTTTTTACAACAAAATATTTTTTTCGGTGAGGACATGGGTCAGGGGTGGTGTGGGGGTGGTATGGGGGTGGTGTGGGGGGTGGTGTGGGGGTGGTGTGGGGGGTGGTGTGGGGGTGGTGTGGGGGGTGGTGTGGGGGTGGTGTGGGGGTGGTGTGGGGGTGGTGTGGGGGGTGGTGTGGGGGTGGTGTGGGGGGTGGTGTGGGGGTGGTGTGGGGGTGGTGTGGGGGTGGTGTGGGGGGTGGTGTGGGGGTGGTGTGGGGGGTGGTATGGGGGTGGTGTGGGGGGTTCAGACCGCTGGCGTAGTGGGGGTGGCAGAGCCAGAGCTCCAGGCAGGTGGTGGCAGGGTGGTCCTGGCTGCCGTCTGGAGGGTCCAGCAGCATCCTGAGGTCCTGCTGCAGGGAGTCCAGCAGGCTCTGCAGCAGGGGGTAGTTTGGCTTGTCAGACACGTACATCAACTCCTGGGAGAAGGGAGGGGGGCACTCGTTTTAGGGACAGAAAATAACAATCCAACGATGGTAACTTTCCATTCCGGCATCGATGGTTTCGAAGGATTTTTCTATTTCGAAAACCTTCCCGTTTGGAAGCTCCAAAGGTCCTCCGAGGCCAGCGGGGATGACTTGCCTTGAGTTCAGTTAGAGTCACGTTCAGAGAGGGGCCTGGAAGGCCAGGGAGACCAGGCGGGCCCTTTAATACACAGAAAGATGTCATTGATGAAACGTTTCTGAACTAAACACACACACACACACACCATGTGATTAAACACAATGCTTGTGTGCAGAGCAGCTTCAACGTGTTTGCTGCCGATCCCACAGCACAACGTGACATTTACAACAGGACGGCTGGAAAAAAAATCCATTTCCAGAGTCACTTACCGGGAGTCCTCTTCTCCCCGGTTGCCCAGGAAACCCTGGATAGCCTTTCAAACCCTACAAATACACAGAGAATGTCATGAGAGTTAATACCGGCCTGCATCAGCCAAAGGCATAATCAGAAGAAGTGTGAAAAGAATAACATGGAAATGCTTGCTGAAGCATAAATCATATCAGTTTGCTTCCGGTATGAAGTGATTGTACGTGCGGTTGATATGAGGGTCGATATGTCCGTCAGCAGACGATACGAGCCAATGCCGGCACAAAAACTCGTCCTTAGTCACTTTGGATAAGCAGTAATGAATGTCTAAATGGGATTCATGAGATAAGACGTAGTTTTGTAACTTACCCTTTCGCCAAATAAACCCTGTAGGAAACGAGAAAATGAGAAAATAATGAGGTGAATGTGACAGCCGGTTTTGAATCTCAAGCCGCAACACTAACAGCAAATTTCAACCCACTCACTGCCCTCAGGGTCCCTCCATTAAGATCACATTTTCGACAGCGTCAGAGCTCTTAACAGCATACTGAATTACTTGTTTTCTACAGAAGCCGTCCAAGACAGCCGAGTCGGAAAAAGCATTAATCGACCGCTGAAGCTTTCAAGGCGGAACAGAACGACTGTCGGAGACACGGACAGGTGAACAGGTGGCCACGGGGAGAAGAACATGCAATTCAAATGAATCTAGCTCATTAGCCCAGTAATGTCTTCACAGAGTCTATGTTGAGATGATTTGGATCAGAGGAGGACAAAGCTGAGTGGATGAGATTAGGGGCCTTTTGAGAAGACGGTATTTTTCTTCCTCCTGCAAAAACCTGTAATTTCTGTTTCGCTTTTATTTTCTTTGGACTAGATAATGGAGCAGCGGTCTTGGAAGTATCTGCAGGAGGATGGGATGATGTTGGAGGAGTGATGAGGTGTGTTTCAGGGAGATTAGAGAGGAGGATGGGATGATGTTGGAGGAGTGATGAGGTGTGTTTCAGGGAGATTAGAGAGGAGGATGGGATGATGCTGGAGGAGTGATGAGGTGTGTTTCAGGGAGATTAGAGAGGAGGATGGGATGATGCTGGAGGAGTGATGAGGTGTGTTTCAGGGAGATTAGAGAGGAGGATGGGATGATGCTGGAGGAGTGATGAGGTGTGTTTCAGGGAGATTAGAGAGGAGGATGGGATGATGCTGGAGGAGTGATGAGGTGTGTTTCAGGGAGATTAGAGAGGAGGATGGGATGATGCTGGAGGAGTGATGAGGTGTGTTTTAGGGAGATTAGAGAGGAGGATGGGATGATGCTGGAGGAGTGATGAGGTGTGTTTCAGGGAGATTAGAGAGGAGGATGGGATGATGCTGGAGGAGTGATGAGGTGTGTTTCAGGGAGATTAGAGAGGAGGATGGGATGATGCTGGAGGAGTGATGAGGTGTGTTTCAGGGAGATTAGAGAGGAGGATGGGATGATGTTGGAGGAGTGATGAGGTGTGTTTCAGGGAGATTAGAGAGGAGGATGGGATGATGCTGGAGGAGTGATGAGGTGTGTTTCAGGGAGATTAGAGAGGAGGATGGGATGATGCTGGAGGAGTGATGAGGTGTGTTTCAGGGAGATTAGAGAGGAGGATGGGATGATGCTGGAGGAGTGATGAGGTGTGTTTCAGGGAGATTAGAGAGGAGAAGAACACTCACAGGAAGTCCAGGCATTCCCAATAGGCCTCGAGGTCCAAGCAGACCAACGTTCCCCTGGTGAGACACAGTGGTTAGACAAAAACAATAATAGCCAGACAAAACAATAAAACATAAACGACATTTATACTTTTTTTAAATATATATATATATATTTTAAATATATTTTCTATAGTTTGCTTCACCAAACACAAAAAGTGTTATATGTTATTGCGTGGAAAGTGACTGGTAAACAACCAAAACAACAGTTTAGGCTTTAGATGAATCTGAGGTTGAGGAAATACTAGAAGATACCCTACCTGCATCCCCTTTGGGCCATCAAGCCCTTTAACTCCCGGCTGTCCAAGACGACCCTGCAACACGTACAGCCATCATTTTACATTCGTAGACTGTGTGGGGAAACCTTGTCATTTTTGTTTATTGTTAATGTTTTGTTTATTGTTTATGTTTTGTTTATTGTTTGTTTACCTTGGGCCCGTCCACCCCCGGGGGTCCGGCAGGTCCCATGTCACCTTTCTCTCCCTGGAGGGACAAACACAGCTGGTCAGAGTCTGAGGCACATCTTCCAAGCCAGCCTTCCTCAACCCTGGTCCCCGGGACCCCCTGTCCTGCATGTTTGAGGTGTTTCCCTCTTCTTACACACCTGGGACCTGTCCCATAAAGCGCGTTTATCAAATAAGCCAGGCTTATGTCAGCTACTTTCCTTGACGTAAGCCTGGTTTATTTGCCAAACTCGCTTTATGGAACAGGCCCCTGGTTCAAATGAATGAGTAATTCTGAAGTTCAGCAGAAGCCTTGTAACCACCCATTTCTTCAGATCAGGTGTGTTGGAAGAGAGAATCCTCTGGAACATACATGGCAGGGGCCCCCTGAGGACCAGGATTGAGAAAGAGCATCCATCACCTGGAGTTTACTTACCTCTGGGCCTGTCTCTCCGGTGTCCCCCACCTCTCCTCTCAAGCCAAGCAGGCCCTGGAAGATAAGAGCTGCGTTGAATATCTAGCATCAGGTTATGGGTTTATATCATCACTGCATCAGGAGATGGGTCTATATCATCACTGCATCAGGTGATGGGTCTATATCATCACTGCATCAGGTGATGGGTCTATATCATCACTGCATCAGGTGATGGGTCTATATCATCACTGCATCAGGTGATGGGTCTATATCATCACTGCATCAGGTGATGGGTCTATATCATCACTGCATCAGGTGATGGGTCTATATCATCACTGCATCAGGTGATGGGTCTATATCATCACTGCATCAGGTGATGGGTCTATATCATCACTGCATCAGGTGATGGGTCTATATCATCACTGCATCAGGTGATGGGTCTATATCATCACTGCATCAGGTGATGGGTCTATATCATCACTGCATCAGGTGATGGGTCTATATCATCACTGCATCAGGTGATGGGTCTATATCATCACTGCATCAGGTGATGGGTCTATATCAACACTGCATCAGGTGATGGGTCTATCATCAATGCAGCGTTTCTCCCCCAGTACTGGTTCATCAACCCGTCGTTTATTTAAGAAGACGAAGGAGGTGCAGTAAAGAATGCTACTTCTTTTTAAGGGGTATTTTCATGCTTTATTGGACAGAGATAGATGGAGGTAGACAGAAAGGCGCCGCGCTGGGAAGGATCAGCTGGACTCACGATCGACCCCGCCCATCCTGGAGGACCCATCCATCCCAGGTCCCCTTTCTCTCCCTGTGAAGGAGACGAGAACCAGGGTTGGACAAAAGTTGAGTTTGTCCAAACCTCAGAGTTGCACGCGTGTCAGTGTTTGTGAATGTGAGTTTGTGACCTCTGACCTTCGGGCCTCTCTCCCCTCTGGACCCTCGGAGACCAGCCTTCCCTCGCTTCCCCTGTGGATGTTTACACTCTTAACGCAACAAGCAATAATACATAGAACACACACACACACACACACAAATGCACGCACAAACACACACACACCTTTCCCAACCTAATCTTACACTCTTAGCACACCAGGCAAAAATAAATGAAAATTCTCACTCACTCACCCTCACATACACCTTTCCCAACAGAATTGTTTATTTATGAAGGGATTCACATCTAGTATGTGCATGCCTGCAGTTTGCCTCGTGAAATTAACAAGATTGAATCCAACTGCTCCTCACCTTCCTCCCGGCGTGACCTGCCCTCCCTGGCGATCCGTCTCTGCCGCCATCTCCCTGCAGGAAGAACACAAATCAACAACAACAAGGACATCCTCTCACCTGTCCGTGTGCTAAAGTGGCTTTGGGAAGGCCAAAAGGTATCTAGGCCAGCGAGTGAGCTGTGATTGGATGGCAAGAATAGTTTAAAAAGAAAAATACAATAAAAATGAGAAGAGACAGGGAGATCTGACCTTCTCTCCTTTGAAGCCCTGCTTTCCCTCCGGCCCCGGGTTTCCCCTCCGCCCCTGGAACAGCAACAGCGTCATTTAGTCATTTAGCAGACGCTCTTATCCACAGCGACTTACAGTAAGTACAGGGACATTCCCCCCGAGGCAAGTAGGGTGAAGTGCCTTGCCCAAGGACACAACGTCATTTGGCTTAGCCGGGAATCGAACTGGCGACCTTCTGATTAATAGCCCGATTCCCCACCACTCAGCCACCTAACTCCCTAGCGACGGAAGACATGTTCAAGAAGGGGAGATTGGAAGAGATTGGGACATTGGTGCTGTTAAGCCTTCTGTAACGACCACTATGTATTTTCTTCTCTATAGTTTTCCTGGGTGTTTTTCCTTGTCTTCCTTGAGGGTTGAGGTTGGCTGAGGGGCAGTTCCATGGGCATATGTGAAGCCCTCTGTGACATTGCTTGTAAAAAAGGGCTTTAGTAATAACATTGGATTTAATTTGATTTTCATTCAATTCTGGATCCACCCATACGACCCCCGCAGTACAATTAAAACAGAAATCTTACTGGAAGGAATTCAATCAATCCTGTCCACAAATGTGGAAACTGTCCTTTGGCTTCAGAGAATGCTTAAAGCATATCACAGTAAATCACAATGCATACAATCCTAAATCATGCACAGTACAGACCGTCCCCGTTTCCGTCCCCGTCCCCCCCCTGTCTCACCTGGGCCCCGGGGGGGCCAGCTGGTCCCTGAGGTCCCACCTCACCCGGAGGCCCCTAAGGAGGGGGGGGAAACACAGAGAACAGCAGCAATGATACCTGGTTATGTAGAGTCTCATTACAGTGAGACGCTGAGAAGGTGCAGTAGGTCATACATATTTCAGCAGTTTAATTTTCTCTAGACCAGAGTGAGACGCTAAGAAGGTGCATTAGGTCATACTTATTCAAGCAGTTTAATTTTCTCTAGACCAGAGAGTGAGAGAGTTTGAGACAGTACAGTAGATAATAATATGTATGTAAATCTGAATCACCTCCAGACCAGGTAGTTCTGCTGGCCCTCTGATGCCTGGTACACCATCTGGACCCTGGGGGAAACAAGCAGAAAGACCAGGATCAGGACATCAATATCACGTGTCTGTGATGAGATAAAGGACTGACATGGGCCAGATGTATCAAGAAAATCTAGACGTATCAGGAATGTCAAGAGGTGATGATATTCTGCGCAGGGTTTTGGGATCCCGTCTGTGGCTGACAGCACCTGTTCTCCTGGTTCTCCTGGTTCCCCTGGTTCTCCTTTGAGGCCCTCGACCCCCGGCACCCCCTGGAGGCCCAGGTAGCCCTCAGGGCCAGCCTTCCCCACGGCCCCCTGAAACGGAGAACGCGCTCAGCCGATCAGAGCTGCTGCACCAGGCACTGGAAACCCCCACCACTCAAGCTCTGACCGCTCTCAAGTACATAATACTAAAAACATCTCATTACTGAACCAATTATAAGGTTGTTAATTATGTACTGAAAAGTAAATTGCTTGGGTAACTTTAGTTTGACGTTTGATTAAGTGGTTTCCTGGCAGGTCATGGGTGTTCTGGATGCTTCTGGGTTTCCAGTGTGGCTGGGTGTGTAGGATGTCCTCCAGGTGGAGCACAGACAATCATACTCACTGGAGGTCCTGGCTTCCCTGAGTCACCTCGCACCCCTACGGGTCCAGCCACACCCTGTAAACAACAACAACAACCACATCAACAGAGCAAACATCAGAGACGAGGAATTGTGGCAGACGACCCCTTTAAGCTCTTTATATCAGGGGGCGGTGATAGCCTGTCAGGGACTAAATCATGTCTGGATCATTACCAGAGGGCCAGACTGCCCCAGGGGACCAAGCGATCCACTCTCCCCAGCCTTCCCCTGGAGGGAGGGAGAGAGAGAGAGAGAGAGAGAGAGGGAAAACACAGAGAGAGAAAACACAGAGAGAGAGAGAGAGAGAGAGAGAGAGAGAGAGAGAGAGAGAGAGAGAAAGAAAGAGAGAGAGAGAGAAAGAGAGAGAGAGAGAAAGAGAGAGAGAGAGAGAGAGAAAACACAGAGAGAGAAAACACAGAGAGAGAAAGAGAGAGAGAGAGAGAGAGAGAGAGAGAGAGAGGGTAAGTCAGAGACACAGATTGGAGTAGCTCATGTGGACTTTGTCTGGTCTGAAATGAGACTGAGTTCTGTCTAGACATCCATCACCTCCCCTGCCTGAGGAGGAGTGTGGAGGCAGCCTTACCTTCTCCCCCTGGGGGCCCTCTGGCCCCGGCGGGCCCCTGGGCCCCAGGACGCCCTGAGGGGGACAAAGACACACAGGTCTTATTTCTTCAGGCGTGTCTGGACACTGGCAATGGCTGAACCAGAGGCCTTACTGACAGCCAATAGTACCAGTAGTCGTTACAGTAGGTAGGTACTGGATGGATGGATGGATGGATCAATATTTATATGTATTAGTATGTGTAAGTACTTCCAATTGTGTGACCACAGTTGAAGGGTTAATATGTGTCAACATTAGAGGCAGTAGGTGATCCAGGAGATCCTAGCTCCCTAGCTCCTGTGAGGTGTAAACAGATCGATACTGTCCTGTTTGTTTGTAAACAGATCGATACTGTCCTGTTTGTTTGTAAACACACGCCATTTCCTGGGATTGTTTACCTGTAGTCCTGTCAGTCCTACAGGCCCCTCCCTCCCCATCAGTCCTGGCTGACCCTGGAGAACACACACACACACACACACACACACACACACACACACACACACACACACACACACAGGGTTACCATCGAACACACTGTACAGTCTGTACAGTCAGGTCCAGTTGTCAGATATTCCGTCGTGAGCCTCTGATCTCACGGTGAAGTATCATGATGGGGGGAACAGAAACAGGTGTGTGAGTGAGAGGGTGGAATGCAGCGAAGGGCCCAGGCCCAATCGGAATCCAGACCAGTGAGGAACATTCTTATCAACAATAACAACCTGTCAAACAGGCTCCTGTGTGATTCACTGAACAGTCCAGTTCTGATGGGAGTTTCACACCTACCATCAGACCCATGTGACCTTTCTCTCCCTTGGTCCCCCTCTCTCCTTTGTCCCCGACGGCCCCCCAGGGCCCCTCCAGGCCGGTGAACCCCAGCGGTCCCACTTCCCCCTGCACACACACACACACACACACACACATCACAGGCCTATCTATATTATCCCAGTGCGTGAATACATGGAGGAAGCCTCTACCATGATAGTGCAGTATGATACTGCAGTAGAGTCAGTAGAGGCAGTGCAGTATGGTATGGGACTGCAGCAGAGGCAGGACAGAGGGATAGTTTACCTTCTCCCCTTTGGGTCCTGAGTTTCCAGCGTCTCCAGGGTGACCAACGTTACCCTGGCAACGAGAGTGGACATGAGAATGTTTCGCGTCTACAGAGTTATGGAAGTGTGAATCGTTCGCTACCAGGCCACAACATAATATTTGTATGTTCACTTGTTTGTTGTGATCATATTATTATTATACTATACATGACATGTCTTTTATTTATGTGTTCATAGTCGTTGCTTCGTTTCATTCCTTATTTTCCTATCTCTGTTCCTGCTCCTGTGACACCCACAGTTTCCTTCCTGGGGGATCAAAAGAGTGCTGTCTTGTCTCCTACCTCCTTGCCTAGGGGTCCGGGGGGCCCCAGAGGCCCCGGGGGGCCCTGCAGCCCCCTCTCTCCTGCCACCCCCGGGGGGCCGAGTTTCCCACACGACCCAAGGTCCCCCTGTCACAAGGCAGAAGGACAGGGAGTTCTGAGACACCGGTAGCAGCAACCGTAAAGCCACCATTAAATCATTATAAATCATTTATTCATTAAGGAGGTGCTTTAAATCCAAAGTGACAGAACAAATGGTGCGTTTAGAAAGTGGAGCAGGAGATAAGAGGATCAGAAGTGACGTAGTTACAGCCGCATTTCCAGTCAAGGAACGGCAGTCTGATCCTCATGGAGGACAGCATCACCGACCAAGGTGATCTTTGTTTACGTTTCATCAAAACTCCCGACGACAGCAGGGTTCCCTGCTCTTGCTTCTTCCCAGATCGTTTTCATAAGTAAGGACTTGTCCCTGAACATGCCCAGTGACATACAGGTTAAACAAACAAACCTACCTGATCTCCCTTTCCTCCTGCCGGGCCCTCCACACCTGTCAGTCCCGGGACTCCCTGAAGCCACAAGAGAACCGTCAACACCACCCTGACATGACCTTTAAAAGATGACAGGTTCCTGTGAGGAACCCGACTGTGTGGATGGAGGGCGTTCTACTGGACCCACCTGCTGTCCATCCAGCCCAGGGGGCCCCATGTCCCCTGCAGAGCCTAGCATCCCCTGGGAGACGAACCAAGACAGCGACCGGGAATCAGGGATTAGTTAGTATGTCTCCTTCATGATAATGTAGATCATCTTTCACCATGTCTCCTTCATGATAATGTAGATCATCTATCACCATGTCTCCTTCATGATAATGTAGTTCATCTATCACCATGTCTCCTTCATGATAATGTAGATCATCTATCACCATGTCTCCTACAGTATCGTATGGATCGTATGTACTAACCAGGTCTCCTCTCTCCCCCGCTGGTCCATGTAATCCATCGGCTCCTTGCATGCCCTGGAAAACAGCGTCTCACAGCTCAAGGCACAGATCAAATAAAGATAGACTAGTCGGTATTGGAACGATTACGACAGAATCTTTTCCTAAACGTTGGTGGTATGCAGGTGCCGCACAATGTTGAAAAACAGCTCCCACTCACCAGAGTTCCAGAGGGGCCGTCTGCGCCTGGTGCCCCCAGGGGGCCTCTCCCTCCCCTGGGCCCCGGCTTCCCCAAGCTCCCATCTGGTCCCGCAAGGCCTGGAGGGCCCTGGAAAAACACACACATATTATCCATCCACATACAGGTCATCTATCACCTCATGGCGCTGCTGAGAGGACAGTGTTCAGACTGACAAGTGTTATCACTCACAGGAGGGCCGTCGATCCCTTTGGATCCCAGATCTCCATGCCGACCCTGGGAGGAAAACAAGCCAGGGTCAGCAACAGATGCACATGCTGTGCACGCTACCACAGACAATGGAATCTGTTCCTGTGTTTGTTCCCTGTGGAGGGAGTGTTTCTGGGAAATGTAGTTCTTTTGAGTTGATTTCTCACCTGAGGTCCCGAGGGCCCTCTCTCTCCAGGTGAACCTGGCACACCCTGAAAAACACAGACAGGTCACCCACAGACGAGCCACTAGTACACACACACACACACACACACACACACACACGGCCAGCTGGTGTGCTGAGGAAGCGGTCCATTACAGCATGATCACACCCAGTCCAACAATAACATCTCAGTTTAACAATTAACACATTCAAATACAGAGCAATGAAATCGACATGGTAAGGCAATGTGCTATATAAATAAAGTCATCTTCTTCTTCTTATAATGATCTCAAGGTCAACATCCTCAACAGTCTGGTGAAGCTCCATGAGCACTGCGGCTACTTACTGGAGGCCCTGGCTTCCCTGCTGGGCCTGGGAGGCCTCTGAGCCCCGTCTCACCCTGCAACACACACCAGACGGGATGTCACGTGATGTCATCAGACGTGATGTCACGTGATGTCATCAACCATGTGGTGATGTGATGTCATCAAGCATGTGATGTCACGTGATGTCATCAGACGGGATGTCACGTGATGTCATCAACCATGTGGTGATGTGATGTCATCAAGCATGTGATGTCACGTGATGTCATCAGACGGGATGTCACGTGATGTCATCAACCATGTGGTGATGTGATGTCATCAAGCATGTGATGTCACGTGATGTCATCAGACGGGATGTCACGTGATGTCATCAACCATGTGGTGATGTGATGTCATCAAGCATGTGATGTCATGTGATGTCATCAAGCATGTGGTGTCAGCAAACATGTGGTGATGTGATGTCATCAAGCATGTGATGTCATGTGATGTCATCAAGCATGTGGTGTCAGCAAACATGTGGTGATGTGATGTCATCAAGCATGTGATGTCATCAAACAACCGTAAAACACACAAGACTCAAACACCACCACGTTTAGACCATTTGAACGTCTTACGACACAGTTGCCTCTGTGTGTATTTGGGTCATCACAGAGCACGAGTGTAGAGTAGGTCCTAAAGAAGGAGGGGCCTCACCCTTTCACCCATGTGACCTGATGTCCCGCGCATTCCCACGTTTCCTGGGAGACCCTGAAGGAGAGAGCAGCAGCACGTGAGACAGGGGCAACACGCCACGCTTTCATATGCGTGTGACGTGTGTGTTGACGGACCTCGAGTGTCCTCACATTGCAGCGATTACAAGACAAACAGGAACACACACTCTGCTGCGTGAGCAGAGGTGGAGGGACATGTACGGCCGTCACGAGCTTCACTTACATACATGCCTACTGGCCCCTGGGAGCCCTCCAAGCCTGGCTTTCCAGTGAAGCCCTGGAGGAAGAAGACGCAGCAAAGCACACACACACCCACGTATGCACATACAAACACACAGACACGCACGTACACACATAAGCATAGACACAAACACACGTATACATATATAATGATACACTATTATCAACATGTACTGTACAAAAAGCGCAGTGTGGGACTCACCCTGTCTCCAGGTGGGCCAGGGGGGCCCTGTGGCCCCAGTTGCCCAGGTAGACCCTGCCAGAGAGACAGCATTCACTCTCACTGTGATGAGGGGCCCTGGCCCTGTTTACACTGTGATGAGGGGCCCTAGGCCTGTTTACTCTGTGATGAGGGGCCCTAGCCCTGTTTACACTGTGATGAGGGGCCCTAGCCCTGCTTACACTGTGATGAGGGGCCCTAGCCTTGCTTACACTGTGATGAGGGGCCCTAGGCCTGTTTACACTGTGATGAGGGGCCCTAGGCCTGTTTACTCTGTGATGAGGGGCCCTAGCCCTGCTTACACTGTGATGAGGGGCCCTAGGCCTGTTTACACTGTGATGAGGGGCCCCTAGGCCTGTTTACACTGTGTTGAGGGGCCCTAGGCCTGTTAACACTGTGATGAGGGGCCCTAGGCCTGTTTACACTGTGATGAGGGGCCCTAGCCCTGTTTACACTGTGATGAGGGGCCCTAGCCCTGCTTACACTGTGATTAACTGCTTTAAATACCCTTCAGTGACAGATGGATGACATGTCTTACCGGCTGTCCTGGGGGTCCGTCCGGACCTGGTGCTCCAGCAATGCCCTGGAACCCCTGGAGGAGCAGAGGAGAGGAGGAGCAGAGGAGAGGAGGAGAGGAGGAGACGAGGTGCGGAGGAGAGGAGGAGCAGAGGAGAGGGGATAGGAGGAGGAGCAGAGGAGAGGAGGAGCGGAGGAGCAGAGGAGAGGAGGAGCGGAGGAGCAGAGGAGCGGAGGAGAGGAGGAGCAGAGGAGAAGAGGAGCAGAGGAGAGGAGGAGCGGAGGAGCGGAGGAGAGGAGGAGTGGAGGAGCAGAGGAGCAGAGGAGAAGAGGAGAGGAGGAGCGGAGGAGAGGAGAGGAGGAGGAGAGGAGGAGCAGAGGAGAGGAGGAGCGGAGGAGAGGAAGAGCGGAGGAGCGGAGGAGAGGAGGAGCGGAGGAAAGGAGGAGAGGAGGAGAGGAGGAGCGGAGGAGAGGAGGAGAGGAGGAGCGGAGGAGAGGAGGAGCGGAGGAGCGGAGGAGCGGAGGAGCGGAGGAACGGAGGAACGGAGGAGAGGAGGAGAGGAGGAGCGGAGGAGAGGAGAGGAGGAGGAGAGGAGGAGCAGAGGAGAGGAGGAGCGGAGGAGAGGAAGAGCGGAGGAGCGGAGGAGAGGAGGAGCGGAGGAGAGGAGGAGAGGAGGAGAGGAGGAGCGGAGGAGAGGAGGAGAGGAGGAGCGGAGGAGAGGAGGAGCGGAGGAGCGGAGGAGCGGAGGAGCGGAGGAACGGAGGAACGGAGGAGAGGAGGAGAGGAGGAGCGGAGGAGAGGAGGAGAGGAGGAGAGGAGGAGCAGATCACCAGAGGTAAACATGGCTGCAGTGAAGGAAGACAAGAACTGACAAACCTGAGAGAGTTGTAGCTAGTCCTACTGCCTGTGACAAACCTGAGAGAGTTGTAGCTAGTCCTACTGCCTGTGACAAACCTGAGAGAGTTGTAGCTAGTCCTACTGCCTGTGACAAACCTGAGACAGTTGTAGCTAGTCCTACTGCCTGTGACAAACCTGAGACAGTTGTAGCTAGTCCTACTGCCTGTGACAAACCTGAGAGTTGTAGCTAGGCCTACTGCCTGTGACAAACCTGAGAGAGTTGTAGCTAGTCTACTGCCTGTGAGAAACCTGAGAGAGTTGTAGCTAGTCCTACTGCCTGTGACAAACCTGAGAGAGTTGTAGCTAGTCCTACTGTCTGTGACAAACCTGAGAGAGTTGTAGCTAGTCTACTGCCTGTGACAAACCTGAGAGAGTTGTAGCTAGTCTACTGCCTGTGACAAACCTGAGAGAGTTGTAGCTAGTCTACTGCCTGTGAGAGCAGAGTCGCTGGGAACTTTACAATGCAAATACATCACTAATGGGAATTGATGACGCAACACAATAATGCATCACTGGTGGTTGATTCCATAAACAACTGAGTGGATTAATTTAGGGTAAATTGTTGCTCAATCGTCTGATTAATTTGTTAGCAATTATGAGTAAATTGGATCAAATGTACCGTGCGCAGTAATAGGACTACTGGATTATGACGTTTAAAGAGTTCTTTAGCTTGAGTAATATGTTCGTTTTTGTTAATGAAACCTCTTAGTGGTGTAACCATGGTAACACAGTTGGATCATGAACCATGGATTGACTTTAATACACAACAGCTCATCCCTGTCTGTGTAACAGACCTGCAGATGTGAAGATAACCCTGAGGTAAACACTGGACACAATTCCACTAAACATGATTATAATCAACCTATCCTCATGTCCTTTATCTCCCTGTGGTGTTATTAGATCATAACACAGAACACTGTCCAGGTCACCAGGTCAGTCATCCTTTTTCATCATCATTAATCCACATCATAAAATATATAATTCACATCCCTCATATTCAGCGGTTGACAAGCCTGTGAGGGGACTGCATGTGTGTGTGCTGATGCAATAGCTTCACTGACCAACCACACACACTTCTAACTCTCCCACACACTCATAAACACCCACAAACACACACTCCTAACCCATACACACACTCCTAACCCATACACACACTCCTAACCCATACACACACTCCTTACCCACACACACACACACTCCTAACTCCCCCCCACACACTCCTAACCCCCCCCCACACACACACACACACACACACGTGTTCACAGCACACCCGTTAACGAGCCTAGGGACACACCTGATCCCGTTAACTAGACGGTAGCAGGTACTTTCCTGCCCTGTTAAAATTTGGCCTTCAGCTGAGTTTGTTGTGATTGGCTGCTCGTGAACACCGTAAAACGGCATCATATAATCCGAGGGGGTTACTTGTAAAAATGTGATAAGGTGTTTTCATTAGCTGGGGGGGCTGTCGTCCTGGCCTCAGGGCTTAGGGGAAGGAGCCCGTGATGTCATTGAGGGTGCACTACAAGTCACTGGAAGACTGACCAGCGTGCTAGTCTGGTCCAACACTGGAAGACTGACCAGCGTGCTAGTCTGGTCCAACACTGGAAGACTGACCAGCGTGCTAGTCTGGTCCAACACTGGAAGACTGACCAGCGTGCTAGTCTGGTCCAACACTGGAAGACTGACCAGCGTGCTAGTCTGGTCCAACACTGGAAGACTGACCAGCGTGCTAGTCTGATCCAACACTGGAAGACTGACCAGCGTGCTAGTCTGGTCCAACATTGGAAGACTGAACAGCGTGCTAGTCTGGTCCAACACTGGAAGACTGACCAGCGTGCTAGTCTGGTCCAACACTGGAAGACTGACCAGCATGCTAGTCTGGTCCAACACTGGAAGACTGACCAGCGTGCTAGTCTGGTCCAACACTGGAAGACTGACCAGCGTGCTAGTCTGGTCCAACACTGGAAGACTGACCAGCGTGCTAGTCTGGTCCAACACTGGAAGACTGACCAGCGTGCTAGTCTGGTCCAACACTGGAAGACTGACCAGCGTGCTAGTCTGGTCCAACACTGGAAGACTGACCAGCGTGCTAGTCTGGTCCAACACTGGAAGACTGACCAGCGTGCTAGTCTGGTCCAACACTGGAAGACTGAACAGCGTGCTAGTCTGATCCAACACTGGAAGACTGACCAGCGTGCTAGTCTGGTCCAACATTGGAAGACTGAACAGCGTGCTAGTCTGGTCCAACACTGGAAGACTGACCAGCGTGCTAGTCTGGTCCAACACTGGAAGACTGACCAGCGTGCTAGTCTGGTCCAACACTGGAAGACTGACCAGCGTGCTAGTCTGGTCCAACACTGGAAGACTGACCAGCGTGCTAGTCTGGTCCAAAACTGGAAGACTGACCAGCGTGCTAGTCTGGTCCAACACTGGAAGACTGACCAGCGTGCTAGTCTGATCCAACACTGGAAGACTGACCAGCGTGCTAGTCTGGTCCAACATTGGAAGACTGAACAGCGTGCTAGTCTGGTCCAACACTGGAAGACTGACCAGCGTGCTAGTCTGGTCCAACACTGGAAGACTGACGACAGGGCTGCGGTATGTATGTTGCTTAGAAGTGTCTCACCACTGGCCCTTCACTGCCGGCGATGCCCACCGCTCCAGAGAAGCCCTAGAAACACAAGAAAAAACTATCAGTGGAGCCACACACAGTGACGACACGTCTGGGGGTCACCTGTGGGCTGAGGAGCCGCACGTCCAACCACACTACCTTTAACATCGTGCAGGAAGCTTGAAATAAATCAACGCTACCGTCATGTAACAACGTTTATTGTCTGGCAAAGTGGACGAGAGTCGAATGGAGGTTGATGAGTGTGGAGGCGAAACAGGAAATCTGCAGTGTGTGATAGAGATCGTGCTTGAATGCAGCGCGCCCTCTCAGCGACAGCGCTCGCAACACTGCCCTCTGCTGTCCAGAACCGGAACTGCAACAACACAGGTCCGAACAACGAGCAGGTTGAATACGTTTAGAACCAAACTCAGATCCAGTTCGACCCAATCGAACTGCAACTGTTTGAAACATGTTTCACGAGCTGTGAGGTCAGTCTACGCAGGAGGGCCCAGGCGCGACAGCAGGCGAGGAGGTGCTACGAGGTGTCGACGACAGCAGGCGAGGAGGTGCTACGAGGTGTCGACGACAGCAGGCGAGGAGGTGCTACGAGGTGTCGACGACAGCGCGCTGACATTCAAGACTGGAAGGGTGTGTTCATGGTTTGGAAATATGATATAGAATGGGAACCTGTGTACCAGGCTTTCCTTCTGCTCCCTCTGTCCCAGCAGGCCCTGGTAAACCCTGTCAGAGACAAGAGCACACACACACACAAACATTGCTACAACTCTTTTCAGAATGTAATATTTATACTGTGGCATTGGATCAATGATGGAGAAACAGCATCTGTTGCTGTAAAAGCTTAGTTCAGGTAAATCTGTCTAAAACAGCGATGTAGCGATGCGCTCCCTGATCACCAGGACGACAGAGTACTCACTGGAGGACCAGGTTGACCAGCGGGACCTCTCTGTCCAGAGCGGCCCTGAGGAGAGGAGAAGCTGCCGTTACTACAGAGCCACACCCACAGGAACACAGCCACACCCACAGCAAGAAGTATAGTTCACTGTCACAGTGCACAGCATAGTCCAGTAGAGTCCAGTAGAGTCCGGTAGAGTCCGGTAGAGTCCGGTAGAGTCCAGTAGAGTCCAGTAGAGTCCAGTAGAGTTCAGTAGAGTTCAGTAGAGTCCAGTAGAGTCCAGTAGAGTTCAGTAGAGTCCAGTAGAGTCCAGTAGAGTCCAGTAGAGTTCAGTAGAGTCCAGTAGAGTCCAGTAGAGTTCAGTAGAGTCCAGTAGAGTCTTACCTTGGTTCCTCTGGGTCCTAGTTTTCCACTCCGTCCGTCCAGTCCTCTGTGTCCCTTCAAAATGAGATATTTATTAGAATGACTTATTCTTATTATATTTGTACATGTTATTAGTTATTCATGAGAATATTTAATCGGGTTTGGAATCTACAGCTCTCTCTCCATCTCTCTGAGCTGGGTGAGATTGATTTGAGATCAAGGTACTGTAGCATGCATGCTGATAGCTCAAGTGAGCTTCATCGAACTTGAAAATACGTTTGACGTTTTAAAAACAGAATGGCAGCTGACCTTTAACCCCTCTCTGCCCAGTCTCCCTTGAGGGCCGGTGTCTCCGATCTCCCCCTGTGCCAGGAAAGGAATCACACACACAGGAGACGATGAGCAGGGTGGGCTGACCATCCAGCGACTGAGGAAGCGCTGTGTCACTGCAGGTAGAGTCAGCACACCTCCAAGCCTTTGATGCCGGGTTGACCTTTGAACCCTGGGAACCCAGGGAAGCCGGCAGAACCACTCTCTCCTTGACGACCCCGAATACCAGACGCCCCATCAAACCCCTGGAAGGGGCGGGTGTGGGGGGTGGTAAGCAGTAAGGACAGGACAGTTTGTTAGGTAACATTCGTGTCTTGTAAATCAACAGGGAAAGGGGCAAAGATGGATTTCAGGACTACGGCGCACGCATGGGACTCTTACCCTGTCTCCCTTTGGTCCAGGGTCACCTTGGTCTCCGTGAGGACCTCTGTTGCCCTGGGGAAAGGTCAGGGGTCAACAGGTCAAGGTTTTACAGGTCAAGGTCAAGTGAGAGAGAGAGAGAGAGAGAGAGAGAGAGAGAGAGAGAGAGAGAGAGAGAGAGAGAGAGAGAGGGGGGGGGGGGGGGGGGTTCAGACCAGGGATTACATTGGTCAGACTTGGGAAGCCTGTTACTTACAGGGATGCCGAGAAACCCCATTGGTCCTCTTGTTCCCGGAACACCCTGGAACCAATCAGGAACAGAGAAGGGATTTGTGAGGTTGTTGTACTTAGTGTCTGGTTGGTCTGTAGACTGTACAGTACAACATAAAGTACTATATGTTTCATTTTAGAGCTTGTATTCTTTGACTTTGTCTGCGCTGTTGGAGTAGCCTAAAAATCACAATTTAATTTCCAAAACTATGAATATATGACATATATGAAAACAACCTAAATACAGCTTTGTTAAACTGACCATCGCCTGCGACAATCAGGGACAGAGGAAGGATTCCTGAGTGTCCTGTTGTTCTGAAGGCTGAACAGCGCTGCACTAAACATTATACATGTAGTATATCTATAGTTACGCTGATCGTGGACTGGAGCCGTCACTAAAAGCCATGCTGAAGCACACATGCACACCAGCTGCTGGTTTACAGTTCCTCCAACAGTCAGATTTAGTAGATACTGTCGTCATTCCTACTTCAAAGTGACCCAGGGCCACTTTCCCCCTCATGACCCTCTTCCCAGGGTCTCTCATCAGCTGTGAGGAGGAGCAGAGACGGATCAGGTGACACCCAGGGCTGGGGGCTAGGACCCAGGCAGAGGGCCACCACCACAGTCTGATGTAGACCACCACAGTCTGATGAACACCACCACAGTCTGATGTAGACCACCACAGTCTGATGAACACCACCACAGTCTGACGTAGACCACCACAGTCTGATGAACACCACCACAGTCTAATGAACACCACCACAGTCTGATGAACACCACCACAGTCTGATGTAGACCACCACAGTCTGATGAACACCACCACAGTCTGATATAGACCACCACAGTCTGATGAACACCACCACAGTCTGATGTAGACCACCACAGTCTGATGTAGACCACCACAGTCTGATATAGACCACCACAGTCTGATGTAGACCACCACAGTCTGATATAGACCACCACAGTCTGATGTAGACCACCACAGTCTGATGAACACCACCACAGTCTGATGTACATCACTACTGTGTAATGGACTTATCCATCGCCACTCCTACACTTTATATTTAAAACTATTCCTGATCTTTACTGGCTCCCGAACCGCTGCTCGTGTTTTACAATTAACATGATTTATTTTTACAATTCTTGTCTGCTAACTGTGACCCTTTTGAACAGTTTGGTTACTCACCATTGGGCCCTCAAACCCCGGCTCCCCTCGGACTCCCTTAGGCCCTGAGGACCCCTGGGGTGCACGGTCAGAAGAGGTGGTCACCACAGGAGTGGTGAGAGAGGATGAGAGAGGATGAGAGAGGAGTGAGAGAGGATGAGAGAGGGGTGAGAGAGGATGAGAGAGGATGAGAGAGGATGAGAGAGGATGAGAGAGGATGAGAGAGGATGAGAGAGGGGTGAGAGAGGATGAGAGAGGATGAGAGAGAGGGGTGAGAGAGGGGTGAGACAGGAGTGAGACAGGGGAAACATCTTTGAATGTCTTCAGCATCAAGCATACCGACACTGGTTTAACTCAACCCGAAAAATACATTAGGAGTAACTTATCTGCATGCACTTGATGAAAGAATTAGGAGAGAGAGATACTAGATATACAGCACCTACATGTCTTCAGTAACCAGAGACCAACAAGTCACCCCATATGTTCTTTAAAAGCCAGGGTTTACAAGAGACGAGTTCATGAACTTTATGAGAGAGTGAGGAGGGGGGGAGGGGGGACACTTACAGGGTCACCTTTAGGACCAGGAAGTCCGCCCAGCCCAGTCAGTCCCTGTCAACACACAAACACACTACACGTCACCTTTGTCCTCAGCCACTTCCTGGTTCAAAATGACTTTTGAAAATTGCGATGGCGACGGTTTCCCAGAGATTCAAGTACAGCACGAGTCTGACTGACCTGGGTCCCTCTGGGTCCTGGAGGTCCAGTGCATCCCTCCAGCCCAAGGGGCCCCTGGGGAATCAAACACAAGACGTCACTCTGCTCTGGTCGCACTATGGTCCAAATAACTGCTTCATCTCATCAAAGGCTTTCCCCTTCAGACATCAACAAACTTATTAACGAAATGAGAGGAGAGAGGTGTACCTTGGGCCCTCTGGGGCCAACGCCTCCAGCCCCTCCCAGCTCCCCCTGGTGGACAGAACCAGGTTAGACACGCAGACTTAGGAAGAGGACAGTGATGGCTGACACTACTTTACAGGAATACATGGACACTAAAGTGGAAGTAATGGGTGATGAAGGGGGACTATCAACATGTTCATATTATCAACAACACAAATGAGGCTTCACCCAGTTCTATACTGCTCTATGTGAGATGTATGATTAGTGGGATCAGATGGCTGAGCGGTTAGGGAGTCGGACTATCAATCAGAAGGTTGTTGGTTCAATTCCCGGCCATGCCAAGTGACGTTGTGTCCTTGGGCAAGGCACTTCACCCTACTTGCCTCAGGGGGAATGTCCCTGTACTTACTGTAAGTCTCTCAGGATAAGAGCGTCTGCTAAATGTATGATATGTGCATCCCATGAATATACTATGTCTATATCTACATGAAATACATACAGTACCAGTCAAAAGTTTGGACACATTTTCCATTTTGACTGGCACTGTACATTGTATATAATGACATACGAATGATCACCATCTCACCTGAGACCCGTTCGCTCCCTGAGCGCCGACAGGACCAGTGAAACCAGACACTCCCTGAAGACAAACCAAACACACACTCAAACACACTGACAGAAGGCAGGGCTTGTCCCTCCTTCACATGGAGCTGGACGATGAAGCGGCTGCTGTAACTCACCACTGCCCCCGGTGGCCCTGGAGGACCGTCCAACCCGTTCTCCCCCTGCGGAAACAAATCAAACCTGGTTTGTTTAGCTCTCACAAGCAATGTCACAGAGGGCTTCACACACGCAAACACACAGGGAGGTCAACATCTACGTGGGTGAAGGTTTCTCCAGAGTGAGGCAGTGTTCCTCACCTCTGGCCCCTGGGTGCCCTCTGGGCCCAGCCTGCCTCGGACGCCCTGAGGACCCTGGACACAAACAGCACAGCAGAGAAGTGAGTCCATCAAGACTGCCTGGGCTGAGCTCAGCTTGAGGCGACACGTGTCGAGGAAACACACTTAACGGTCTAAACAGACACTTACCGGAGGGCCGACAAGGCCAGGGTGTCCATGTAAACCCTTGGAGCCCTACAGATGGAAACATAATTCAAGTTTTTTAAGAGTGAGCCCTAAGTTGTTGTAGTACCGTCTTTAGCCACTAAACGGCAGTGCACTCACACGACTTTGCAGAAAATGAGCAAACGGAAATGCTAATGTTTTTTTCAGGAAATACATATAAATAAATACAAATCAAAGTTTCTTTTTTCCAGTACTTTCTCGCCGGGCTCTCCTGCGTGTCCTCGCGGGCCCTTGGCTCCAGTGTGACCCTGAGACGAAGCAGAGAAACAGACGCAGAGGAACAGACGCAGAGGAACAGAAGCAGAGAAACAGTCCTCATCAGTAAGGATACGGCTGGGCATGGTCCTGACTGCACTCTGCACTCTGCAGCCAGTCCTCCAGACAGCACATATCCAGGAGCCAGGGTTAGGACCTGTCTACACTCTACTAGGGATGCACCCAATCCAGAGTTTTGGGGTTCGGCCAAAAATCCCCAAAACCAAATACCGAATCCTTCTCCCATCCTCAGTCCATTAACACAGTAAACACATTAATGAAGTAAACAACGTCCGCAGCAGAGCGTTTTTTTTGTTCTTTTTTTTTTTTTACTGTAAAAAAGACAAGAAGACAAGAGACACTTTTTCTGCTCACAAGTTCCATCGGTACTTTCTCTCAGCCTACTGCATTGAACGGTCCACCTACAGGTAAACACCTTCCCGTAATCAACGGCGGCATCATTATGTCGACCAGCGTAGCGCAAGCGTAGGGTTCGGTTTCGTTGGAAAATTTCTAAGGTTTGGCCAAATCCGAACCCCGTCAAAAATCTCTTGCTGAATGGCTCGCGTGACCATGTTTGAATGAGTGTGAGGGATGCTTGGGTCCAGAGCTCACCTCTTCCCCCTTCTGGCCCTGGGATCCAGGATCTCCTCGGTATCCCAGCGGGCCCTGGGCCAAACAAGACAACAACAACAGCGTCATCCACTCAGCCAGACATGAACCAAGCTCAGTGGTGAGAGCATTTGACTGAAGATTAAGAGGATGCCGGTTCAAATCTCCCCCTTGTCATCGCTTCGGATATGTCAAATCATTGGTTAAATGAATCCGTTCCAGGCCGGCATTACGATTCCCAACAGCTGATATGAGACATGGCAATGACGAGGTCATGGTGTACTGACTATTATAATATAATCAGTCTCCGGTGACCTATGACCTCTGACCCCTACCTGCGGTCCAGGAACGCCAGTTGAGCCAGAATGGCCGTCCTCTCCGTTCTGTCCATCTCTCCCAGGGAATCCCGCCTTGCCAGCTATTCCCCTGTCTCCACGGTCACCCTGCAACACAACACCACCATCACCACCATCACCACGGTCACCCTGCAACACAACACCACCATCACCACCATCACCACGGTCACCCTGCAACACAACACCACCATCATCACCATGGTCACCCTGCAACACAACACCACCTAACACTAACCCTCCTGCTGGCTGTCTCTCGGCTGAGTGGAGTGTTAAACTGTAGGCTCTGGGCGTGATGGGTTGTATACGTTCTAAAGGTGGCCAGGAGGATGAACGAGGTGTGGGCTTCTTGTGCTGCGTGCTGTGGGGGGAGAGGGGACCAGGGCGTGGGGGAGAGGGGACCAGGGGGTGGGGAGAGGGGACCAGGGGGTGGAGGAGAGGGGACCAGGGGGTGGGGGAGAGGGGACCAGGGCGTGGGGGAGAGGGGACCAGGGGGTGGAGGAGAGGGGACCAGGGGGTGGGGGAGAGGGGACCAGGGGGTGGGGGGTGGGGGAGAGGGGACCAGGGAGTGGAGGAGAGGGGACCAGGGAGTGGGGGAGACGGGCTTGGTTCCTGGGTCAGGTTTGCGAGTGTTTACCCACGGTCCAATGACCCGAAGGCTCTAGGTGTAGATGCTAGCGTGTGATTGGCTGGAAGAGACATGATATCTCCCTCTATGAAGACTGGGCATGGTATGAAAACGTAGCAAGATTGATGCGTACTGCATGTTTCACACACACACACACACACACACTCAAGCACACATGCACGCACTTGCGTACACAGAAACACACACACAAACATGCACACACACATTTCACCGGCCACGTGCATGCCCCAGTCCAGACACTGGAGGGTAGAGAGTTGGGAGGGAGAGGGGGGTGTTTACAGCTGTCCCAGACCTCACGCCTCTCTGATGTGGGTCTGTGTGGGTCGTGCCTCAGAGTCACAGCACGTTAGCAGTCAGTTCAGCTGAGGACGCTGACTCTCCAGGACAAACCCAGCGAAGGGGCTGACCCCAGAGGCTCTGTCCCCAGCCACACTGCCACCGTGGGCAGGGGAAGCTCCAGCGTTTGATTTGCGTTTTTGTTTGTGTGGTTGAGTGGGACGAGGGAGAGACTGAAAGGCTTAATACTTTTCGTTTTACGATCTGTTAAAACCAAAAGATTCAATCCAAAGTTGAATAAATGACATGTTTCATATTTCACTGGGGTACCCACAGAGAAGAAAATACAAAGTTTTCTTGGGATAAACACTTTTTAAATGGGGACAAAAAAGTAATCTTTGAAAAAAGGGCATTCAAATTCTCTCACAAATATGGAACCTCTTAATAAAAGCAATAAAACTTTTCATTTGTTGTTTTCCAGTAAAACTATAGTTACATCATTGGGAGTTGTGCAGTTATGCACAAACACACACACACAGTCACACACACATACAGTCACACACACAGACAGGCAGGTAGACAGGCAGACAGGTAGACAGGCAGACAGACAGACAGACAGACAGACAGACAGACAGGACAGGCAGGCAGACAGGCAGACAGGCAGACAGGCAGACAGACAGGCAGACAGGCAGACAGACAGACAGACAGACAGACAGGCAGACAGGCAGACAGGCAGACAGGCAGACAGACAGACAGACAGACAGACAGACAGACAGACAGGCAGACAGGCAGGCAGGCAGGCAGGCAGGCAGGCAGGCAGGCAGGCAGGCAGGCAGGCAGGCAGGCAGGCAGGCAGGCAGGCAGGCAGGCAGGCAGACAGGGTACTGACCATGTCTCCAGGTCGTCCTGGTGTCCCTGGATCCCCAGGTTCCCCCTGAGGCCCCTGGGTAAACAAGCCAGCCGTCACTCACCCCACAGTCTCCCGTAGCAACACACAGCACCTCCCCCTATCGGGCCCAGAACTCCCCAAACACAGAGCATCGATGACATCATGTGGTTATAGTAGCACAGCTGGTCAGGTGCTGCATGGGTCTCACCTGCGGTCCGGTCCTCCCCCCCTCTCCAGCTGGACCTGGTGGGCCCTGACTCGTCTGCAGCCCACAGAGAAGACACCAGGGTCAGGCTGAGGGAGCCATCACACACCCCACACACACACACTATACACACACCATACACACACACACACACACCACGGCACACTACCCAGGCTGAGGGAGCCATCACACACCCCACACACACACACTATACACACACCATACACACACACACACACACCACGGCACACTACCCAGGCTGAGGGAGCCATCACACACACCACACACACACACTATACATACTCATACACACCCCACACACACACACCATACACACACCATACACACACACACACACCACGGCACACTACCCAGGCTGAGGGAGCCATCACACACACACACACAGCCCAGACTGAGCAGGTTACCTCAGCTGGTCACGACATACTTACAGGCCAGCCAGCCTGGAGCAGCTGGAAGAAGGACGTTTGCTGAAAGAAGAGCGAGGAGGGAGTGTTTGAAATCACACGAAGCTTAAAAGACATGAGTCACATGACTAACAAACAGATTACTAATATTCCAGAACAGCTGTTCACAGATAACGTCTTACATAACAGCTATGAAAGGGCTCAGTGAGTTGGATGTGCTGATCCCTTCATCAGATCCAGACAGCAGTCTCCTTCGCTATGGAAACCAGCTGAGGACACTGCAAACCACCTTCTGCTTTCATGGGGGACGCGATACACTGTGACACAGACAGGACCCTCCGACCGGACGCCGCACGCAGCTCAGTAACCAATCACACAGCCTCTTTACACGCCCTCAGCATCTTTATCCAATAAGGTGGGTGCACTTTTCCATCCTGCTGATGTGGTGTTTTATACAGCCTGCAGCTGTGGCCTGGCTGGGGGGTGGGGGGGGGGGGGTCAACCCACGAGAGGACCAGAGCAGAGATCACACGAACCACACCTGCAAGGTGTCCAGACGCAACTGCCTCACAGCTGAAGAACACCTGGCATGGACCCTGGGCTGTGTACTAAAGGAGCTGTGTACCAAAGGAGCTGTGTACCAAAGGAGCTGTGTACCAAAGGAGCTGTGTACTAAAGGAGCTGTGTACTAAAGGAGCTGTGTACTATAGAAGCTGTGTACTAAAGGAGCTGTGTACCAAAGGAGCTGTGTACCAAAGGAGCTGTGTACTATAGGAGCTGTGTACTATAGGAGCTGTGTACTATAGGAGCTGTGTTCTAAAAGAGGCCCTGGATACCAAAGGAGCCCCAGGCTGCTCAGGTGACTCACCCTGAAAGCGGCCCAGTCCTCAGGGGCGTTTCTCCACAGGTAGAAGGAGGGTGTTCCAGGAGGGCCTGGGGGGCCTGGCTCCCCCCTCCGCCCAGGACGCCCCCCCACCCCCAGCTGACCCTGGGATGGACAGACAGACAGAGACAGAGTGAGAGAGTGTGTGTGTGTGTGAGAGAGAGAGAGAGAGAGAGAGAGAGAGAGAGAGAGAGAGAGAGACAGACAGACAGACAGACAGACAGACACAGAGAGACAGAGAGAGACAGAGAGAGACAAACAGAGACAGAGACGGAGACGGAGACGGAGAGACAGAGACAGAGACAGAGACAGAGACAGAGACAGAGACAGAGACAGAGACAGAGACAGAGACAGAGACAGAGACAGAGACAGAGACAGAGACAGAGACAGAGACAGACAGACAGACAGACAGACAGACAGACAGACAGACAGACAGACAGAGAGAGAGAGAGAGAGAGAGAGAGACAGACAGACAGACAGACAGAGACAGACAGAGACAGACAGAGACAGACAGAGACAGACAGAGGACACCCTCATTTAAGAACAACCGCTCATGCATATGACTGGAAACAGAGTAAGATATTCAGGATAGGCTCCCTGATCAAATCTGAATGATTTTCTTTAGCGGTATACTTCTCTACGCCCCTACCCCCCTGCCATCACTTGGCACTAGGCAGTTAGTGAACCCCTGAGCAAAAGATGTCCGACTTCTACATAAGCCCACAGTGTTGATATTAATGACCGGGCTGGAAGAGGAGGGAAGAGGAGGGGTTTAGGGTTATGAACACAATGTGGTTTGAAGCAAACTTGAGTCATTGAAATCTGTCTGCACCACAGAATAAATGCTCTGAGAATGCCGCAGGGTCGACAAGCCAACAGGACATTGAATCATAGATCGTTAGGTTGTGAACACACTCCACCTGAAGCTATAGTGAAGCCGGGCTCCTCTTACCTTGTCACCTTTGAACCCTGGAAAGCCATTGGGACCAGGGTGACCCTGCAGAAGGGGTGAAGTTCAGAGATTCAGAGTTGCTTGAGGAAAAGGCCCCTCATTGAAAACAGCTAAACCAATGTAAAATAGGTTGCCCGAAGCCAAATCGAACCGCAAACATAATGAACAAGAAAAAAACCTGATCTACAAAAAAAACTACAAAAACTACAAAAACTTCAGTGTGAATCAGTTGTATCTTGTGGAGTGAAACCGACTCCAACTGAATCGGTTAGAGCTTCCGCCAGGCCGGAGCGACAGGGTAAATCAGCGGGCGGATCCGCCGACCCCTGTTAACCTCTGGGTCACAGAGGTCTCTCCTGCTGCTGTCTGTGGAAGCCAAGAGCCATGAAGCCACTCCGTTTTAGTGCTCCTCCTCCAGAGTAGTTTAAGCTAAGAGGAGAGGGCCAGGCGTCCTGGTAGCTCGCAGTGTAAAAGCACCGCTAAGGCCAAGGCCAAACACAGGGACAGGGGTTTAAATCCAGCTCAGGCCCCTTCCTGCATGTCCCCCCCTTCCCTCCCTTCCTCTACAACTCTCCTATCAATAAATAGCCCCCCCCCCCCCTCCTCCCCAAAAAGCTAGTTAAGGAGCCAGAATTCTAGGTTGTTAGGGCCGGCGTGATACGGCAGTGCGTTGCCAGGGAAACCAGCTGCATGTCCAGCACATCCATCAGAAGACCATGTTCACCCCAGGTAAGGTCTAGTAACCGCCGCAGGATTGAAACGTAGTGCGGTGCAGGATTTGGACAGCTGGTTTCCGTTAGCACCGCCCCACCCCCCCCTCTCCCCACCCCCCCACCCCCCCTAAGCCTATAAAACCTAGTGATAGAAAGCAAAGGGGGATCGCATTACTCAGAAACAGCGCAACATCACACAAGTCCAATCAACACGTACGGTGGTGAAGGTTCCAGCAGCAGGAGTCCTGCTGTGCTGCATCTCCTCACACTCTATCACCTCTGAGGCTACGTGTGACGCGCAGCAGCGGGGAACTAAAACCCACATCAGAGCATCACCTGCCTTGGTTAGGCTCCACCCCCCTCCCCCCCCCCCCCTTCTGATGAAGTTTTTGGTTCTTGAGGAGGTCCAGAAGACCGTCTCTTCCTCTAGCCTCAGGGCCTGGAGGAGGTCCAGAAGACCGTCTCTTCCTCTAGCCTCAGGGCCTGGAGGAGGTCCAGAAGACCGTCTCTTCCTCTAGCCTCAGGTTCTGGAGGAGGTCCAGAAGACCGTCTCTTCCTCTAGCCTCAGGGCCTGGAGGAGGTCCAGAAGACCGTCTCTTCCTCTAGCCTCAGGGCCTGGAGGAGGTCCAGAAGACCGTCTCCAGGCTGACGTCCAGCCAGGCCAGAGCCTGCTCTACAGTGCAGAGGGAAGGCCAGTGCCTGGGGGAACCCCATCTCCCCCCCTCCTCCTCCTCCTCCCTCTCCTCTTCCCCCTCCTCCCCCTCCTCCACTACAGTCTGTATTCCTGGCCAGCAGGACATATTCCTTCATGTTCCCTCCTGCAGGGATGAATCCCAGCCGGGATGCAGAGCGATCCCAGGGTCTTTACGGACGCCCTGGCTCCAGGCCTCTCTCCAGACACGGCCAGATGTGCCATCTGGGCCTGGTTCTTGTAAAAACCGTCTCAAACCCAGACCTCTAATTGGGCCACGCCGAGGGGCTCTCTCTCAGTCTCCACCAATCGGACGGGACGCGGATGAACGTTTGCGGCGGTCGCGACTTGTGATTGATGCGTGGTCGGCGCTCGCGGTGAGAGGGAGAGCTCTGAGGTCGCCAACGTGAGGACAGCGACATCAAAGATGTGGGAAACGACTAACGATTGAACTGGATCGCTTGACTTTGATTACTCGCGGGTCCTGATTGATGGAGCGCAACTCTTGTGATCTCACAAGCCCAAACAGAATCCAGGTTTTCCTCCTTCAGAATTCCTCGCCCACTGTACTAAATGTGACGTCTTTCTATTGCAAACAGCAAAGCAAGACAAACATCTCCACACTAACTTCAAGCAGGGCACTGCAAATATCATGCTCTTCTCTATAAACCACACTTGACAAGAAGGAGGAGTAACACAAACCTCTAAGCCTGGAGGCCCCATCCTCCCTGGAGGTCCTCTCTTGAGGAGGTACTTCCTGCCGTCTGAGCCCAGGACCAGATCTCCCTCCCTGGATACGATGGTCACCGTGCCTGGGTGCTCCTGGCCTGGTGGAGCCAGCCCACCCTTCACGGTGGAGTCAGGCTGGCGGGGGCTATGCCCAGAGGGTGCCCCCACCTCGCTCTTCACGGGGGGCTCGGAGCTGGGGGAAGGGGGGCTCTGGGACGGCTTGTGCTCCACCCCCACCTCCACCTCCTCCCTCAATCTGTTGGAATCTAGATCATCTGGATCAACAGTGGTCTTCTCCAAGGGAAAGCCAGGCGAAGGCTTCTTGGCGCCCGAACCGGCATCCAGATCGATGATGACGTCTTCCGACGGTTTCCCGGGGAACCGTGTGGCCCCTCCCCTCCCCCCGGGATCCGAGTCCTTCTTGTCGGTAGTGATGTTCTCCTCAGAGAGTTTGGACGAGGACTCTGGCTTGCCTGCCTGCCCGCCCACGGCACCTGGGGAGGGGGGCTTCCACAGGGGGGTGAGGGGCCCCCCCTGGAAGAAGGGGTCGGCCAAGTCTGTGTCCTCGTCCACCACGAAGACGTCCCCACGTCCCACGGAACCTTTGTCGCGGCGCCCAGAGGGAACCGTCCCGTCTCCACGGTGACCTCCGCTGCGTGGCAACACTTCCTGTGGAGAGACAGGGATCTCGGGGTTGGCACTGTGCAGAGACTGCCATGATGCAACACAGGAGGAATGCCAATCCCTTACAGCCAACATGTTGTAGCTGTTCCCTCGCTGCGTACTCATGCGAATGGTAATCTGGGGGAATGTGTGTCTTTGAGAAGTCCAATAAACATCCGGCATGTTGTTTTGTTTTGTTGCTAAGACAGAAACATTGTCTTTTTAAGGTGAACCAGGCAGTCGGACACCAGCAAAACAAACAGACCGTATCCAAACTGTCTCCTTTATCTTCCTATACACATGCTCGCTCTCGCTCTCTCTCTCTCTGGACATTTACATTTACGTTACATTTAGTCATTTAGCAGACGCTCTTATCCAGAGCGACTTACTATAAGTACAGGGACATTTCCCCGAGGCAAGTAGGGTGAAGTGCCTTGCCCAAGGACACAACGTCATTTGGCTCAGCCGGGAATCTAACTAGCGACCTTCAGATTACTAGCCCGATTCCCTATCCACTCAGCCACCTGACTCCTGGTAGGAGAGGGATGAGGGCTGGTAGGACAGGGATGAGGGCTGGTAGGACAGAGATGAGGGCTGGAAGGGATGAGGGCTGGTAGGACAGGGATGAGGGCTGGTAGGACAGGGATGAGGGCTGGTAGGACAGAGATGAGGGCTGGAAGGGATGAGGGCTGGTAGGACAGGGAGGAGGGCTGGAAGGGATGAGGGCTGGTAGGACAGAGATGAGGGCTGGAAGGGATGAGGGCTGGTAGGACAGAGATGAGGGCTGGAAGGGATGAGGGCTGGTAGGACAGGGAGGAGGGCTGTATGCAGGCACACAAACATTTGCACAAACACACGCACACACAGCAGCAGTCCTCTTGCCGTTACCTCGGTGATGTGCACACTCTGCTGGTCACGCTGTATGCACATACCTTCACAGACAGATTTCACATGAAGGTAGAATCCTGTTCCTGCTGCCAGGGCTCTGTGTGCCCTCTGTCTAATCACAGGGCTCAGCAAAAGCAAGATTCAGCCTGCTCTGTGTGTGTGTGTGTGTGTGTGTGTGTGTGAGTGTGTCATCTACAGTAGTGGTTTGAGCGGCATGCTGGAGTCAGCAGAAACAGAGGCCTCTGGGAGGTTCTGATGGTGTTGGTGTTGAGAGGGGGGGCCAGAGGGGGGGGCCAGGGGCCAGTTGTTCGTACAGCTGACTGGCAGGTCTTTGTTGAATAAACTATCCGGCTGTGTGATTGTTTGGCTGCAGATCAAGAGGTCCCAGGTTCAAATCCCCCCACCCCTCCTCTCTACACTGCTTTGGGTCGAAGAGTCAGCTAAATAAAAGGGATAAGGACTGTAGTTCTACAAATCTGTGTGCTTTTAATTGACGTATATTGGAACACCTGGGAGAGGTTGCTGGTTATTATTATTCATCTGGGGGTTTCCTGTGTCTGCATGGAACAGACATGTTGTCCTAGGGCCATGGTTACACACTAAGAGCTGTCCCCATGGCTACACACTAAGAGCTGTCCCCATGACTACACACTGAGAACTGTCCCCATGGCTACACACTGAGAACTGTCCCCATGACTACACACTGAGAGCTGTCCCCATGACTACACACTGAGAACTGTCCCCATGGCTACACACTAAGAGCTGTCCCCATGGCTACACACTAAGAGCTGTCCCCATGGTTACACACTGAGAGCTGTCCCCATGGCTACACACTAAGAGCTGTCCCCATGGTTACACACTGAGAGCTGTCCCCATGACTACACACTGAGAGCTGTCCCCATGACTACACACTGAGAACTGTCCCCATGGCTACACACTAAGAGCTGTCCCCATGGCTACACACTAAGAGCTGTCCCCATGGTTACACACTGAGAGCTGTCCCCATGACTACACACTGAGAGCTGTCCCCATGGCTACACACTGAGCTGTTTGGAGTCCAGATACACTGACTGAACTGCTTCGGGCACACACACACACACGTGCACACACACACACAGGTGCACACATTCACACACACAAAAGTGAACGAACACATACACACCAACACAAAGGTCCAATTAGATGGCAAGGTCCATAAATCTAGCTGAGACACAGGTATGCATGTAGGCAATCTTAAACTGGCTGGGTCTTGCAAGTAGAGAAAGTCAAATCACACCAACAAAAAAAAGAAAAACACAAAAAGCTTGTGTGATGGTTTTTCAGACGTTAAAAACATGTTTGTTCTAAAATGCTGACAGTGGAACAGTCAGGGAAGCACACAGAAGGAAGGAGAGACGGTGAGGGGAGAGTTGACCTTTGACCTGGAGCGTAGACCAGCCACAAGTCTCACATCCATCCAGCTTAAATCCACCTCGTACCAACCTCCTTTCATACCTCCTCTGCTAACTATGTGAGAGACTAGGTTGAGAGGACAAAGAAAGGTTGTGTCTGTTTGAGTTTCCTCCGCTGATTGTAGGTGAATTAATAGAGAATCAGAATCTCTCCGCTAGTAATTATGTGTATTTTAGACTTGTGATATCTGCACTGGTGTCTGTAATACAGATGCATAACATTTCCTGATAACACGATAACAAGCACCAAGCACGCAAGTCCGAGCACATCGTATAATAAATCGTGAGCTGCCAAGGCCCCCAGATCACTATTCTCCACAGAGATGTCACTCTGAACTGGAACTGAACCACAGTTTAAAGCTGACGGCTGGAAATGCTGATGTGAATAAAAAATACAAATAAATAATAAACACAGTGCACTCCTGTGATCTTAAAAAGCTCAGAAAACCACAAGCCGCAATTCAAAGAAAATGACTAACTGGTGCTAATCCCACACAAACACAAAACACATAATGAGACATGAAACCGAACCCGATGAAAGCGTATGGCTGCGCTCTGCGTAATGGCCTTGATTCAAACAGCGTGCGGAAGATTTGGAACAATAATGACTCATGTCATCACACTCCTAACAAACCAAACCTGGACGGAGAGAGGAACCAAACTCAACTCAACACAGACTCATCAAACGAGCATCGCACCAACCTCGCCAGGACCCACCATTGGTCTCGCTATCTTCTGTGCCTCCAGGAACGACCCAAATCCCTCCAGCATCAAACAGGCCAGGAGCAGACAGCCTCCTGCACTGAGCCACATCCCTGCAGGTCACCTGCGACTGCAGAGCGGATCCTCAACGCCTGCCTTCGACTGGAGCTCCCAGGTAGCAGCAGGTCCAGATGCACCACAGACCCACCCCCTCACACGCACACACACACACCCCGCGCTGGGTCACACCCACCGAGGCTTGTCGCTCGCCCTCGTACGTGCAGATCTGAAGAACAGTCTCACGTAGGCTACATGCTGACACACACACGCTCAGTGCTGTACACATCAGACTACCCCACTACCCCTTAGGGCAGTCCATTCAAACAGGTGTCTCTCTCCTGCGTGTGTGTTTGTCTTCAAATGTAAGGAGAGAGAGAGAGAGAGAGAGAGAGAGAGAGGGAGAGGGAGAGGGAGAGAATGAGAGCAGGGGAATTTGAAAGAGAGAGGGGAGGGATTGAGGTGTGTGTGAAATAAGACAGGGCATGTCTGAGGGGTGCTGGGGAGGAGAGACAGGCATCGGAGCAGAAAGAGAGAGAGAGAACAGGCCTGAAGAACACAAGGGGTTCAACTTGAGGAATCGGAACATGTGATGTCACGCGTGACACTAAAGAAACAACTGGAACTGCCTTCACATAAATCCCGAAGTGGAGTTCAAGTTCATTCAGGCAACAATCATCTCATCCATGGCAACCTGATTACCTCCACTATCATCTCATCCATAGCAACCTGAGGAAGGGGAAGAGGAAGGAGAGGAGGAGGAAGGGGAAGAGGAGGAGTCAAGGGAATCCCCAAGGTCTCCAGATGGAGCAGCACCAGTTCCTGCTGAGAGGCCGCAACCCCAGGAACAACCCCAGGAACGAGGATGAGAACCAGAGGGGAATGGTGGAACCACAGAACCACAGAACCCACAGGGATTCCACCCTCTGGAAGTGACAGTGGAAGCAGCCGTAAAACCACAGCTGAAAGCAATGGAGGGAAACAGCAAGCCCACCGATGAGGCTGGAGTGATTTCAACGTCCTGGAGAGGGGGGTTCAGGGGGTCGTGGGGTTGAGGGCCCTTTGAAGGCCTATTTTCCATTTCTGACCAAACTTCCAGCACGCCCAGCCTCCCCACCGGGGGTTCAACAGGATGAGTCAGGGAGCCATGATGACCCACATTGAGGCCTGGAGAGTCAGACCCTGAGTCAGAGAGGCATGATGACCCACACTGAGGCCTGGGGAGTCAGACCCTGAGTCATGGAGCCATGATGACCCACACTGAGGCCTGGGGAGTCAGACCCTGAGTCATGGAGCCATGATGACCCGCACTGAGGCCTGGGGAGTCAGACCCTGAGTCATGGAGCCATGATGACCCGCACTGAGGCCTGGGGAGTCAGACCCTGAGTCAGGGAGCCATGATGACCCACACTGAGGCCTGAGGAGTCAGACCCTGAGTCAGGGAGCCATGATGACCCGTCACATGTGGCTCACCCCCTCTGGATCTCGGCCTCGACAATAAATCATCTAAATCAAGCCAATGGGGATTTGTTATGGAAAACAAATGGAACCCCCGACGCCCCCCCCCCCCCCGGGAAGCGCAGGCCGGGGGTGACAGGGAGAGAGATTGTGGATGAAGATGGGATACATGTGGTATACTCCATAACAAATCCCCATCGGCTTGATTTAGGTGATTTATCGTCGAGGCCGAGATCCAGAAAGGACAGTCTGGGACACGATAATTACACGTTTCAAAAGCTCTGAGGCTGAGGGCGGTTGTGGCAGGAGTACAGAGAGGCAGACATACTAGTAGACAGACAGGCAGGCAGACAGTCTAGTAGGCAGGCAGGCAGGCAGGCAGGCAGGCAGGCAGGCAGGCAGGCAGGCAGACAGGCAGGCAGGCAGGCAGGCAGGCAGGCAGGCAGGCAGGCAGGCAGGCAGGCAGGCAGGCAGGCAGGCAGACAGGCAAACAGACAGACAGGCAGGCAGGCAGACAGGCAGATCAGCAGTGAGGCAGACAGAGGGACAAAAACACGGTCTCCTCCTGTCTTTCTTCATCTCACATCCTCTTCTCCTTCCTCCCTTCTCCCTCATCCATCTACCCTCCTCTGGGGCTTCATCATTGCAGAATGGAGTCAGACCATGTGGGCCACCCAGCGGTTTGACACGGTGGTAAAGAGCTCTCAGCCCTGCGCTCTCAGTCTCAGCGTTAAGTAAAAGCCTGACAGGGACCAGAGCCATCCTGCTCCTGAGAACAACCAGTCCACACGACTCAGATGCAGGGCACACGATGGGATTTTACAGCTGCCATAAAGCATGTTTCTCGTCTCTGAGCGTTTTAATTTGTTAACCTGTTTACTCTTGGGGACTGGTACATGGCCTTGGTTCTTCTGTTTTCCATGCGGCCCCAAAGACAGAGCTACAGACCCCTAGAACTGTACAAATACCTCTAGAACCACACAGAGAGCCCTAGAATCACCAGCCCAGGCTGCAGGACACCCAGAGTCCAGGCTGCAGGACTCCCAGAGTCCAGGCTGCAGGACTCCCAGAGTCCAGGCTGCAGGACTCCCAGAGTCCAGGCTGCAGGACTCCCAGAGTCCAGGCTGCAGGACTCCCAGAGTCCAGGCTGCAGGACTCCCAGAGTCCAGGCTGCAGGACTCCCAGAGTCCAGGCTGCAGGACTCCCAGAGTCCAGGCTGCAGGACTCCCAGAGTCCAGGCTGCAGGACACCCAGAGTCCAGGCTGCAGGACTCCCAGAGTCCAGGCTGCTGGACTCCCAGCGTCCAGGCTGCAGGACTCCCAGAGTCCAGGCTGCAGGACTCCCAGAGTCCAGGCTGCAGGACTCCCAGAGTCCAGGCTGCAGGACTCCCAGAGTCCAGGCTGCAGGACTCCCAGAGTCCAGGCTGCAGGACTCCCAGAGTCTGGTGCCACTCCGCTCCTCTTCCAGCAGCAGCCAGGTGAGATTACCCAAGATGCCTTGGGTCCGACTGGCTGGCAGGGTGCGCCGTCTGGGCTCGTACTTGCTATGATCAGTCCCATCGCTAGGCAACACCTCAAACCCTTTACACTTGTTTAAGACCGCTGGAAACACACTGCGATCTGTGTTCACACACACACACACACAGCTCACATTACTATATAAATTAAACTGTGAACCTGACAAGCAGCTGGCTTGGTTGGACTGGGTCTATTTGATGTGAGTTGACTGGCTCAATGCATGGTCGTTGATACTGTCGGTGACAATCTGACAATCTGTGCAGTTTGAGGGTGTCTAATTTCTACCCAAACTGGATGAATGACACATTTGGAGCAAATGTATCATCAAAATAGAGAGGGGTAAAACAGAACAAGCTCGGATTAGTTTCAAAAATCCTGCCAGTTTTAGTCTAAACCGTCTCCACCACCATTGCAACTCAAAAGGTTTTCAACTTCACAAGCCGTCATTAGCAAAAGGTTACACCGGCTGGGAAGAAAAAGTGCTAAAAAAAAAGGAGAAAGACAGTCTGCTCAAAAGTCTGTCTTATCTTGACACAGGATGGTTTGTGAACCCCAGAGCTTAACGGAGTCATGGAATCTGTCAGAATGATGGATGTCTTTTCCACTGTTTTCTTTGTGGACTGAACTTGACTGTTGAACAGAAATCATTTAGGATGCTCTATTACTAAATGAAAAAACAGGATAATGGATTGCGTGGAGCGCAGGTGCGTCTCTCTGTATGACAGACGTCCCCAGGGGCAGACTGCTGCTGGGGTGGTACATGTTGAGTCCCCCGCATCTCTCTCAACACGCTGAAGTGGAGCACGTCTCCTAAAAAGGAGGGGTAGGCTGAAGCTAAATATTATATACACTCTTTTTATTGTTACAACTTTTTATTGCAAAATAGGGGTTTGGACCTTAGTTCTTCTGCTGGGTGAAGCAGTGAAGTTGGTGAAGGATAACAGCCAATGTTCCAATGGGAGAGACAGCACAGGCGAGAGGCTTCTAACCCAAATAGCGGGCATTAAAAGGAGCCTTCAAACGACTTCAGGCTACAGGTTTGGATGGGTTGAAAGGCCTCAGCGAATGTTGAAGCTCATTGCTTTGGCTTTGTTATTCTGCATTTACCTCTGCTCCCTGGCCCCCGGGACCGGCTAATATCTCGAGGGTGCATTCTGGGAGTTCATGATTAACTACTGGAGTGCCACGGCCCAACAGGGAGCACCTGTCAAGGGAGCCACAGGTCCCAGAGTGAACATGCATCAAAGTCAGGAACCGTAACAACAGGCCCCAACAATCAGGGAGTTCTGCTTCAAAGGGCAGGGAAGTAGACCTCGGCGAAAGAAAAACAGATTTCAGTCATGTGGGGTTATTTCTAACACTGCAGCTCTCCCGGTCAGGTCTTACAAGAAACAGAGAGAGAGAGATAGAGACAGACATGAGG
Organism: Hypomesus nipponensis; assembly: GCF_054491055.1. NCBI lineage: Eukaryota > Metazoa > Chordata > Actinopteri > Osmeriformes > Osmeridae > Hypomesus > Hypomesus nipponensis. Next base: position 18,742,012 of record NC_140382.1, on the reverse strand, counting down.
GGGATAGAGGAAGAGATAGAGGAAAAGAGAGAGATAGAGGAAGAGAGAGAAAGAGAGAGAGAGAGAGAGAGAGAGAGAGAGAGAGAGAGAGGGAGAAAGAGAGAGAGAGGGAGGGAGAGAGAGAGAGGGAGAAGAGAGAGAGAGGGAGAGAGAGAGAGAGAGAGAGAGAGAGAGAGAGAGGGAGGAGAGAGAGAGAGAGAGAGAGAGAGAGAGAGAGAGAGAGAGAGAGAGAGAGAGAGAGAGAGAGAGAGAGAGAGAGAGGGAGAGAGAGAGAGAGAGAGGGGGGGGGGGTTAAAGAGGAAGAGAAAAAAAGAACAGGTGTGGACAGAGAGAGATGGTTCTGAATATGAAAGAAAGAGAGAGAGACAGAGAAAGAACGAAAGAAAGAAAGAAAGAAAGAAAGAGAAAGAGAGAAAGAGAGAGACAGAGAAAGACCTCTGTAGTAAAAGAGGCATGGCATGGGTCTGGAAGATCCCAATCTCTCATTTAGACATAAAGAGCAGCAGATGAGGGCTTATTGAAGAATGCTGATGTTTACATAAAGAGGAAAATGTACAGTGGTCAAATGTATAAGTAAAACAATGCATGTTGTTGCTTGAATGAAAGGGATTCTTTAGATTTGCTTCCAGACCAAGCTCAAGCTGCAAAAACAAGATTTATCAAAGAGGTGCCAAATCAAACGATGACCTAGTAATAGGAAATAGGAACTGTGGTTTTGTCAAACTAATTAAACACCACAGACGATTGGATGCTTCTATCAACACTTGATGCAGAGGTGCTATGAACACACACACACACACACACACACACACACACACACGGTGGTCAGTCGAGGAAAAACGGGGTTGTATCGGGCCTCTGAGGTGAATTCCCACACTGCTAATTAATCCCAGGCCCAGACCTCCAGGTGATGGAGCACTGTTGTGGTGAGTTTGGTCCAGAGGGGTGATGAGACAGGGGGGCTGGCGGTCTGTTCTGGCTGCAGCTAGGGCCTGGAGGGGGGAGCATCCTACTGCTCCAACGAGACCCGAACCAGGTCACACACACCGATGCCCCTCCCCCCACACACACACACACACACACACTCACGCACATACACACACACGCACACATACACACGGCATGTGAGATATGGCAGCCCCAGAGGACCAGGTGGGAGTCTGGCTCACATCTCCAGCCCAGATGCAAGTATGGTGGACCTGGGGGTGGAGGGGGGTGAGGGGGGTGAGGGGGGTGAGGGGGGTGAGGGGGGTGGAGGGGGGTGGAGGGGGGTGAGGGGGGTGAGGGGGGTGGAGGGGGGTGGAGGGGGGTGAGGGGGGTGAGGGGGGTGGAGGGGGGTGGAGGGGGGTGAGGGGGGTGGAGGGGGGTGGAGGGGGGTGAGGGGGGTGAGGGGGGTGGAGGGGGGTGGAGGGGGGTGAGGGGGGTGAGGGGGGTGGAGGGGGATGGGGGGGTGATGGGGGTGAGGTGGGGGGAGGTGGGTGAGGGGGGTGGAGGGGGGTGGAGGGGGGTGGAGGGGGATGGGGGGGATGGGGGGGTGATGGGGGTGAGGTGGGGGGAGGTGGGTGAGGGGGGTGGATAGGGGTGAATGGGGTCTAGAAGGGAGGGTGAATGGGGGGTGGATGGGTTGTGTGAATGGGAGGAGGTGTGGGCTACGTGGGTGAGGGTAGATGGAGGGTAGATGGAGGGTGGATGGAGGGTGGATGGAGGGTGGATGGAGGGTGGATGGAGGGTGGATGGAGGCTGAGGTACTCACAGCCCTGTCAGCGCTCAGCAGGGGGGGCTGTTTCTGCAGCAGGTCCTCCAGGTCGTTAGAGGAGAGGAGGAGGTCCTGGTGGAAACATTAAGAAGAGAACATTACGGACACCAACTAACGAGCACACAGTCAGTCAGTTGGTCTTATTAAATTCACCAGACTGCATCAAACCACAGGACACATGTTGATCCTATGTGTGTGTGTGTGTGTGCAAGAGAGAGTACTGTGTGTGTGTGTGTGCAAGACAGAGTACTGTGTGTGTGTGTGTGTGTGTGTGTGTGTGTGTGTGTGTGTGTGTGTGTGTGTGTGTGTGTGTGTGTGTGTGTGAAAGTACTGCATCTGCGTGTGTATTTGTATGTGTCTATGTCTCCTCTCCCCACCCAATATTTAAAGCTAGGTGGCGTGTGAGGTGTTGGGTGGTGTGTGTGAGGTGCTGGGTGGTGTGTGAGGTGCTGGGTGGTGGTGTGTGTGTGTGGTGCTGGGCTGTACCTCCAGGGCGGGGTCAGTCCGGGGGGAGCGGTGGGGTTTGGAGGCCCCCCCACACCGGGGCTGGTGCAGACTGCAGTGGTGTCTGGCCGCCCCGGGGTCGCCCATCAGGAACAGCAGCTGTCTGAGGTGGCCCTGAGAAGACAGCGCAGGAGGGGCTGAACACAAACGTGTCGTCGTTGCATGTTTATGACACACACGGCGGGGTACATGTCTGACTCAATGTCTCCTGTCTCAGCAGGCTGAGGTGTATATCCCTGGGGGTGAGAGGGCTGTCGTCCATCACGGTAAGATCCAGATATCTAGCCCTCTGCTGGTGAGAAATATGACTGCTAATGAACAGTGCCAACTCAAACAAAGACCGTTATTTTGTTTAATATATTTTAAACAAATGGGAAAAGAGAGTGGAGAGAGAGGGGCAAAAAGAGAGGGGAGAGAGAGTGGGAGAGAGAAAGGCAAGAGACAGAGTGAGACGGAGAGAAACTCGTCACATCTATACCATCTGAGCCTCTTTCTTTACACTTCTAAACGTTCCATGACTAACGTAATATGTGTCCAAATGTACCGAATCTGAATGAATAAATGTCAAAAGAACCCTCATCTGTGTGTGTGTGTGTGTGTGTGTGTAGGAGGGCGTGTGTGTGTGTGTAGGAGGGCGTGCAGTGAGGAGTTTGCTTCACGAAGAGCTCATGGTGCATTTGCTCTCCTCTCAACCCCAGCAGCCAGTCCTCACACTGTTCATCTGTATTTCTACGATCTGTACAAAGGGAACGCAGTCATAAGGATCGCGTTGAAGAGTTCCACAACTCCCTCACCAAACACTGGATGAATGATTGAAGTTCGTCTTTTTTCCGTTAAAAAGTCTGTAAATCTCCAGAAGATGTGTTTAGACATGACAGTGATGTTGAGCATTCCAGCCGGTCTACGTGGTCAGCGACCTCTGAGGCAGGGAAGCCCAGAGGACAGGAGGTCAGAGGTCATTTTATCTTTCGAAGAAACGTTCTGCGCTGAGCCCTCTGTGCAGCATCACCAGTTTCATGTGATTGACTGTTCCACGGGGGTGAGCAGAGAACACTGAGGGGGGCATGTTACCGTGGCCGCAACACATTCGGCAGGAATATTTTTTCAAGCTTTCATAATTTTTTTTCAAGCTTTCAAAACTTTTTTCAAAACTTCTTTGGGAAAATATTTTTTCAAGCTTTTAAAAGATTTTTTTTAAATAACTTTCAAAACGTTTTCTTAAACATTTCACACACACACAATGAGAGGAGAGGAGGAGAGAGGAGAGGAGGAGAGAGGAGAGGAGGAGAGAGGAGGAGAGAGGAGAACGAGCCTGTTGCCATGGAGCAGACAGACAGAAAAAACTAGATGCTACAGTCGAGTACAGTTGAGCTGGTGGGATGATAAGGGTGTGTGAGTGTGTGTGGGGGGGGGGGGTCGAGAGCTGTCACCACCTCACAACACAGGAAGTTCACAGTCCCGGGGTTGTCATAGACAAACATCGCCGAGGGAGACGAGGGTGAAGGAGAATCCATCTTGGTGTCCGCTGAGCGCTAAGCCAGATGCTGCGTCCAGCTGCTCCTCTCCCAGCGTTGTCCGCTCCAACACTCAGCCTTCAGGAACAAGGGCCCCGCCCTGGCCGAGGATGATGCGGCGGGGGGAGATGGAGGGGGTGCTAAGATGATCTACAGGAGAACCATACTCCCCCCACCCTCCCAGACCCCCTACAGGAGGGCAGGAAGACCGGGCTTTTGGGCCGGTTCCGTTTTTGTGCCCACGCTGCGTGTTGATGCATGTCAGTGCTTTGGGTTAACAAGGACGTTTCCTGCCAGCTTCCTGGACTGACCTCCCCTGATAGCTTGGCTGAGAGATCCATGAACATTCCTTAAAGCGAGGGAGCGGAGAAGCAGGCAGAGAAGAGAGGCCTAGAGATGACATGCTCTCTGCTGGGGGCTCATGCTCCTGTGCTTGTACAAAGGCATGAGACTCGAACTTGAACTCTTGTGAGTGGCTAGAGGCAGAGGCAGTCAGGAGAGCTGAGGCAGAGAAAAGAAAGAGGCTGGGAAAAAAAGAGACAGAGGAAAAGTTAGAGAGTCAGAGAGAGAGAGAGAGAGACAAAGACTGGGAGAGACAGAGTCAGAGAGACAGAGAGGCAGAGAGACAGAGAGATAGAGAGACAGAGAGAAAGAGTCAGAGAGTTAGAGTGTCAAAGAGACAGAGACTCAGAGAGACAGAGACTCAGAGAGACAGAGACTCAGAGAGACAGAGACTCTGAGAGACAGAGACTCAGAGAGACAGAGACTCTGAGAGACAGAGACTCTGAGAGACAGAGACTCTGAGAGACAGAGACTCTGAGAGACAGAGACTCTGAGAGACAGAGTCCGAGTTTAGTGAGGGTGAGTGAAGAGCTCCGTACCTGGAAAGGTGTCTCGAAGCCCTCCAGGATTCCCCCCAGCAGCAGCAGCCCGTCGGGGGTGAGGTCCATGCCTCCGTACCCCCAGCCCACCTCCTCCACCAGGGAGCAGTCCACGTACAGAGCCAGGCCCCGGGCCGCCACGCTCAGCCCCACGCTGTGCCACGCCCCGTCAGACAGCCCGCCCACCGGGAACCTGGGAGATGCCGATACGTGGTCACAGAGTCATCGCGACGACGTCATCGCAAAGTCATCGACAAATCAGGACATCGTCACAATGTCATCACATACCCTCACACACACCCTCCCTCCCACACAAACACACACACACCCTCCCTCCCTCCCACACACCCTCCCACACACCCTCCCTCCCTCCCTCCCTCTCTCCCTCCCACACACACACACCCTCCCTCCCTCCCACACACACACACACCCTCCCTCCCTCCCTCCCTCCCTCCCTCCCTCCCTCCCTCCCTCCCTCCCTCCCTCCCTCCCTCCCTCCCTCCCTCCCTCCCTCCCTCCCTCCCTCCCTCCCTCCCTCCCTCCCTCCCACACACACACACACACCCTCCCTCCCTCCCTCCCTCCCTCTCTCCCTCCCACACACACACACCCTCCCTCCCTCCCACACACACACACACCCTCCCTCCCACACACACACACACCCTCCCTCCCTCCCACACACACACACAGGCAGGCAGGCAGGCAGACTGACTCGTAGTGGCGCTGCTGGGTGCCTATGAAGGTGAGGGTGTAGGGACTGATGCGGATCTGCAGCAGGATGTGGCTCTCTGGGCTGACCAGCGTCATCACGCTGCGCTCCTCTGTCTGGGAGCTCCGCAGCTGCAGCAGCAGGCTGAACTCATCTGCAAACCTGCACACACAAACAGATACACACACACACACAGATACACACACACACACATACACAGAGTGGGGCACAGTTTGATAAACAGGATAAGTTTAGTTATTCTCATGAAAACCACCAAACGTGGACTGTACATTGTGATATATGACAATTCAGTGTAAAATACTGTGTGCGTACTGAAAACTGTGTGCGTACTGAGTTCAGGAAAAGGGAACATAAATATACAGTAAAGAAGTTGAAAAACTTTGGTTAAGTTAATGTGGATTAGATCTGTCAAACATGACATGCCATGTGAGTCAAAGCAGATTGAGACGTAAGCTCGGGTGTAACTGTGTGTGTGTCAGAGAGTGTGTGTGCTCATGTTACCCATCGGTGAAGAGCTGGCGTAGGGGCAGTGCCAGGGTGGAGTATTGCCCCACCTGCAGAACCACACACCTGCGTCCCTCCACAGTCATGGACGCGTTGCTGCTGTTGCTCACCTGCAGCGACAGCTGCTGCAGAATGTTCACCTCCTCTGTGGAGAGACAGGTGGACGTTTACCAACCGTGGCTGCACCCCGACCGCCAAACAAACATCCCCAACAGCGATGCATGCTCTGCTGGCGTACAGACGTGAGGGATGTCCTGTCGTTCACTGGTACATCAAGTGGAATGCAGAAACAGCTGGAGAAATGCAGCGCTGGCACTAATTACTGCGCTGTTCTGTATTCGAATGTTACACGGTCAGTAAACGGAACATTTGATGGCTGGTGCATGGCGACGATCAGAAAACTGCTTTGCGGACCGTTTCATTTTATGGCGCTAGAGGACTTAAAATAAACACAAGCCATTGAAAACCGTGCACTCGCGTCCAATAGTGCCCTCCATTGTTTTTGCTTTCGTTCCTGAGCTCATTTCCTGTCTGCAGATGCGGGGGCACAGGAGGTCCTTTATATTTACGTAGCGCCGAGGGTAAGTGAAATTCGTCATGCCATGCTGTGAACAAGGGCACTGTTGATAACAAACCACTCCTAGGGATCATGAATACAACGATTGATCAATGAGCGGGAAAAAGGCAGCAGTGAGAGAAGGTCATTGGTGCGTATTGATCGGGCTCTCGCACGTTTATGACCTGAGGTCATTTTTAGGCCTTGTGGGAATTTCACTCTTCAAGAGGTGGGGTCAAAACCTGTCAGCTAAAAGGCCTGTGTTCTGAAATGTCAGACAATCAGACAATAAAAGCTTCCAGAAACCTCAGCCCTCAGCACGACAGGATATTCACTGCTAAACACAGCCAGACGAAGGCTAGGATTGTAATAGCAGCACTTAAACATGGACTTCAATGATTTAACCCAAGTGAACATGTTTCAGACTGCCTTGGGGATATTTCCATGGAAGCTGTAATGCTCCTAAAGATTAAATGCCCTCCTTCCAACCCTCCTACCCAGAGTAGGACCTGATGCTAATCTGTTCTTACGTTCTGAGGCACATTCTAGAAGCGTGGTGTGCACTCTACTAAAAATATATAGTTCTAACGGAACAGACCAACATTCTAGAAGCGTGGTGTGCACTCTACTAAAAATATATAGTTCTAACGGAACAGACCAACTCATTGTTCCATATCTTATATGACAGGATGTTTCAACGTTATAGTTACTGTATAGGGGTTTGGCACTATACTGTAGGTTGATATCATGCACCATCTCCACCATCCACCTTCCACTTCTCCCTTCAGTGTGTCCATGTCTGTCAGCCCCGTTAGAGACCCTCACAGCAGGCTCTCTGCTCTCCCTCACAGCCTGGGAAGGATCCATCATGATCGGCTACTGTAGCGCACGATGGTCACACGCTGCTGCCCTCTAAAACAGCACCCAGAGACCATGTCCGGTGTCCCATTCGGCATTCCAACATTCCCTGCTTTCCAGGGTTCCACAAAGAGAGAGAGATTTACGCTCTGGTCGCCAAATCAAATAATAAAAGAATCAGCAAAGCCGTTGGTTTGAGCAGTGACTTAGTTTGCGACTCCCTATCTTTTCAGGCAAGTCAAGTGTCAGATCGGTCTGAAATAAATGATACGCCTTCTCTGCTTGAATCTGTTCCTTTGAAACGTGGGTAGTGTAGGCAAGAGATGGAGAACACTTGTGTGACAGTAAGTCAGTCTGCATGTGGTCATGCCATCATCTTAGATTACAGTAAGGTTACGAGTTCACGTGTGATGGAAACGACTTCAACCCGACCAATCTTTCCGATGCTAATCTCACAATCGTTATCCGTTCCGGATTTACGATTAGCCATCTCTCGCTTGATGGTGTAACATGATCATGATGGAAAATAGGTACTTAGTTGGCCTAACCTCAGGCATGTTTTAATAAGTGTGAACAATCAAATATATATGTCAAACACCCCTGTTGTTCTGCCCGTATCACTGATCACACAGGGAGCGAAGAGGCATACGTGAGCATAACCTTCTGCCTTAGGTGCACAACGAGGTCAATATGTGCCATGTTCATAAACAAACACTCTTTCAGTCTCTACCACTGATTCTCAGATACCACACTTTGCTCAACTGCGGTGAATTGGCTATTTGCACAGTGATGTCTAGAACCGGGGAAGTGACTTTTAATAACCAGAACAGGTTGTTAACCCTTAGCTTTTGCTCTCTTAACCCTACAATCAGATTGTGAGAGCAAGCTGACAATCAGATAATTGAGTACATTATAATGAAGCTAAGGTTATGCAATATGGGGAAGTAATGCGTACATATACTCGTTTACATGTTTGCAACAAAATTGCTTAGAAATACATGTTACATTACCCATAGGTAAGAAATATGACAGACCAATTATTTATCTATTAACATTAACAGCTGCAAGCAAGTTGAGAATCAGATAATTGAGTACATTATAATGTAGCTAAAAACTAGCTAGCTCTAGCTACTTTTACAGTTTTAGTTGAAAAGCTCTAAACGTAACCGTGGTAATTGTCGATGTAGCCCGAAAACAAATAGATTAAACCCCTTTTCCCTTTTGCTTGAAAGGCAGCACCATAGAATCCTATGTACATCGTTATTTGTCATTTTGGGAAGATCATGGACAATCTCCTCGTAAAACGTCATTGTGTGCGAGATTTAACAGTTACCGGATGTTGTCGTACTAGCTTACGCAACATGCGGAAGTGATGCGTGTATCAGTTTACAGTACACGCTATGGTCAACAGATGGTCGCTCCACGACTCAAACACAATTTTATTTCAATGGCACTTTTTTCAAGCACTGTCTGTTTACAAGCATGGAGTTCACAAACACCCACAGCTCAACAATTATAACCAACCTACAACCCTCAAAAAATACAAGAAAAAACAAAACAAAAAATTTGACGAAATTCTAGAGGGAGCAATTCAATGAGATCGACAGCCGCTAAATTAATCCTGGCCGCCGGCAGTGACATGCCCAGCGCCAGACATATCCACTATGTGGATGAGAAAACCCGTACCAGACGAGAGAATTCCTCAAAGACAACTCATGTCTGAGTCCATCTGCTCTCCACTCACACCACCCCTCACACTGCCTGGTGTGTTTTTGACGTTTTCTGTGTTCAGAAAAACAGAAATAAAGTCATTGTGTAATTTAGGAGGTGTGTCATCAGCTCGGTGACATTAACCATATCAGGTAACAGAGAAATGTAACTCCCATCTCATCAGTGACTAACATAATTAAAACCAGACTTTCATTACAAATTATTCGAATTCTCAAAACGACAGTTAGTGTATCGTTTCCGCAGCGAAAGTAGCAGGAGAACGTTCTCACACACTTAAACTTCCTAAAGACCAACAGCATTTATGATTTAAAATAAAAAACTTTCCGTGCCCTGAAGGGAAAAACACAGTGTTTCATGTGTTCCTGCCACACCAATCTCAAACGACTGGACCCTCGCTGGGACGCTGAGGGGCCGGCTAGCCACGCGTGCGCTGCTCGCTGCTAATGAAGGTGAACCACATAGACACAGCTGTTACTGGCTTCCTGCTAATGAAGGTGATCCTGACAGCGCTGTTACGGACAGGCGAGTCAGCGAAAATTAAAAGGTGTTGGATGGAAGAAGGCGGGGTGTGAGATTGAAAGAGTGAAAGAGAGGTGCATGTGTACTACATTGTACAAACATGCTGTACATATACTATGCATTCATAGAGTACATGAATACATACCTACTGTAGTGTACATACATTCACAGCTTATATAAAACATACATACTGTAGCATATATATATATATACACTGTTTATACTGACAGTGCATCCATACATATACACACACACATGTACATCCATTCATATAGAAAGTGGCAGAGCAGGGATGGATGGATGGATGTATGGATGGACAGACAGAGGAAGATAGAGGCAGGTGTGTGTGTGAGGCAGCACAGGGCAGAGGGATGGAGAGGCGAGGCAGAGAGAGACAGGCAGCAGCTGATGAACATCATCTGAGCTCCAATCGCCCCCAAACATCCCCTCAACCACTTTCTGCTGGGATGCACTCCGCTAGTCTCCCTCCGTAAACCTGTCGGATGCCCTTCTGACGTAGGGGTGATTCACCGTAACTCACCTTGACGATGACCTTTACTCCGCTGGTCACGCAAGGAACATGCAGTTCTCTAGTTCTCTAGCAGAAGCACTTGTTGTTGTCAGTACCCTTCACGTCTCTCTTTATCATGTGAAATATATGTTTTCATTTAAGGGATGCTTTTATCTAATGCGATGTACTGGGGGGATTTGAACCATTTCTTGATCTGAAGTCGTATGCTCTGACCTGTTGAGCTCTAGCTATACCCGTCGCTTCGTGGTTCAGTGTTTCTTCATTACATTCTTCTACTCGACCGTACGTCAATGACGGAAGATTCTAGTTGACAGAACTGCTTAACGCCTACAGGCTCAGAATAATGTGTGGACCTACTGTATTTTCCTTTCTTGCGTCGTGTCAAGGGTTATATATATATAAATTCCATGCGTTGATGGCTGTAAGTCTTATCACTAAGTTGAAGTGACAAGGCATGCTAGTGTTCAAAGAAACCTTCTTTTTTTTTACGGGGGGGGGGGGGGTCCGCTTTTTCTATTGATTCTCAGAAACATGGAGGACCATGCAGAATCATCGCCTCCACCCCACGAACCCGTTCCCGGGGTCGTCGAAGGGCCGTTCGTCCAGGCTAACACCTCCTCTGTGGAGGACCTGGAGTCTAAGCTGCGTGCCTGGGAAGGACCAGTCTGTCCTGGCCTGGATTGATGTGCTGTGATAGCAGCAAGGCAGGCTGTCTGAACAGCTCAGTATGGGATCAGAGGAGAGGATTCAGAGAGGCAGGGGTCAGGAGAGCTGCAGACAGCTCACCGTTGTCAGGGAGACTTGGAGAGATGGACTGGGTCTCTGGGAGGGGTGTGTGTGTGTGGGGGGGGGCAGGGGGAAGAGGGGGATTAGGGGTACGTCCATCTTGAGACCATGTGCTGACTGTTCATCACCGCAGGCCGACTCGGAAAGCTGAATGTAACCAAACACAGTCCCCCACCGTAAATTGCTGGAGAAAATCTGTTTTCATCCGCCTGGGTTATGCGTGTTATTCTTTTGGATTAGAGCCATTGTGCCAGACACGAGTCAGCGCTTTGAGCACGTACTGTACCACACGCTGACTGTGCTGTACCCACCAGATCACTGCTCTCACAACCAGGACATCCAGCATTAACCTGACCAGCCTTTAAAGACTGGCGCTAATCGTGTTTTAAGGTTAGAATCATTTGAAACAATTCTCCGTGTTGGGAGCAGCCATGGAGTCGACACAAACGTGGTAAAAACATTCCACGACAAGATTTTGGATTATTTATGAAAATTGTGTAGAGTCATAGAAAGTGATTTAGAGTTGTGTAGAGAGTTGTGTAGAGTCGTGTAGAGTTGTGGAGAGAGTTGTGGAGTACTGTGTTGAGCTGTGTAGAGTTGTGTGCAAAGTTTTGTAGAGAGTTGTGTAGAGAGCTGTGTAAGCAGTTGAATTGATGCCGTTGCGTCATGTCATCACCAGTGTGAAACCTCAAACACGTAGACTCATTCCAGAAGCGTGATGCTGAGCAGCGTGAACATAGACCCGGGCTCTCGGGAACGTCTTTGTTTTAGACATGCGGTTCTGGCCCAGAGACCGGACGACAATGGAGGAGACCCAGGGAAAAGCCACACAAACCACTGTGGTCCTGAGCTATAAATCCCAGCTCGTCAGCCTGACTTCAACCTCTCCTCCCCCTCAGCCTGGCTCACACATCACAGGAGCGTTCGCAGTAAGAAGCTTAGCAATGCTAATTAGGCTGTTCCTCAAGGTACCGGCCCCAGCTGGACCATGAGCCCTCACTCAGAGACTGGAATGTGCCAGAATGTAGAGGCAGCGTACCTCCACTCTTACCCCAGCCTCACCCCCATCTTACCCCACTCTTACCCCAGTCTTACCCTCAGTCTGTGATCTGGGCAAAGGTCATGGGGAGTGGTTCCCTGAACACTCTGCTGACTACAGCCCCGTCCTTGTCCTTCTAATGAGAAAACACAATTTTCCAACACAACCTCTCTGATTGTCCTCGATGACACCGGCTTCAGATGACCTGTAACTGCCGACACACAAGGAAAACTTTGTCTCTTCTAGGGCGATTCAAAACACAGTTGCTCATCACCCGAAGCACAAAGCAGTTTGGCGTAGACGAAGGTATTCCCCAGTGGGCCCGCGGTTGGCGGTGGTGGTTACCACATAGGAAGCTATTAGCCATCAGCCCCAGGTCTTAAGCTAACTCTGCAGCCCCCCTCCATCCCCTGTCCAGCCCCCTGGGCTGGCGCTGTGGTCTGGGCCACCTCCAAGCTCCCTCATCAGGAACTCTGATCAGTCCGCCGTGCCGGACGGCTTGGGGATCACATTACCGTAATGGGCCTGGATGGGCCAGCGGATACCACAATTACTCTGGTCCAATTACGGGACAGCCAGGGCAGGGGAGGGAGCACTAATAGGGAGATGATTAAAGACTTCCCCCTGCCTCAGTGGAACAGAGAATGTCTGGAGAGATAAATGGAGAGTTGGAGGAAGATAGAGAGGAGGAAAAGAGAGGAAGAGGGAGGAATAGACGAGGGAGACGGGAGTGAGAGAGGGGGAAGAGAGAGGAGGGAGGAGGAAAAGAGAGGAAGAGGGAGGATGAGTGGTCATGTTTCTACAGCTCATTCTCCTGACCATGACCCACAGAGACTGGAATTTTTTAAAGAGCTACAACTGCAGTTGAGGCACGACTCTGGCCAAACGTCCAAATGTACAGTATGATACAGGCTGCAGCAGCCAGGACCCATGCTAGTGGGGCTTTCTAGGGACAAGTATAAATAGAGCAGAACTGAAAAGATTTCAGGAGACGGCTCTTTTACAGACAGATCCAACCTCCTATGGTGACATCTGTCTCGTTAAGCATCACCGTGTCTACGGAGAGGGCCCAGGCTGGGCCTGATGGATATCCCAGCACTTCTGCAGAACCTCCCACCTCGGACGCAGCAGGCCCGTATAGAACCAAGCATACAGGCTCGTGGCTTGGCAGAACAAGAGAGTTCCGGCCTCTGCCTCTCCCTGCAACCCCCTCCTACCCCTCTCGCCCACCGTCTCCCCCTCTCCTACCCCCCCACTCTCTCCCCCTATTCCATCCCCTACCCCCACCCCCACCTCCCCACGCCCTATCCCCCTCTCCTACCCCCCCCACCCTCCCCCACTTCCCCACCCTGCCCCCCCTTTTCCTACCCCTCTCTCCCCCCTCCTACCCCCCCACTCTCTCCCCCTATTCCATCCCCTACCCCCACCTCCCCACACCCTATCCCCCTCTCCTACCCCCCCACACCCTCCCCCACCTCCCCTCCCCCTCAACCCCCTTCCCGCCACCGCTGTTTCCCTCATCTGGAAAAGCAGGAAGCGTGTGTGTGTTCTGGAGGGGTGAACTAACGGTGCCGCAGGGGGCATGTTCGGAGGTCTGACGCTGAGCAGGACGCTGCCAGAGCCTGGGAGCGTGTAGCCTGATGAAGACGTGAGCTGTGGACGTTCAGGAAAGGCGCAGTAACGCAGTGAAGGTTAACGTGCTGTTACAGCAACGCAGGGTTGTCTTATATGGTGCCCTCGACCAGATCATCGGGCCACGATTCCCCTCTGTCTCTGTTGTCCTGTCTGGGCAAGTCTTACAAGCGAGGCACCGGACTCTGTATTCGTTCCTTATTTAATGGCCAATTAGCCTTGCCAGGCTACTTCCCCTGTGTATTCAGGGAGGGCCTGGTCTTATCCACAGGACTACACACACACACACACACACACACACACACACACACACACACAGCTAGGGAATGATTTGGGGGAAACCCACAGGACATCCTGTGCATGTTAAACCCTTGTTTAACTCTCTCTTAATTGTGGGTATAATCCCCTCATAGATGGCTGAAGAACACTGAAACCACTCACTAGGAAAGCACCTTAAAAATGTGTCTGCTGGAGGGGGGTTACAATCAGATTCGGTCCCCCAGTCGCAGGTTTGTGCATTAACTCTGAAGGAAACATAAATACGCCCACAGAAATACAGCTCTTTTTGAAGGGGCAGAAGCCAGATCTAATGTTACCACTATTGGAATGATTCGTGAGGGGGGTTTCCACAGGGCACATCATGGTTTTGCATTAGGAAATTGTCTGTTTATAAAATAAGGTCTTTCCATCCATATTACCAGTAGATCGTCCCGATGAAGCAAAAATCTTGATCTGCCTCACCATCCCACCAGGAAATCTGTGACTTATCGAAAAGTGTGACCAGGGGGTCGCTGTTCCAATGGCTTGTCGTACTGTACAGCAAAGGTTAGAGCCCCAACCCTAACATTAGCTGTGGTAAATCAAACCGCCTTCTTTCAGCTTGTCTCTTTTAACGGCCTGACTTTCCCCAAAGATGGAAAATGACTGTTCTTGTGGCTTAGCCAAAACTCTCAGCACTGGGGCACTAAAGGACAATGAAGGAGTTTCTTCAGACACTCTTCCTGGAGGGAGAGAGGAAGTCTGGAGCTCAGCCAGTCTCCACTCGCCCGAGTCTGCCTCGGAAAGCCAGCTCTTAAGGATCTTCATCTGAAGACAACAAGGGAAGTGGCTTCAGAAGGGAAAGTGGCTGGAGGCCAGATTGCCTGCTGTTTACAGCTGTGCAGATTAGGATCGATTGTACGGCTGTGAGTAGGTTTCACCTGGGGGTTGGAGCAGGTCATCTCCACAATGCAGAGGCGTGTCACTCCTGTCAACAGTTTCTCTTAATTAAGCTGTTGAGAGTGAAGATCAGAGCTTAGGAGAAAGTAAGTCATTTCAACGGGTCAGTTGTAGGTCAAATTTGATACCTGGGTCAATGCTGGAATGGCTTTGAGCTTTTAAAGTATTTGTTTGTCAAATAAGTAGTTGCCAGTCTATTTCTGCTCAATTCAAAGTGACAAAATTAAAAAAGGCTGGCAGAGGTAAGCTGGAATCATGAATCATTTTCTTTCAAAGTGATTTATCACACAAAGTAAAAAAAAAAAAAAAAAAAGAGACTGGAACCTAAAGGCATCGACATTCCTAAAAACAAAACCACCCCTTCCCGATATTCTCAAAGTTCAAAGTTGAACAGAGCCAAAAGGTGAAGAACTTGAGAGTCTGAAGAAGAACATTGACATGAGCGTCAGCAGTGGTGTAGACAGCATCAAGGCAGAATCAGCAGAGGCGAGGGCAGCAGAAGTCAAGCCGTCAGAAGGACATTCCAGACCATCCATCTAAACGTTGTTCCATCCTTCAGAATCTTCCCATCCGCAACATGAACCCTAGGTCACACAGGATCACTGCTTTATGGATGGAAAAGGCTTCTGAAGGAAAGGTTAATTTGATTAAAGCTTGACAATCCATGACGCATTCCCGGAACTGTGTGTTCCTGTATCTACCACTGCTTTACCAATTAGGGTTAGGGAGATCACATGAAGTTGCCAAAGGGTGATCCATTTCCCATTCAGGCCTACATTTACTTGGTGAGTGGAAGCTGTTTGTCGAAGGCGATGTACTGTAATGACAATGCATGGAGTAAGATTGGGAGATAGAAGAAGGGAGAGTGCCCAGATCCGACAGGACTCCAGTGGGTTGTGCCATGCCCTGTTACAGAACACAGAGAGC
The DNA here is from genome assembly GCF_054491055.1 of Hypomesus nipponensis. Classification (NCBI taxonomy): domain Eukaryota; kingdom Metazoa; phylum Chordata; class Actinopteri; order Osmeriformes; family Osmeridae; genus Hypomesus; species Hypomesus nipponensis. The sequence goes on along the minus strand of NC_140382.1, from coordinate 18,726,325 downwards.
AACAACATCTCAAAAACAAAGATCCCTGTCTAGCAGCCCCCATGCCCCTAGAGGACGAAGGTGAAAACACACACATGGTGTTTTCACAGATGTGGACGTGTGGCTCGGGAGGCTGTCAAAGGTGCTTCGCCGGGTTGAGACCGTACCCTACGGACTGGGGCCCCAGCACAGCCGCCCGGGTTCGAATCCGGTCTCTCTCCCCCGTATGTTCCCTGTCTCTCTTTGACTTTCTCTGTCCCAAAAGGACGTATATCCCCCCCCAAAATGGTGTGCTTCAGTTTCCACAGAGAAGCCACACTGCCGCAGTGCTGTCTCAATTCCTGTCCCTCTCTCCTCCTTTGTCCCAGCCCGACAGACAACATTTGGTTAGAACATTAGTGGGGACAAACCATTCCCCCCCCCCTAAGTGCAAACACTGCCCCTGTTCTGCCTTGGATTATTGGTGGGGACAGTTCAATGGTCCCATGATGACATCCACCCCTGACCTCAGGTCTGTGCCCGCAGACTGCAAGCTGGGACGGCCCTCTCTCTCTGGAGTGCTGGGGTCTCCAGGCCTGCCCAGAGTCGGGCTCTGGGTCAGGCACAAGAACAATACCTGGCCTCCACTAGCAGACTTAAACCCAAACAGAAATGTAATCCATTCATTCTAATCAAAGTATTTGGAAAGTATATATACTGTACATGTGTATTTATTTTCCTTTTTCTTGCTGTAGTCCTTTTGTTAGGACTAAAACCAGGTAGGTAGGTATGAAGGGGTTATTTGCGACGACAGGCTTATTAACATCAGGTAATGGATCGCTTTACCCTCAGCCATCCTCTGACAATCTACTTCTCCAAAGAACACAGGAACAGAGAAGAAGAAGAAAAAAAAACTGTAAAAAAAAAAAAGATTTAACGCGCCAACAGATGGTGCCGACTTGCTGCTGCATGTGTTAAACACACCACTCGGACAGAGAAAGAGGCAGAAAAGGAAGAAGGGAGGGTTGTAACTGGGTGTTTGACATGAGATGAGAAAGGCAGAGAGACTGGAACGGTCCAGCAAGTTGATCTGCCAGGTAATGAGGCTGTTGTGGAACACTGGAGGTGAAAGCCCATGTGTTCTAGAATGGAGGAATGGAATCGCGTGAGTCACAACATCGCAGCACACCCACACCCATGAACAAAAAAGTGTAATCAGTGTAATGAAACGTTCAAACCTTCAAGGAAAAGAGGCCATTGTGTTACTTCAGCAAACAATCAGAGAGGCTAGTCAAATCAAACAAAGAAAATTAAAGTCAGTAACTTTCCCAGTTTTACCAGCAAACTGTTCAGGTATTTGTTCATTTTTTTGGACGAGCTTAATACAGAGACGGGTTGTGGAATTCCAACAGTACATTAAAATAACGTCAATATTATTGAACGATCTTGTGTTTAACTCTCCTAATCTCCTTATGATAAGACTGCTGTCTCTCGAGCTCTGAGTTTGAACATGCGTGTATCCTGCACAGGCCTCAACATGTCTGTAGCAACCTTGCGACCTGCGACGGCCTCCAAACCTCTCTTCGTCCCACTCAGGTCTCAGCACTGCCGCGCAGGGCACAGGGCGAAGGACTAAGACAACAGAGCAAGTCAATGGACGAGGTCGTTTAAGTGCTTGTAAAAGCTCTTGTGAAAGACTTTTACAAGGCTGGCCCTGCTCTGGATACTGGTGGAGGCTGACCTGGGAGGGTCGCTGCTTTGAATACCCTTCAGGGTCAGAGTAAACTCACAGCCACTGACAGACAGGGTGGACCTACCCAGGGGAACACAACCGCCTGGCTGTTTGACAACATGCCTATCCATCACCCTAGTACCCACTATTACCTCCCGCTCCCCACCTTCCTGACACACACCCCCCCCCTCTCACACACACACTCCCTGTCAGCTCCACAGACATCATTTCCCATCAGTGTCCAAACCTTAACCCTTGTGCTGCCTTCGGGTCACATGACCAAAAGGTTCATAACGAACCATCGTTGTGTTTACCCAATTTTACCCAATACAAAAGCAAATAAAAATAATTTTATTTTAACCTTCGCAATGTGGGGGGTCTGAGACAGCCCAAGGGTTAAAAGAAAATGCTTCACTTTGTTTTTGTATGCGGTAAAGTTGTCGCAAACGACGGTGGGTCACAATGACTGATGGGTCACAATGACCCGAGGAGAACACAAGGGTTAAGCTGCTGTCGTCGTACAGCCTTATTTTCAAACTGAAAGAGAAAGAGGGAGATATAGAAGGGATGGGAGAGAGAGAGATGGGGGGAGAGAGAGAGATGGGGAGAGAGATGGGGAGAGAGAGAGAGAGATGGGGAGAGAGATGGGGAGAGAGAGAGAGAGAGAGAGAGAGAGAGAGAGATGGGGAGAGAGAGAGGTGGGGAGAGATGGGGTAACAGCACCACCTCATCAAAACCCTCCCAGATCTGTTCAGTGAAGGAGCCTGTCTCGATGGCATTAATATGCATGGCAGTTAACAGAGGGTGGGTCTTTACATTAGGTCATAGCTCATAAAGAGGATGCACAAGACAGTTATCAAAGGCGGAGGGTAGATGATCACAGACTGTAATGGTCTGGCCCAGGAGGTGACGATGAGCGCACAGCTGGTTGCCAGGTTAGACATGTTACACAGTGTACTGATGGTTAACTCACCAGAAGGAGGGTCTATGCCAGTGAACAGGTCAGTGCCAATGGACATGTTTGGACCAGGGCCAGTAGACCAGTGATAACAGAGATGTTTGGACCAGGGCCAGTAGACCAGTGATAACAGAGATGTTTGGACCAGGGCCAGTAGACCAGTGATAACAGAGATGTTTGGACCAGGGCCAGTAGACCAGTGATAACAGAGATGTTTGGACCAGGGCCAGTAGACCAGTGATAACAGAGATGTTTGGACCAGGGCCAGTAGACCAGTGATAACAGAGATGTTTGGACCAGGGCCAGTAGACCAGTGATAACAGAGATGTTTGGACCAGGGCCAGTAGACCAGTGATAACAGAGATGTTTGGACCAGGGCCAGTAGACCAGTGATAACAGAGATGTTTGGACCAGGGCCAGTAGACCAGTGATAACAGAGATGTTTGGACCAGGGCCAGTAGACCAGTGATAACAGAGATGTTTGGACCAGGGCCAGTAGACCAGTGATAACAGAGATGTTTGGACCAGGGCCAGTAGACCAGTGATAACAGAGATGTTTGGAACAGGGCCAGTAGACCAGTGATAACAGAGATGTTTGGAACAGGGCCAGTAGACCAGTGATAACAGAGATGTTTGGACCAGGGCCAGTAGACCAGTGATAACAGAGATGTTTGGACCAGGGCCAGTAGACCAGTGATAACAGAGATGTTTGGACCAGGGCCAGTAGACCAGTGATAACAGAGATGTTTGGACCAGGGCCAGTAGACCAGTGATAACAGAGATGTTTGGACCAGGGCCAGTAGACCAGTGATAACAGAGATGTTTGGACCAGGGCCAGTAGACCAGTGATAACAGAGATGTTTGGACCAGGGCCAGTAGACCAGTGATAACAGAGATGTTTGGACCAGGGCCAGTAGACCAGTGATAACAGAGATGTTTGGACCAGGGCCAGTAGACCAGTGATAACAGAGATGTTTGGACCAGGGCCAGTAGACCAGTGATAACAGAGATGTTTGGACCAGGGCCAGTAGACCAGTGATAACAGAGATGTTTGGACCAGGGCCAGTAGACCAGTGATAACAGAGATGTTTGGACCAGGGCCAGTAGACCAGTGATAACAGAGATGTTTGGACCAGGGCCAGTAGACCAGTGATAACAGAGATGTTTGGACCAGGGCCAGTAGACCAGTGATAACAGAGATGTTTGGACCAGGGCCAGTAGACCAGTGATAACAGAGATGTTTGGAGCTTTAAAAAATCAGACGTTATGACTTTACCAGAGCTCCAGCAAAACAAGCAAATAATCTCACTGATGCAGTTTATCACTTTCTACACAGAACTGCTTAGGCCTAATGTAACAAACACAGACCCACCAACAACCACCACATGCACAGCACGGGAGGAAAAAAACTTGTAAAAATTCCTTGTTGAAGCACTGTTTAGATTAAAATGACACAGTTCTGGTCTCAGCTCATGAAAAAAACGGACCGAACCCGAAATCCTCCCACCCACCCCAAAAGCAAAACACCCCCAAGGCGTTTAACAAGCCTTTAGCTGGCCGTTCTGCTAAACAATGCATTTTACCGCGTCTTTGCCGCCAGTATACGTAACGCGCGGGCCGAGAAAGGGCACATCAAGAACACATCAATCCACAAAAAGTAAACAAAAGCTTAACGGGGTTAACGTGTCCTGGCGGAGGTTTCGTCGTTGGAATTTCGGAGCAAGGACACGGTTCACGTGAGGAAACAAAAAAAGAAACCGGAGTAACAAAAAAAAAAAGAACTAAAACAACTCAAATCCGAGCTCATGTTGTTCCCTCTGGCGGTGCCCAACACAAAAGCTGTATGGGTTCACTCGTCAAAACATGGCGCTCACCTCAAGGTCTTTCATCAATCACGCTCAGTCTAACTCAATAAAGATAGGTATCAGCACATGTATATCAACGTTCAAGACATTTACGAACATGTCAAGAGCCATTCTTTCTACCTTGGCGGCAAGCTTGCGGGTCAAATGTTTATTTTGGCGACTAGCTACTAAAAAGCTGGCAAGGCACAGCTTCAAATAAGAAATTACGTCAGCAGAGGAACGACTGAAATGTCACTGGAACCTCCAATTAATTCAGGATCAGCACTTCTGAACTATCTATGTATCCCACAAAGACTTCTTCCAGATCCAGTAGATTCATATATTGATGGAATGTAGATAACCAGTTTTTTTTATTTTATTAGTGGTTTGAAATAGTATGAGATACAGTCATCTGATGCCATCTGCAGACCCACTTACATGATCTCACGGTCCAAGTAGAGAGAAAATAAAAACAATGTTCGACCTTAATGGGGCTTCGGAGAGAGATCTGTTTATTTTCCTATTTGGCTCTTAGTGATGATGTCACACAAGGGTCATTGAAGAGGCAGGTGGTCAGCATGCCACGGCTAAACAAGCTTCCGTCTGTGTTTGGGGTCACAACATGTATGAGAGAGAGACTTAGGTCATGTGCACACGAGTATGAGAGAGAGTGTGTGAGCGAGAAATACTTAGGTTGTGTGTGTGTCTGTGTGTGTGTCAAACTAGCGTGAAACAACATCGCATCATCTGGCATCTATTTTGCGGAACACAAGCAGCCAGTTAGACGCGTCACAGCTGCTCAGTTCAAATCGACACCTGGCTCCCACCTTCACTTTTTTTTATGGCGAATTACAAATATCATGGTAGGTTTATGGCTTCCCAGAGGGTAGAACGTAGCCAAGTGAAGTCAGCGTCTGCTATTAGACACCAATCTGTAGCAGGCTTGGGTTGGCCTTACTGGAGCACCTCACTCCAAAGTCAAACCAAGTGTTTTTCTTGGACACCTGGTCTCCGCCTTGTTGCTTGCCAGGGCAAAGACAGGACAGCTTTTAACAGGAGCCATGTTTATATATTCTATTTAACTTTTATTTTTATTCATTTATTCCCAAATTAGTGCACTTCTGCAAGAGCCAAATTCATCGAGTGCAAAAACAAGTTGGAAGCGCAGAAAAAAAAAGTTAAATGATTTATGTATTTTTTCTTTATAAGTGAGCAGGACAAGAATGTCGATACATCCTCTGTGAGAGACTGTCCAACAAAGGGACAAAGACAAAGATCTGCCCTGGAGAACAGCACCTGGGTTGCCAGGTGCGCTCCCCTTATCCCTCCTTTTTTCACGGTATTGTCACTGAGTTATGGACTTGGTTGCCATCACACTGTTTGGATCAACGAGATGTCTTTTTGTTACATTTCACATTTACTTCTATTGCACATTTAAAAACAACCCAAGTTGACCAAAATGCTGTACAATTGCTTAATAATAAAAAAAAAAGTGTTAAAAGATTTAACATACCACAATGGACTCACACACTAAACCACAGGGCATGGCTGCACTGTGTTGCATTAAGGTAGGCCCAGAATCGGCAGGTGTTTACCATTTACAAGCTGCGAAGGAACTTACAACTACAATACAGGGGATGCATGGCCATAATTACAATGTATCAACACTTCCATCACAGCATAGCAAAGACAACAACCTCACCGCATAGCTCAAGTCTTTTAGGTCACAGCCTGACATGTGTTTTGTGGGCTGCGCATAGCTGTTAGAGAATGTAGCTAAAAAACAATCATTCAATTAAATGCGTGCTCTTGCGCCAACAGAGAGAAACCCTACTGTTTCAAATCGCTCGCTGACGGAGGCGATCCAAACAGCGGAACAGATGGAATAAAGACACGACCAACACGCGGTGAGGTAACCCCGATACACCCCGGTCCGTCTATAACACCGAACACCTGATGGAATGGCATGTCTGCCGACGTAGACTATTACACCCGCGCCATCTAGCTACGCACCTGGTTTCAGTTTTCACGCAGGGGAATAAGAGCCCAGGCTAAGACCAACATGTGGTTTGGACCCATCAGACCACTGCTGGCTCTGTTCATTCAGGGTTGACCTCAGTCTGAGAACACGCCCTGAACCGGCACCGTTGCCCGAGTGTTTCGAGGTGCGTGCTACACCCCGCGAGCCTCCGCACAGCTCAGCTGGCTGATTCGCTCCAGATACACGCGAGGCTAATGTTGAGATTCAGATCCTGTTTCATTGGCAGCAGATGCTCTGTTATGGATCTGGCGATGTATCGGTGATGACATCATGAACTGGATCCGCAGGCAGTGTCTTTGAGATTCTTTAAAACCGGGACCTCTCCTCTGATCTGATTGGCCGAGTCGACAAGAGTTGATGACAAGTTAGATAAGCCGGCATGCAAAACTAGATGGGAAGGGAAGATATCTTTAAAACAAACTGTCTGTCTCAACATGGTGCTCCTCATCCCAAACGTGTGTGCTTTACAGTTACAGTATACCACCATGGTTAAAAGTGACTGGGAGGATGAAGTTAAGCAACTGCTGGCATTGATGAGCAGTCAAACATTCAGATATAAAAACGTTGGAATGACATGTTAGCCCTTCCAGACTGATGTCTTGCTTCGCAGGCTCGGGGCTGTTGTCATTCACCCCCTCATGAAAGTCAGTCTGGCCTGCTGGCGGTCACGTCCAGCCAAACCTCTGCCCTAATCCAAACAGATGAACCAACCACTTAGGAACTTCTATGCCATCGATGACACAGAAACTGGGTTGTTTTCCACAGATGCACTCTTGCACTTTTTGAGGTTCATGATGTTTAGTTGTAACTTGTTTAACTAAATGCTCTTAGGGTTCTTCCCTTTGGGACTTTTTGGTTTTCACAATGTGTGCTTCATGTTTTGGCTACCCGCTATGGTCAGTGACCTATGCACTTTTGTAAAGCTCTCTCTTGGAAGTTGCTTTGGATAATGCATACATGTAAATTGAATGTAAATATTGGGGTGGGGGGTCATCTTATTTTCCCCAGGATTGGGGGGGTAGTGCGTCCCCTATCGCCTTAGGATTTCCATGGCGTTGTGTGTTTCATCTGGGTGGGAGACTGTTTGAAAGCGCAGCTGTCCAGTGATCCCCTCATAGCAGATTGTACACGTCTGCTATATCACCAGCGCAGATCTCTCTGCACACGGCGATCCAGTAGAGCCAACCTCCGAGGCGCGCAATGCCGTCCCAGGTCAGACACAGTGACACACAGTGATGTCATCGTCGCATACCGTGAACGACCGTTGGTCCCGGTCGCTTCTACCCCGGAGGAAGGCTTTGAAATAAACGTGTTCAGGTCCCACCTCACCTAACCCCACCCCCCCCCCAACACACACACACACACCCATCAGCCCTACCACCCCCCCCCCCCCATTCGTGAGGTTAAACCCACATTAGGTCATGCAGTTCAACTACAGCTCAGATCGTTTTAAGATTTGTATTTTTTTTTATTGGGTGGGTTGTTCCTTTGCATCACCAGAACGAACAAAGCCTCCAGGTGAGTCAATCTATTTCTATTACAGGGCATAATAGCAATAAAATGTAAATAAGTGGGTACAGCCACCTCACCCACAGCTTGATTACATGGCTGCCTAGGGAACTATTATCTTAACATTACATAATCACCGGTCTATTCAATGAAAATCTGCACTGTTTAAAGAAGGCTTTTACGCTCCGCCAGCTGTAAACGACTCCCGGGACCTTTCTCAAAACATGCAGTGAAAACATTCAGCAGCGAAAATGGGGCTGGATTCACTCAACACACGCTAAAATGTGTCTGTCACTGTAGCGGTCTAATCCAGACTCTTAGCTGGTTCTTTCTTCGCCTAAAGACTCATGTGCGCCCCTCCCTCAGGTCTGGGGCTAGTGTCCACAGAACTGACATCTGTGACTGTCTACTGTACACAGCTGATAGCTGATAGCTGTGAGGAAACTGGATAAGATTGGGCTTTGAAAATAAATCCTGTTACACAATGGAGGCTGTGCTATTCTAATCACACCCCAAGTCACAGAGTCGACTAAATAAAATGGTCATCTTTCTTGTGCTCCTTCATTGGTTGGTTAACTGTTTACTCAGAAACCATTCTGAAATGTTCCTCATAAAAATACTTAAAATCCCTCCAATAGTCACAATGACTGAATGCAGTTTGTAACGTAAAATATCACAATATTTGAATGGCCTAGTCTTGTATATTCCTTTTTAGATGTACTTGTATAATATATTCCTTCATTCAATTACTTATTTTCATTCATAATGTTATGGTAAAGTAGCATACAACTGTGACCTTTATAATTCTATAATTGTTCTATTAAAAGAAGTGAGGGCAAACTAATTTCTCACATAATACATGATTATGGCACACAGAATCATCAGGTAAGGAGTTCAATGACGTCTCAGAAACCTTGGAAAGGGTTCAAAAATGTTCAAAGTTTCGAAAACTACTTACACTGTGAATATTTGACACGATGTCTATCAGAGAATCAGGTGGAGTTAATTAACAACATTCTTGCCAGGGATTTTTGCACACACAGTAAGGCTGGAATATATGTTTGTGGGGAAACATATATATATATTTTTTAAAGTAATTAGCCTATTATAGACGTCAATATTAACAATACTTTAAAGTCTAACTTCAGAGCGTGAAGAATAACTGCAACAGGCTGGTCGCCTGCTATTGAACTGAACCTGTTTCGACTTCAAAACCTTTTACGACGCAACAGCGGCTCCACGAGGCAAATTGGCATGATTAAACCTCGAGCTTTACAATGGAGAAATAGTGGTCTCTCAATTGAGTTCTCACCAATTCGTTCCAAGCAGTGCTAAACGGATGCTAACACACGGTTGAGAGTTAAGTTTATTTTCCTCACAGGGGAAATAATTCACATACAGCAAGAGAAGACTTCAGTCTTCCGTAGGTTAATGATGTCTTACCTGAGGGCAGCGCTCCTGACCCCGACTCACCGCCGGAGTCCAGCGATTCAACGTCAAAAGAGGCAGCGCAGACGAACAGAAGCCCCAGGTGACAAACTGTCCATTTTATTGACCAAAAAAACATTGTCTCCACTTATAAGTCCTTAAAATATACAATAACTTTGAGGAATTTATCACTGGCGTATCCAAGGACTGAAAGACGAGGCAGGAGCAACATCAAAATTCACAATGCATCTATAAGTTCAATACAAGTTAAATTGAAGCCTCTTCCTCTCACGAAAAGTCCATCAAATGTTAAAGATATCATGCCATCTCCTTTCCCTGTAAATTGACAAATGTAGAGTGCAGGACAACAAGATGATCACTGGCCACAGTTGTCCATCACAAGACTTGTCAACCTCCGCACCTTCTCTCATCCAGCACGCGGAACGTCAACTGCTCGCGCGCAAAATGTGTATATGGCACGCGATTCCCCGCCCACTCGTGTCACTCTGTCCAATGAAACCTGTCGATGATTCTTATGCTTCTGATTTAGAAGTTAATAATAGTCAGCGTTAACAAAGGCTTAATGAAATACGGTGAGTTTGGGTGTTTTTTACGCTCTAGAATACCACAAAGACAAATCGATTGCAAATTTGTATGAAATAAAAACATGAACACTAAGACTGTCACCAGACTGAGATTGTGAAAGATGTAGTCTTGTTATAATTTTGATATATCTTTATTCAAGGACTTCTAGAATACAAAATGTAATGGTATAGTAGAAATGACTGTAGGGTTGCCAGTCAGATAACACACCAGGCAGCAAAGGATTCAGTCAGTCCTGAACTTCAGAAAATAACCGTTTTTTTCCGTTTCTGACACAAGCATGGAGTGGTGTAGATTTGACACGTTTGAAATATTGTTATTCAAGCTCTTTTTTGTCTTCTTCCCAGTTCCAGAAACAAAAACAGATGCATCATCATTGTCCAATGATGAACCGTATGAGAAGAAACAAAACATTTTTTGTTTGTTTTTTGCACATGCACATAGTTTTTCGTACAGTAACATGCAAACATGTCCAAGGAACAAAGCCATGTCAAACTAGATGAGGTATGTACTGTGGTGACAAACATGCGAAGCCTCCAATGTGGCACACTGATAGAGGATGGGTTCAGATGAGGGGTGACCATGGTTCAGACAAAGGGACTGCCAAATCCTCCACACACACACGCACACACGCACACACAAGCACACAAAGTATGGCAAAACAAACAGGGACATTTATAGGCCAGGGAACATTCCTTCAATCTACAACGTTACCTCTCCCTAAGAAGCATAACCATGTCTTTATTTCATTTCTAATAATTCACCTGTTTACTATCCATCAAAGAGATTGCACATTATAGCCTACAGGATTTGACAATAGGAAACAAAAATAAATATGTGACTTCTGATTCAATACAATAAAAACACATTTTTCATGGTTCTATCAGGGAACATGCAGTCAACTTGATTAACTCAAAATGCCCTGTTTCACATATTGTGAAAGATTCAATACCGTTGTGCCTAAATGTATATTCCAATAACTTTACACATTATACTATATTCACTGTACAATTTACAACTCCTAAATAAATCAAATGTAAAATTTTGGTGACAATCATGCTAAAGCGTGAATCTGGATTTCCCAGAGGGTAAAGCTACAGGCTGGCTGGAGTGTCTTCTTGTTGCATAGCCCTACTGTAAGGCAACAGTCAACACAACCCTTTTTGCCTATGATAGGATAATATAGAATAACCCCTTTGACCTTTAGGGTCAATCCCTCCGCAAGACCCCTCCTTACAGTCCCGCCCTCAGGGGAGACAGACCTGGAAGAAAACAAACCCATGATTTTCGGGCAAAGGTGGCACACTTCTTTGTGGTCGTTTTCTTAAGCACAGAACCTCCTCTGGGATTCAGAGAGACGAGGTAAAGATTCCCAACATGATCTATATATATAGTTTAGAACAAAAGTACAATAATAGAAAAACATAAAACGGTAAAGTGAAACTTTCCTTGTTTGGAGGGAATCACAATGGCACTTTTTTCCCATTACACGTCTGTTCCTACCATCTCTTTCTGGCAGTTTTGTTTATTTTGGAAGAAAAAGGCAGAAAGCTCGACAGGCGTCTCAAGTCAGGTACAGACGAACGTTGATACTGTCCAGACCCCCGGCATGCAGTATATCGCTTGCTTTGGATCTCTAACTCTTGCTTACAACTATATCAATTATTTTCCCTCATCGGAGATGAAAACAAATGCTTCGTTCTATCAAAAACCAGCAATTGGTTTAATTTCTTCCAGCTCCACCAACCTTCTCACTTTATTTTACAACCTTAAATAACTGTCTTCCTATGCATAACCAGTTTATATCATCTTTATAACACATCCCATGTTTGACAGGAGTCCCATCTACAAGTCAGGCTGCATCACAACTGTACAATAATACATCTTTAAATGACAGGCACTTGGTAATTCAGCAACCAGAGCATCGTGTTAGCAAGAGCTGACCTACCTGACCACTGTACACTCTCAATTCATTTACAAAAACAAGAAAGCTGTGAAAAGATATTCAATCCACCGTAGTTTCGTAGAAAACAACTACATTTTCTGTTCATCGTGTCGCGAGCAGGCTGCACGAGACCACAGAAGATCTACAACTACACAAACATATAGTCCGAAACTACTGGTTAAAGAAGATGGGGTCCATCTGCTAGAACCTCGAATTCTGAGCTAGCGAGAGAACAAGGTCAGACTAAAGGATCTTCCGCTGCAAGGAAAGGGTAGAGTGGTAGTGCATTTTCATCATGGTGAGGTCTGGTCTCATGACTCCTGCTTCCAATACATGGCCAACAGATCGGACAGCAACAGATCATTTCACAGGAACAGGCGGGAAAGGATGATTGGCATTCTGAGGGGGTTTGTCATTTCAGCTCATCGATCACAGTTCACAGTCTTTGCCCCCAACCCTCTCCCCAACCCCACTCAAAGTAGGAAGACATTTTGGCTTCTTTTTTCTTCAATCTTCCTCTAAAACAAAAACATTTTTACCGACCAAGGTCAAAACACTCGCAGGGATTTAACGTGTGCTCTGCACTTCGCTCACACAATCGAGACGAGTTTCAATTTCAGTGCAAGAAGGGAGTACAAAAAAGTCGTCTTTTGTTTTAAAAAAGAGAGGACAACACTACAAACAGGAAGGGTTTTCCTTTTTAAGTACAGTCCAGTGGTTTCTCTTCAAACGTAAACAACACCCTTCCTTCTCCTTCAGCCTCCTCTGAGAGCTCCAAAGCTGACGTCATCCCGCAGTTCGACCACCCGTCCAAAACACAACGGGAGTCCATCGACGCTCAAGCTAAAACGCTTTCGGATCACGCAGGTGAAGAGAGAGAGGGGAGGGGGGATCCGCCAAACTAGCTAGCACCAGTCCTCCTCCTCCCTCTCCCTAAGCCCTCCGGCGCCCCTGGCGCCCGCGTTGAGCCCCAGGGTGAAGTGGAACCCGTTCGGTACCCCCGCCCTGCCCTGTGTGGGCGCCGTGGAGGGCCCGGCGCCCCCCCCGTGTGAGGCCGAGGCCGGGGTCGAGGCCGGGGCAGCGGTCCTGGGAGAGACTCTAGGCCCTCCGTGGGTGCTCACAGCGTCCTGGAAGTCCTCCGTCGTCTCCTCCAGGAGGCCGCGCGGAGGCCGGTCCCACGCCCGGGGGCTCAGGTTTGGGTCGGAGCCGATGCGAGTGACCGGCACGGGGGATCGGTCTAGGCCGCCGAGCAGGGCGTCGTGCTCGGACATCCCCCTGCTGAGGCGGCAGGGGGGCGTGGCGGCCGGTTGGACAGGCGAGGAGTGGGCGGTCTTGTAGGCCACGGCCGGCCGGGGGGTGAGGGGGGTCTGGGGCAGCTGCCGACGCCCTCGGGGCGTCGTGGAGCCTGAGGTCTGGACCGGGGGGGTTCCTTTAAGCTGGGAGGGGGGGGGGGGGGCAGGAGCAAGGATGGGAACAGAGAAGAGAGAGTGAAGACAAGACAATGATGTGTACTGCACTGTACTACACTCGTGGGACACTGAAATGACTTGTGTGTGTGGTAAAATACTGCTCCCCACCTCCTGTCTCCTGTCCTCCTCTCTCCCGCCCCCCTCCCCCTTCCTCCCCAGTTTGAGCAGGCCGGCGTCGGGGCCCTCCCCCGGGGAGGTGGAGCGGCTGGGCCCGGCAGAGCGGGCGTGGCCGGGGTCCCTGGCTCCGTAGCGCTCGCAGGAGTAGTAGCGCTGCTTCTCCCCCGCCACCGAGTGGTACCTCCTCTCCTGAGGCCGCCCGCGCTCCCTCGCCCTCTCCCTGGACGCCCCCTCCACCGGGGGGTCGCAGGGGGAACCTGGAGGGCACAGAGACATGTTCCTGGTGAGGTACTGGTTTTGTGTGTTTTGTTGGTGTTGTGTTTTTCTATTGTGTTTGTGTTTTTACGCCTTTGTTTTGACTTATTCTGTGACTTACTCAACACTTGAATTTCCATTAGGATTAATACACTGAGCTGAACTGAAATGATTTGAGTGAATTTCCTGTGATGTTTTTTTCTCCCTCCCTCTTCCTCTATCATCCCTCTCCCTCCCTCCCTCCCTCCCTCCCTCCCTCCCTCCCTCCCTCCCTCCCTCCCTCCCTCCCTCCCTCCCTCCCTCCCTCCCTCCCTCCCTCCCTCCCTCCCTCCCTCCCTCCCTCTCCGCCCCTCCCCTCCCTCCCTCCCTCCCTCCCTCCCTCCCTCCCTCCCTCTCCGCCCCGCCCCTCCCCTCCCCTCCCCTCCCTCCCTCCCTCCCTCCCTCCCTCCCTCCCTCCCTCCCTCCCTCCCTCCCTCCCTCCCTCCCTCCCTCCCTCCCTCCCTCCCTTTCTAACAATCCCTTCCCTCTCCGCCCCTCCCCTCCCTCCCTCCCTCCCTCCCTCCCTCCCTCCCTCCCTCCCTCCCTCCCTCCCTCCCTCCCTCCCTTTCTAACAATCCCTTCCCTCTCCGCCCCTCCCTCCCTCCCTCCCTTTCTAACAATCCCTTCCCTCTCCGCCCCTCCCCTCCCTCCCTCCCTCCCTCCCTCCCTCCCTCCCTCCCTCCCTCCCTCCCTCCCTTTCTAACAATCCCTTCCCTCTCCGCCCCTCCCTCCCTCCCTCCTTCCCTCCCTCCCTCCCTCCCTCCCTCCCTCCCTCCCTCCCTCCCTCCCTCCCTCCCTCCCTCCCTTTCTAACAATCCCTTCCCTCTCCGCCCCTCCCTCCCTCCCTCCATCCCTCCCTCCCTTTCTAACAATCCCTTCCCTCTCCGCCCCTCCCTCCCTCCCTCCCTCCCTCCCTCCCTCTTCCTCTATCATCCCTCCCTCCCTCCCTCCCTCCCTCCCTTTCTAACAATCCCTTCCCTCTCCGCCCCTCCCCTCCCTCCCCTCCCCTCCCTCCCTCCCTCCCTCCCTCCCTCCCTCCCTCCCTCCCTCCCTCCCTCCCTCCCTCCCTCCCTCCCTTCCCTCCCTCCCTCCCTATCTATGTGGCAAAACCTCCATTACGACAATAGAACACTAGATTGCTGAAACGCCCTGTTCCTGTCTGATGCAGCCTGGGAGCTTCTCTGTAGAGAGGAGGGTTTAGCCTCATTCAGTCACGGCCTGTTAATAAACATGAACCGTGCCTCACACATCGCAGCGCAGCATGTGGAGCAGAAACACATCTCTAAAGGAGCTGTTTTGGGGGCAGATTAAATCGTATTTCATAACCGTCACTCTCCACTACAGAGCACAAAGAGGCGACCAATACAAATCAAAAAATCTAATCCCCACAGAAAGGAGATTTTCCTCGAGGAACTCTCGAAGTCTCTGCTAGTCAGAGGGGAAGCTTGACACGCACAATCCTGGCTGAAACCCTTTGGGATGGGAATCAGAGACCCTTTTTCCTACATAACGCGATCACAGACCCTTAATCTCTTAAGGAATTTGCACCACTAAGCATCCAGGCAATTTGGAACAAGAGCCAGCCCCCCCAACTCCCCTTCCCTCTCTCTCTCCTTTTCTTTTCTCTCTCTCTATCCCCGTCTCTCTCTCTATCCCCGTCTCTCTCTCTCTCTCTCTCTCTCTCTCTCTCTCTCTCTCTCTCTCTCTCTCTCTCTCTCTCTCTCTCTCTCTCTCTCTCTCTCTCTCTCTCTCTCTCTCTCTCTCTCTCTCTCTCTCTCTCTCCCACCCCCACCCTCTCTCTGTTTCTCTTCTGTCTCTCTCTCCCCCTCTCTCTTTTTGCCATGTGTGTGTGTTCGCAGGAACTCGTGTCTCACCCGTGCTGGTGGCAGGCTGAACACTGGTCGCTCCATCCAGAGACTTCTGCTTCCGGTCCTTGTCCCGGCGGCGCTGGCAGCTGTGGTGGTGATGGCGGTGGTGTGCCCTGTCCTGACCCTGCCCCGGCCCTGTCGCCAACCCCTGGCCCTGGGTGGGCCGCTGCAGGGCGTAGTCCCCCAGACCCACCTCCAGGGGGCGCTGGGGGGTCAGCGTGGACGCCGAGCGGCGGATGGGGCTGATGTCTGCGATGGGCTGGCGGGACGGGAGAAGAAGAGAGGGTGAGGAGGAGGGAGAGATGGTGTTGACGCGCCAGAGGAGGGCCGCAACACGGAGGAACAGACCCAGAAGCATCGCCACACACACACACACACACCACGCTCCACCCACGTCCTGTCAGTAAGACTGACAAGAAAAACACAGCAGCATTTCCACCACAAACACTCGGCGATTCGGACACATAAAAGGATCTAGATGTCGAGCTATTTATAACATCACCCATGTTCCTCAGAACACAAGCTGGCAGAAGTAACGGCTGGGGATCTAAGAACAGGCGGGGTGTTGACGTGGGCCCTGGAAACATTCTACACCGTCACAGGAAGTGACCGTCGCATCCCATACTAAGTTTGAGACCGCTCAACTGACAAGTGGTGATAACCAACAGGTTGTCAGTCGCTTCATTATATCCCCTCCCCCCCCTCCCCCTCCCAACACACCCACACCCTGACACACACACACACACCCACACCCTGACACACACACACACACACACCCACCCACCCACACCCTGACACACACACACACACCCACACCCTGACACACACACACACACACACACCCACACCCTGACACACACACCTACACACACATCAGTTTCGAGGCCACGGTGTCCACACCCCGCCTTATTCTTAAGTGTCGCTGCCTGGACAGTCGACATGTCTGGAACGCCAGCTAAATTCTTACCCCATCTGGTGGCCACAGACGAGATGACATCTAGCTGACAACCCCTGGAACAGACATCAGCCAGGGCCTCTGGACCAAGTTTCATTACTGATTTGTTGTTTCTGTTATACTGACTATGCTGTTTTCTTGGTGATGGTAAGTTACATTTGCGTGGGATCCTAATGACATTGTAGAGGAACGTATGCTGTATCTGTTCCAGGGGCTCCACACACGCAGTGCTGATTGGTCGGCACAGTCAGTGGTTTGTGCAACACGAAGCACAAGGACATAGAGAGAAAATGAAGTTAAGAAAAAGTAAGTCAAAGTTAAGAAACTAGCACCGCTGTACCTACCCATACACAACACCCAGCGCCCGCTGAAACACTGAACGTCTACCACCATACAACACACACTGACGTCAAGAGACACTTTGATGGCAAGGAAGCCAAAAAGTGTGTTGGGCGTTACCATGGCTGCATGTATGGAATATCTAGTGGTAGAGATGGACTGGGCTCCTGCCACTGTGTGACCGTGTGTGACTGTGTGACCGTGTGTGACTGTGTGACCGTGTGTGACTGAGTGGGGCCCTCGCAGGGGAGACCCAGCCTGTCTTTGGGACAGTGTGTGGACAGTGTGTGGACAGTGTGTGGACAGTGTGTGGACAGTGTGTGGACAGTGTGTGGACAGTGTGTGGACAGTGTGTGGACAGTGTGTGGACAGTGTGTGGACAGTGGGATGGGAGGGGCACATGGAGGCCAACACAGAGATGGAAAGAAGGAGGGAAGAGAGAGAGAAGGAGAGTAAGAGAGGGAAGAGAGAGAGAGAGGAGAGCAGGAGGGACGAGATAGAGAGAGCAGGAGAGGAAGAGAGAGAGAAGGAGAGTAAGAGAGGGAAGAGAGAGAGAGAGGAGAGCAGGAGGGACGAGATAGAGAGAGCAGGAGAGGAAGAGAGAGAATGAGAGCAGGAGAGGGAAGAGAGAGAGAATGAGAGCAGGAGAGGGAAGAGAGAGAGAAATAGAGTCAGAGAGAGAAGGAGCATGAGATAGACAAAAGAGAGACAATAGAACAGAAAGAGACAGTTAGATAGAAAGATAGAGAGAGACAGAGAGAGAGCGAGAGAGGGAGAGGCGAAACAGGTGGTACATACTGCCAGGTGGGTCCCAGGGGCGTGGCGAGGGTGGCTCCGCTATCAGACAGCACACACAGGAGGGAGGGGGGGGGCACAGATTAGCCATGGGCATCAAGAATGGGGAGGGAGGGAGGGAGGGAGGGAGGGAGGGAGGGAGGGAGGGAGGGAGGGAGGGAGGGAGGGAGGGAGGGAGGGAGGGAGGGAGGGAGGGAGGGAGGGAGGGAGGGAGGGGAGAGTGAGGATAGAGGAGAGAGGAGGGGGTGGGTGAGAGAAGGAGAAAGAAAGGAAGCAGTAAGGGAGAAGGGAGAGAAGAAAAAGAGGGGATGACAGAGGAGGACAGAGGAAGGAGACAGGGGGGTGAGAGAGGAGGACAGAGGAAGGAGAGAGGGGGGCGAGAGAGGAGGACAGAGGAAGGAGAGAGGGGGGTGAGAGAGGAGGACAGAGGAAGGAGAGAGGGGGGCGAGAGAGGAGGACAGAGGAAGGAGACAGGGGGGTGAGAGAGGAGGACAGAGGAAGGAGAGAGGGGGGCGAGAGAGGAGGACAGAGGAAGGAGAGAGGGGGGCGAGAGAGGAGGACAGAGGAAGGAGACAGGGAAAAGAGGTCCGGAGATAAGGAGATGTATTAGTAGAGAGGAGATAGGAGATAAGAGAGGAGACAGGAGAGGGGAGGAGGGGGGCAAAGGAAGACTGACATCAAAGCTAGACAAACAGCATTCACCGGTTTACACAGGTGAACCAATCTCACGGACAGAGAGAAGCCGTGAGGAGAGATGGAGGAAGATGGAGAGATGGAGGAAGATGGAGAGATGGAGGAAGATGGAGGAAGATGGAGGAAGATGGAGAGATTGGAGAACAAACAACAGAAAAGATGGAATGACAGTAACAGTAACAGCAGTAAGACATTGTGGGACTGTAATGGAGACAAAGATGAAAATCATGTCTGGTGTGCTAAAACAGGAAGTGACATAAGCAGAACGACCGGAACATGTGTGATCTGGCGTTTGACATCCATAAACAGTAGTAGAACGTGTCGAATGAGATGAGATGGGCATACTGAAAGGCGTTTATTCAACATCAGCTTGTAACTGTAAAACAGAAAATGTGAGGTGAGGTAGCTGTAATTGATGGTCTTATACCTGTTCAAACACAGTTTCTCTATTGAAAAACTGGAATAGCGTACATGGAAAAGCCTGCCTGGACTTCCTCCAGTGTTGTGCTGTGGACACCCCCAGTGTCAGCGCACTGTGGCGGTCCACAGCGGACAGGTGGGCAGGATGAAGGGATGAGAGCTGACAGGGATCCTCTGCTCAAGTTAGCCTGTGGCTGCTTTCACTTATTCATCCCAATTTTACCCTCTGTCTATCCATCTCTCTCTACCTGTCTATCCATCTCTCTCTACCTGTCTATCCATCTCTCTCCACCTGTCTATCCATCTCTCTCCACCTGTCTATCCATCTCTCTCTACCTGTCTATCCATCTCTCTCTACCTGTCTATCCATCTCTCTCTACCTGTCTATCCATCTCTCTCTACCTGTCTATCCATCTCTCTCTACCTGTCTATCCATCTCTCTCTACCTGTCTATCCAGTCTCTATCTACCTGTCTATCCATCTCTCTCTACCTGTCTATCCATCTCTCTCTACCTGTCTATCCATCTCTCTCTACCTGTCTATCCATCTCTCTCTACCTGTCTATCCATCTCTCTCTACCTGTCTATCCATCTCTCTCTACCTGTCTATCCATCTCTCTCTACCTGTCTATCCATCTCTCTCTACCTGTCTATCCATCTCTCTCTACCTGTCTATCCATCTCTCTCTACCTGTCTATCCATCTCTCTCTACCTGTCTATCCATCTCTCTCTACCTGTCTATCCATCTCTCTCTACCTGTCTATCCATCTCTCTCTACCTGTCTATCCATCTCTCTCTACCTGTCTATCCATCTCTCTCTACCTGTCTATCCATCTCTCTCTACCTGTCTATCCATCTCTCTCTACCTGTCTATCCATCTCTCTCTACCTGTCTATCCATCTCTCTCTACCTGTCTATCCATCTCTCTCCACCTGTCTATCCATCTCTCTCCACCTGTCTATCCATCTCTCTCCACCTGTCTATCCATCTCTCTCCACCTGTCTATCCATCTCTCTCTACCTGTCTATCCATCTCTCTCTACCTGTCTATCCATCTCTCTCTACCTGTCTATCCATCTCTCTCTACCTGTCTATCCATCTCTCTCTACCTGTCTATCCATCTCTCTCTACCTGTCTATCCATCTCTCTCTACCTGTCTATCCATCTCTCTCTACCTGTCTATCCATCTCTCTCTACCTGTCTATCCATCTCTCTCTACCTGTCTATCCATCTCTCTCTACCTGTCTATCCATCTCTCTCTACCTGTCTATCCATCTCTCTCTACCTGTCTATCCATCTCTCTCTACCTGTCTATCCATCTCTCTCTACCTGTCTATCCATCTCTCTCTACCTGTCTATCCATCTCTCTCTACCTGTCTATCCATCTCTCTCTACCTGTCTATCCATCTCTCTCTACCTGTCTATCCATCTCTCTCTACCTGTCTATCCATCTCTCTCTACCTGTCTATCCATCTCTCTCTACCTGTCTATCCATCTCTCTCTACCTGTCTATCCATCTCTCTCTACCTGTCTATCCATCTCTCTCTACCTGTCTATCCATCTCTCTCTACCTGTCTATCCATCTCTCTCTACCTGTCTATCCATCTCTCTCTACCTGTCTATCCATCTCTCTCTACCTGTCTATCCATCTCTCTCTACCTGTCTATCCATCTCTCTCTACCTGTCTATCCATCTCTCTCTACCTGTCTATCCATCTCTCTCTACCTGTCTATCCATCTCTCTCTACCTGTCTATCCATCTCTCTCCACCTGTCTATCCATCTCTCTCTACCTGTCTATCCATCTCTCTCTACCTGTCTATCCATCTCTCTCTACCTGTCTATCCATCTCTCTCTACCTGTCTATCCATCTCTCTCCACCTGTCTATCCATCTCTCTCCACCTGTCTATCCATCTCTCTCCACCTGTCTATCCATCTCTCTCCACCTGTCTATCCATCTCTCTCCACCTGTCTATCCATCTCTCTCCACCTGTCTATCCATCTCTCTCCACCTGTCTATCCATCTCTCTCCACCTGTCTATCCATCTCTCTCTACCTGTCTATCCATCTCTCTCTACCTGTCTATCCATCTCTCTCTACCTGTCTATCCATCTCTCTCTACCTGTCTATCCATCTCTCTCTACCTGTCTATCCATCTCTCTCCACCTGTCTATCCATCTCTCTCCACCTGTCTATCCATCTCTCTCCACCTGTCTATCCATCTCTCTCCACCTGTCTATCCATCTCTCTCCACCTGTCTATCCATCTCTCTCTACCTGTCTATCCATCTCTCTCTACCTGTCTATCCATCTCTCTCTACCTGTCTATCCATCTCTCTCTACCTGTCTATCCATCTCTCTCTACCTGTCTATCCATCTCTCTCTACCTGTCTATCCATCTCTCTCTACCTGTCTATCCATCTCTCTCTACCTGTCTATCCATCTCTCTCTACCTGTCTATCCATCTCTCTCTACCTGTCTATCCATCTCTCTCTACCTGTCTATCCATCTCTCTCTACCTGTCTATCCATCTCTCTCTACCTGTCTATCCATCTCTCTCTACCTGTCTATCCATCTCTCTCTACCTGTCTATCCATCTCTCTCTACCTGTCTATCCATCTCTCTCTACCTGTCTATCCATCTCTCTCTACCTGTCTATCCATCTCTCTCTACCTGTCTATCCATCTCTCTCTACCTGTCTATCCATCTCTCTCTACCTGTCTATCCATCTCTCTCTACCTGTCTATCCATCTCTCTCTACCTGTCTATCCATCTCTCTCTACCTGTCTATCCATCTCTCTCTACCTGTCTATCCATCTCTCTCTACCTGTCTATCCATCTCTCTCTACCTGTCTATCCATCTCTCTCTACCTGTCTATCCATCTCTCTCTACCTGTCTATCCATCTCTCTCTACCTGTCTATCCATCTCTCTCTACCTGTCTATCCATCTCTCTCTACCTGTCTATCCATCTCTCTCTACCTGTCTATCCATCTCTCTCTACCTGTCTATCCATCTCTCTCTACCTGTCTATCCATCTCTCTCTACCTGTCTATCCATCTCTCTCTACCTGTCTATCCATCTCTCTCTACCTGTCTATCCATCTCTCTCTACCTGTCTATCCATCTCTCTCTACCTGTCTATCCATCTCTCTCTACCTGTCTATCCATCTCTCTCTACCTGTCTATCCATCTCTCTCTACCTGTCTATCCATCTCTCTCCACCTGTCTATCCATCTCTCTCTACCTGTCTATCCATCTCTCTCTACCTGTCTATCCATCTCTCTCTACCTGTCTATCCATCTCTCTCTACCTGTCTATCCATCTCTCTCTACCTGTCTATCCATCTCTCTCTACCTGTCTATCCATCTCTCTCTACCTGTCTATCCATCTCTCTCCACCTGTCTATCCATCTCTCTCCACCTGTCTATCCATCTCTCTCTACCTGTCTATCCATCTCTCTCTACCTGTCTATCCATCTCTCTCTACCTGTCTATCCATCTCTCTCTACCTGTCTATCCATCTCTCTCCACCTGTCTATCCATCTCTCTCCACCTGTCTATCCATCTCTCTCTACCTGTCTATCCATCTCTCTCTACCTGTCTATCCATCTCTCTCTACCTGTCTATCCATCTCTCTCTACCTGTCTATCCATCTCTCTCTACCTGTCTATCCATCTCTCTCTACCTGTCTATCCATCTCTCTCTACCTGTCTATCCATCTCTCTCTACCTGTCTATCCATCTCTCTCTACCTGTCTATCCATCTCTCTCTACCTGTCTATCCATCTCTCTCTACCTGTCTATCCATCTCTCTCTACCTGTCTATCCATCTCTCTCCACCTGTCTATCCATCTCTCTCTACCTGTCTATCCATCTCTCTCTACCTGTCTATCCATCTCTCTCTACCTGTCTATCCATCTCTCTCTACCTGTCTATCCATCTCTCTCTACCTGTCTATCCATCTCTCTCCACCTGTCTATCCATCTCTCTCTACCTGTCTATCCATCTCTCTCTACCTGTCTATCCATCTCTCTCTACCTGTCTATCCATCTCTCTCTACCTGTCTATCCATCTCTCTCTACCTGTCTATCCATCTCTCTCTACCTGTCTATCCATCTCTCTCTACCTGTCTATCCATCTCTCTCTACCTGTCTATCCATCTCTCTCTACCTGTCTATCCATCTCTCTCTACCTGTCTATCCATCTCTCTCTACCTGTCTATCCATCTCTCTCTACCTGTCTATCCATCTCTCTCTACCTGTCTATCCATCTCTCTCTACCTGTCTATCCATCTCTCTCCACCTGTCTATCCATCTCTCTCTACCTGTCTATCCATCTCTCTCCACCTGTCTATCCATCTCTCTCTACCTGTCTATCCATCTCTCTCCACCTGTCTATCCATCTCTCTCTACCTGTCTATCCATCTCTCTCTACCTGTCTATCCATCTCTCTCTACCTGTCTATCCATCTCTCTCTACCTGTCTATCCATCTCTCTCTACCTGTCTATCCATCTCTCTGTACCTGTCTATCCATCTCTCTCCACCTGTCTATCCATCTCTCTCCACCTGTCTATCCATCTCTCTCTACCTGTCTATCCATCTCTCTCTACCTGTCTATCCATCTCTCTCCACCTGTCTATCCATCTCTCTCTACCTGTCTATCCATCTCTCTCTACCTGTCTATCCATCTCTCTCTACCTGTCTATCCATCTCTCTCTACCTGTCTATCCATCTCTCTCTACCTGTCTATCCATCTCTCTCTACCTGTCTATCCATCTCTCTCTACCCCGCTCATGTCTCCCTTTTTTCTTTTACACTCTCTCTCAGACCTCCACTCTCTCTTTCTTTCCCCCATCTCACTCTCACTCTCTCTCCTCCTCTCCTGCACCTGTCCACCAGCTTCCTGTCAGCGATGGCTGTTAGACCGTCCACTGTCATCTCTGAAGGTAATAGGAGAGTTGGATCATATGATGCAGACTATGGTCCACACTGACACAGTCCTGATGCTGACTGGTCTGGGCCTGACAGGTGCAAGCTGTCTGATCTGAGCACAGATAACTGGGTACGCTAGTGAGGAAGAGAGAGAGACACATACATAATAAGACAGACAGAGGTTAAGAGATAGAGAGAAAGGGTGGGGGCGAGAGAGGATGTGGAGGAAAGGAAGAGAGAGACAGTCCGATAGAGGAAGAGAATGACAGGCAGAGAGACAGCGAGATGGAGAGAAAATGACATGATAAAAGAACAAAGAAAACGAGAAATAGAGACAGAAATATCGAGACAAAGAGAAACAGTGAAGGAGGGAGAGAGAGAAAAAATGACAGAGAGACAGGAATGTAGAAAGAGAGACAGAAAGAGTGAAAGATGGAGAGAGAGAGACACAGAGAGACAGAAAGAGAAAGATAGTAGAAAGACAGAAAAAGAAAGAGAAACAGAAAGAAAGAGAGACAGACAGGCAGAGACAGGAGATCCACAGAGAGAGACAGACAGGCAGAGAGAGATCCACAGAGAGAGACAGACAGGCAGAGAGAGATCCACAGAGAGAGACAGACAGGCAGAGAGAGATCCACAGAGAGAGACAGACAGGCAGAGACAGGAGATCCACAGAGAGAGACAGACAGGCAGAGAGAGATCCACAGAGAGAGACAGACAGGCAGAGACAGGAGATCCACAGAGAGAGACAGACAGGCAGAGAGAGATCCACAGAGGGAGACAGACAGGCAGAGAGAGATCCACAGAGAGAGACAGACAGGCAGAGAGAGATCCACAGAGAGAGACAGACAGGCAGAGAGAGATCCACAGAGAGAGACAGACAGGCAGAGAGAGATCCACAGAGAGAGACAGACAGGCAGAGAGAGATCCACAGAGAGAGACAGACAGGCAGAGCTTACGTAGTATTCAGCGTTGAGCCTGGGCATGGAGGCTGCTCTGCCATGGCCCTCCAGGGGGAAACCCTCCACGTCTGAATCGTTCTCCAGCTGACTCGTCTCCACAGATTCCTGCGACAGCAAGCACACGCCACTGGGCACGCTGCACACTGAGGCAGCTGGTACTGAGCTCACCAAGCGCCCGGCAAAAGCTAATCTCTCGTCGTTCGGGCTGCTCTTAATGATCCTCACCAGCAGGTGTCCCTAGCGGCTGCTGTTGAATGAGGCATTGTGTCTGGAATCTATCTGCCATACCATTGTTTGACAGTGACCGTGCTTTAGAAAGACTCGTGTCGCCGTTACTACCGAATCACAGCGATCGCTAAGGTTAAATACGGAAGGAAATAGTTTGGCCGAACGAGTTGATCAGGAGAGTAGAGGTGTTTCCTGTGTGTGCATCTAAGGTAACAGGAAATACATCAGGTGTTGAGGTTTAAGACACGAGGCTTGTTTGAGAGTCGAGCCGTTCGTCTCCTACCTGAGGTTTTGTAAAGTTGGTGGCATCCTCTGATTCCCTTATGGGAACTGACTGGCTTGTTCTGCACACACACACACAGGATGAACACACACACACATAACAGTTATCAGTACAGTGGGTCACAACAAGTATGGGTTGTATACTTGCCAAATTCCTAGGACTCATTTATTCCCTCAAATATTAGAAGGTGAAAACATTGCATATCCACGACGGCCACTCACACTGCATTGCCATTGGTTAGCGAGGTGGTGGTGGGCGGGGCCTCAGGCTGCGAGGGGGGCGTCGGCCTGGAGGCTGAGAGGGGCGTGTCCTGCTCATGTATGTGGGTGAGGGGCAGCATGGGTCTAAAGAGGGACCCCCCTGGTCTCTGCAGGGAAACAAAGGTCAAAGGTCACAGCGGCAGCAAGCTGAGGAGGGATGGTGATGGGTTGGGGCAGGGGTGAACCTACCCCCCAGGGTCCCCCCCCTGTGAGACTGTGCCCAGCAAGAGGGCCTGTTGGCGGGCAAGCCGTACCTGCATGCTCCCTGGAGCCTGCTGCTGCTGGAGCTTCTTGGCTCGGTTCTGCTTGTAGAAGTCGAAGATCATGAGGGCGGCGTACACCTTCCCCACTGTCAGCTCCTTGTCTGCAGACAGAGGAGGCAGGTGAGGCAGGTGAGGGGGAGGCAGGTGAGGGGGAGGCAGGTGAGGCAGGTGAGGCAGAGGCAGGTGAGGGGGAGGCAGGTGAGGGGGAGGCAGGTGAGGCAGGTGAGGCAGAGGCAGCTGAGGGGGAGGCAGGTGAGGGGGAGGCAGGTGAGGGGGAGGCAGGTGAGGCAGGTGAGGCAGAGGCAGGTGAGGGGGAGGCAGGTGAGGGGGAGGCAGGTGAGGCAGGTGAGGCAGAGGCAGCTGAGGGGGAGGCAGGTGAGGGGGAGACATGGTACACATTGCCCGGCCACGCACAGCTGTGATTTGTAGATCTGTTTATCACATGACGTGTTTCACCACCGCAACGCTACTTTCTGATGACTCAAACTCATCAGGGTTGGACTGACACAAAATATAGGAGAAAATGTTACACCTTTCCAATGATGTATTTTATGTATTTGACTGTATATGCTGTACATTCTGTTAAGAAGACCACATTATTATTAGATGATCATTTGCTCTGTGTGACCACTAGATGGCACCGGAGGAGCACCACAGTCTGGGGAGAAGGCTTTCCTCCCTGTAAGGCCGTCTTTCTGAGTCTGTTATCGTGTGAGTGTACGCGTGTGTGACTGTGTGTGTGCGCGTCTGTGAGTGAGTGCGTGCATGTGTGTGCGTGCGTGTGTTTGAGAGTTAAACAGAAATAGAGTTGACCTCACAGGAGAGGTGGATTCTGAGGGTCAACCACCAATTGGAGCAGATCCCCGCTGGACACTAAGCTTCAGGACCAGAGGGCTTCACACAAGATGATAAAACCTCCTGGAAATAGTCTAGCACTACAGTCAGTCACCATCTTTGTCTCTCACACACACACACACACACGCACACACAAACACACCCCTATAGACACACACACGTACGTACGTTTATGGGGTGTAACCAGTAGGTCCACAGTCTTCTGTGGAAGGTTGGGCCAGACTCTGGAGATCTCTCTCTTCAGCTCAGCGTCACACAGCCTCTGGGCCAACACCCCTGCAGACAGCCCCAGAAACATCACACCTCCACCAATCACCCATCAGCATTCCCGCTAACGTCCCGCCCTATCCCTCCCCACCACCACCACCACCACACACAAACACACACACAGGACCGGCCAGGTGCATTGTGGGGCCTGTAGTTTAAGCTCTCACCTGACGCCAGCTTGATCTCCAGAGCAGTGCGGATCAGAGCCATCAGGGTGGAGGTGAAATGCACTGTGTTGTCCTCGGCGATGGGCATATTCATCCTGACCAATCGCTGAAGAGAGAACGAGGAAATCAAAGTGGCCAATCAAAACACACCTAGGTCAAAGGCCTGATTGGTCGTCTGTGAAGAGTTTGTTTCCTGTTCCCTGAAGTATGTGCCTTATGTCTTGTGGGGCTGGTGGAAGCTGCTGTATAGCACACAGGGCTTTCTACAAGACCAAGCACCCACAGAGCACCCTCATCCACATGCAAGAACAAGAGAACCCACAGGTCTGGAACACCATGCTACGCTACTGAACCTTCATGCACACTACAACTGTAAATATTGAAGTATACATATGTGTGTGTGTGTATATATGTATGTATGTATGTATGTATGTATGTATGTATGTATGTATGTATGTATGTATGTATGTATGTATGTATACTATACATAGTATACATATAGTATAGCATATATATGCTAGTGTATCCACACAGTATATATACATATTTCATTCCTTATATTCCAGTAGAACTGCATGTGTTCCTGCTTCCATGCTGTTCTTATGTGCTGTACTGATGGATGAAAGTCCATGGAAGGAGGAGGGAGGGGGGAGGAGGGAGAGAGGAGGGTGAGGGAGGGAGGGGGGAGGGAGGAGGGAGAGAGGAGGGTGAGGGAGGGAGGGGGGGGGGAGATGGAGAGAGGAGGATGGAGGAGTAGGGGAGGAGGTGTACCTATGCATGCTAGGTCTGGCACAAATCATCCACTAGAGAGTAGGACAAGGCATGCCATCACACACACAAGCACACACACAGACATATGCAGCGACATAGACACACACACAGAGACACACACACAGAGACACACGCACCCACCCACACACACACAGGCATGCATACACACTAACACACACACACACAGACACTCACACCCAGTAACACAAGTGGGAGGCATGAGAGATCACAGCAGGAGATCCAGGATGACCATTTAACAGGGATTGGAGAACTAAGCTGGCGGCCAGAGTGGAAAATGGAGGCTTTGAGGACATGATGACACACAGGAAGAACAATGCTCATCAGGGGGGAAGCTGAGATGAAAACACTACCACGGCAACCAAGAAGGAAGAAGGAAGAAAGAAAGGATGAAAGGAAGGCAGAAGAAAGAAAAGGAGACAGAAAAAAACACAGAAAGTAGAAGTAGAAGAAAGAAAGGATAAGTCAAAAAAAAAGAAGAAAAAAAGGCTAACACTCGCTCCAGTGCGCTGCTGTTCTCACAGCCTCCCCCCCCCCCCCTCTCTCTCTCTCTCTCGTCGCAGCCTGTCAATTCATCGCTCAAAAGCAGGAGTTATATTTGGAGACACCACACACGTCAGACCCAACTAGTCGCTTGGCAGACGCTTTCATCCCAAGCACGGGCAGGGGGCTGTCTTCACCCTGATTCGTCCAGACAGCTGTGCACGCTCCAGAGACGACCCCGTTAACCCACACGCTCGCAAGTAAACGTCCCAGGTCCTACCTGAGGACTCGACCCCTTCTCAGGCATCTAAACCACTCCCCCGGACCCGTCAGGCTGTCGTCTACAGATGTTATTTGGGGAAAATGGGGGTTCATTTGATTTCGACCACTGCGCAGCCCGCGGTGGTGTGATCAGATGTTACAGATGCGTGTCTTTTGGACAGTTTTAACAGAGATTCTTCTCCTTGTAGACATATGCGAGTTTTTGGTTTAGTGCAGCTAGAGAGAGCGCTGTGCGGAGGGAGACGGTAGACGAGGAACTGGACAAACAGACAGAAAGAGCAACGAGACAGCGACGTAGGCCGGCAGGTTTCCACGGTGACACGTTGACAGGAGGCCCGAGGTACTGGGGCAGGTGGGAGGGGAGGAGGGGGTTGGAGGCAGGAGAGGCAGGAGAGGCAGGGGGTAGAAGTGTGAATGGAGAGGGGAAGGAGGAGGAGAGGGGAGGAAGGAGAGGAGCTGTACCTTGTAAGCGACCCTGGAGGGACATTTCTTCCCCAGACCTAGTGGAGGGGACATGTTCAAGAGCATCTTGTACATGTGCAGGTAGGTCATACGGCCGCTTCACAGAGGAGAGCGAGGGCGGAGTAAGTAGGGCGAGGGCGGAGAGAGAAGGGCCAGGTGGGGTCCAGGTCAGATAACGGGCGAGGGGCAGAGGTAGGCCGTACGAAGAGAGGACGGGTATAAAACAAGAAACGAACACAAAAACACGAAAAAAAGAGAGAAAATGACAAAACAGAAATCTGCTTTATTTGAGATTTCCAGGGTTGTTGGCGGGAGCGTCGGGAGGGGGGTGGGGGGAGGGGGTCAGATGTCATCCATGTCCGCTCTCCGGAAACGGATGCATCCCAGGGTGCAGCGGGAGGGGGAGGAGCTTCCTGTGAGGAGAGATGTGGATGGAGGATCATGAGAAAGGGAGTTTATGTTGGGGTGGGGGCATGTTCTCCTTGCTCAGATCAGGCATCTGTCTGTTCCACATGCTAGGAGACACCTTCTGTCTGTGGAGGGTCACGGCTAACCAAGACGGCCGTCAGAGAAACAAAGCACACCCCGCTCTCCTGCGTCACTGTGTGACTGCTTCGGACGGAACAACCGAACCGCTATTCCCAGCGACCGTTTTGACGTCTATAAATAACCGTCATAACAGCTTGATGATTCAATCCCGGCTAATGCGAGCCTTGCATGCGGCGTTGTTTCCCCCACCGTTGCCTTGGTTACCCGTCGGGCGGTTAACTGCGAGAGGGGTGCGTGTGTGTGTGTGGTTCGGAGCAGTCGTCCCCCTGTGTGTGTGTGTGTGTGTGTGTCTGTGTGTGTGTGTGTGGGGGGGATAGCAAACCTTGTAGGCCACAGCACTTGGGCACTTGTTGCCTAAGCCCAGGGGAGGGGAGATAAAACGCAACACTTTGTACATATCCTGATAGCAAATCCTGCCGCTGCAAAACAGGAAATGGTTGAAGAGGGTTAGAACGGGAAACTGCATTTCCACTCAATTATCATCAACAAAACCTCCTTCAGCAGCAGCCGCCTTGGGAGGACCCCAGTGGACAGATATAACCCACCTGTAGGTGCTGTGAGGAACAGGGAAGCTATACTGGATAACGTGATAGAGATGCTGTCATATGAAGGTATAGACTTATAGAGGAGACCTCAGTCTGTGAGAGGAGACCTCAGTCTGTGAGAGGAGACCTCAGTCTCTGAGAGGAGACCTCAGTCTGAGAGAGGAGACCTCAGTCTGAGAGAGGAGACCTCGGTCTGTGAGAGGAGACCTCGGTCTGAGAGAGGAGACCTCAGTCTGTGAGAGGAGACCTCAGTCTGAGAGAGGAGACCTCAGTATGTGAGAGGAGACCTCAGTCTGAGAGAGGAGACCTCAGTCTGAGAAAGGAGACCTCAGTCTGAGAGAGGAGACCTCAGTCTGTGAGAGGAGACCTCAGTCTGAGAGAGGAGACCTCAGTCTGAGAGAGGAGACCTCAGTCTGAGAGAGGAGACCTCAGTCTGTGAGAGGAGACCTCAGTCTGTGAGAGGAGACCTCAGTCTGAGAGAGGAGACCTCAGTCTGTGAGAGGAGACCTCAGTCTGTGAGAGGAGACCTCAGTCTGAGAGAGGAGACCTCAGTCTGTGAGAGGAGACCTCAGGAAGAATAGCTGTTCTGAGAGGAGTAAACACCTCCCCTCCACCTGCACCTCCGCCAGCCCTCCATCTCTACCTCCCCTCCACCTCCCCTCCACATTCCATCCCCCCTCCACTCTACCCACCCCTCCTCCTGTGCTATGCGGTACCCCACTTCCTGTCCCTTTGATAAAAACCCTCATTAGGCTTCGCACAACTCATTCCAAACCTCCCCCTAGCCACAGCTCAGCCTCTTCCTCAGAAAACTTCTCATTTGGGTTGTTATTTAATAATAAAATATTCATCAATTCTCCCTCTCCCTGGCTAAGCACCTCAGACAGAGAGGGATAAAGCTCTCCCTAGCTCTGAGTACAGCTCCCTCTCCCTAGCTCTGAGTACAGCTCCCTCTCCCTAGCTCTGAGTACAGCTCCCTCTCCCTAGCTCTGAGTACAGCTCCCTCTCCCTAGCTCTGAGTACAGCTCCCTCTCCCTAGCTCTGAGTACAGCTCCCTCTCCCTAGCTCTGAGTACAGCTCCCTCTCCCTAGCTCTGAGTACAGCTCCCTCTCCCTAGCTCTGAGTACAGCTCCCTCTCCCCTCCTCAGTGACAGACAGCAGCTTTAGTCCCGTCAGCTTAGAAACTGCAGGCCAGGCGAGCGGGACGCTGGATTTACATGCATCAGCAGGCCTACGGGGCCCCGCTCCTCGCTCTGGCTTAACGTCACTCACTCCCGCTAAGACGGGATCCGCCACCGGGTTCCGGGTCACCCTGCTGGAACCTTCCATGGGTGGAAACCACGGGGTGACTCTGCTTCTCTCTGTCTGTCTCTGAAAGGTGGGGGGAGGGCGGGGGGAGGGCGGGGGGAGGGCAGAGAGAGGGCGGGGGGAGATCTCTGAAGGGTGGAGTGTGGAGGGGGGGGGGGTGGAGGACCTACCAGGCGGCGGGGTCGTACTCTGCCCAGACGCGGATGAACTCGTCGAGGTGGTGAGGGCCCAGGATGGATGCGTCTCTGGTCAGGTACTCAAAGTTGTCCATGATGACCGCCACAAACAGGTTCAGCATCTGCATGGCCACAGAGAGGAGGTCATGAGACGGGAAACAGGAAATGTAGTCCACTTCGAGCAAGCAACAGGAAATGTAGTCCACTTTGAGCAAGCAACAGGAAATGTATGGATATGCATGTGTAGTTTAAAAGTAGACTTTGTCGTTTTTAGTTTTTTTGGGTGTAGTTTTAAACTGGATGTTTTAGTTTCATCTAAAGTGTTTTGTTTTGTCATAGTTGTAATTTCCAGTGAGCTTGTCGTGAGCCACACTGACCAGGAAGGAGCAGAGGAAGATGAAGGACACGAAGTAGAAGTAGGCAAAGTCGCTGCCACACTCCTTCCCCCCGGAGCCAGAGAGCTTATCGCACGCTCGATTACTGAGACACGACAGCATGATCTCATGCCAAGCCTCTCCTGTCGCACTCCTGAGGGACGCGCACACACACACACACACACACACACACACACACACACACATGCCCGTGAGCAAACGCAGGTAAACATACTTGTAAAGAAACACACAAATAACTGACAAATCAGTCAGATTTTCACTCACCTGAACAAGAGCATCAAAGCTTGGAAGAAGGTCTGAAAGTTGTTGTGGTGGTTGATGGCCGTTTCCTCGTTCAGATCAATGTTACCGAACACCTGAAAGAGAACATGAAAATTTATTGATTGTTGGCAGTGGCATCTATAACTGGATGTACGTCCAGATATTGGCTCTGGAGACATCTGGCAATGCCTGTAAGCTTTGTGCAAGTCAGTCTCTCTTGGGTGTCTAAGGTTAAGTATTTTGATAGGAAAACCTGATTAAAATAAAAAGATGATCTCTTTTATAGCAGAATCTTATCCAAAGCTATGTACAGGGAGATTTGAACATGGGACCGCATTATCTCGTCAAGTGCTCTACCACTGAACGAAACGCATCCAAAACAATGTCGATTAAATATCATTTTCAAATCTTGTTTTATGAGGTCGATTAAGTTTCCATTTCCCTATGATTGCGGCGTGCTGGAGTGAGAGTGTGGTTAGACCCCCGAGGTGGGCGGGGCCCAATCTCCTTCAGAGGGATCCTTCACACAGCTGAATAAACAGAACCCCGTTTAGCAGAAGATGAAATGAATATTGATTTACAATCATACACAGATCTACTGTATGGGGTGCAATCTCATTAGGCGATTAGTTTAGGAGATGGGATGGCCTCTGTTAAATGAGCTATCAGTTTGGGTCCATTTACTTGGAGGAGAGGGGAGGGGGGGGGGGCATTGCCAAAACACTACATCTAACTGAGTGTAATAATCTGGTTTTGATTTGAATCTTGTTTGCCTTGCTTCAAGTATAAATGGCTTATCTAGTGACTTAATTTGAGTTAACTTCACATCATTTTAAGACATCTTATCAAGTGAAATATGCCAAAACGTGCGTGTTTCAGGCGTTAGCGAGCTCATCCCTTCTCCCAGTGCACGGGCACGTGAGAGAGCGGGTCTACTCACCTGCATGCCGATGATGGCGTAGATGAAGAACAGCATGGCTATGAGCAGGCACACGTAAGGCAGCGCCTGGAAACACAAGTACACACAAGCAGACAAACACTCGCATGAACACACGGACACACGGACACACAGCTGGAGATTAAAGCAGTGTCCATGGAAGATGGAATGCGGTCATTTATGGACCAGAACAGTAAACTTCAACAGTGAGGTCAATTTCTTTAATCAGGTATTTACAGAGAAGGGTATACATTCATCGTAATTAAAGAGACGCCCTTTTTACACCGCCACAACTATCCATTTTCATTAGGCTTAAAATCTCTTAACAGCCCGATCTGCTGTTGACTCTAAAGCCCAGCCCTTCACTTACTCTTTACTGAGGAAAACTTCTGCGGTTCCATAATCACCCAAAGTCATTAGCAACATGAAGTCATTAGCAACATGAAGTCATTAGCAACATGAACCAAACTAGGCTATCCCCAGGTGCTGGCAGGACCGGGTGGAGAGAAGTGTCCAGGGTCCTGTTCACCTTGAAGGACTGGTGTGTGTGTGTGTGTGTGTGTGTGCACCTTAAAGGACTGCACGAAGGTCCACAGCAGGATCCTGATAGTGTAGCCCTGCCTCAGCAGCTTGATGAGACGAGCAGCCCTGAACAGCCGGAGGAAGCTCAGGTTGATCAGCTTGTCCTGTAGGACACACACACACACAGTACACACACAGTACACACACACACACAGTACACACACACACACACAGTGCACACACACACTCTTAGCCCGTTTCCTGGAACAGTCAGTTCCTTACTAGTAACGAAGGTTGGTCTAAGTGAGGCTGTGTTCAGACCCAGTCGAGTCAGAGTGAAATACCATTCTCTGTATTGTATCACTCCTCCTAAAGGCTTTCAAGGAAGTGTTCAGTGTGTACCAGGAAGTGTTCAGTGTGTACCAGGAAGTGTTCATGCGGTGTGTATCAGGAAGTGTTCATGCGGTGTGTACCAGGAAGTGTTCATGCGGTGTGTATCAGGAAGTGTTCATGCGGTGTGTACCAGGAAGTGTTCATGCGGTGTGTATCAGGAAGTGTTGGTGTCGGTGAGTGGGGGGTTGTTTTCAGAAGCAGCGAGGGGG
Source organism: Hypomesus nipponensis (assembly GCF_054491055.1). Lineage (NCBI taxonomy): Eukaryota > Metazoa > Chordata > Actinopteri > Osmeriformes > Osmeridae > Hypomesus > Hypomesus nipponensis. The sequence continues at coordinate 18,691,834 of NC_140382.1, read as the reverse complement.
ACAAGAAAAGCCACTTACCGTCTGAAGGAGCCCGGAGATGAGACGGGGGGATGGGGAGGGAGGGGGGGCAGAGGTGGGGGGAGGAGGAGGGAGGACAGAGGTGGGGGGAGGGGGCAGTTGGGGGCAGTGGGGGGGGCAGTTGATGGGGGGGCAGTGGGGGGGAGGAGGGGGCAGTGGGGGGAAGTGGGGGGGGCAGTTGATGGGGGGGCAGTGGAGGGGAGGAGGGGGCAGTAGGGGGGGGGGGGGGCAGACAGCAACATGAACACAGCAGACGGAAGAAGACACGGCATGAGAGAACAGAGAGAAGGGGAGGAGAAACGAGGAAAAGAGAAAGAGAAGGAGGGAGGGAGGGAGAGAGGGAGAGAGAGAGAGAGAGAGGGATGAACAGACTTGACAGTCACATGAAGAGAAATCTCACAAAGAGAGGCAGACTTGCGACAAGGAGCGTCTTGCTGTAACCAGAACACTCACTCCTCTGTGTGTGTGTGTGTGTGTGTGCGTGTGTGTCGTCTTGTCTGTCAGTCCCCAGCTTGGCTCAGACTAATCCACATGAAAAGACACCAAGAGCTCTCTTAAGCAAACAGGATCTGCTGCCTTTCAATGATTTAGTTCAACACTAACCAGGTTCACCCCCTGCCCCCCTCCCCCCGCCCCCCTCCCCCCTCCCCCCGCCCCCTTCCCCCCCTGGTCCTGGAGAGCCTTCGGGGGGCGGGATGGGGCCCCCTGGCCCCTCAGGCTGAAGCCATGTGGCGTGCATGAGGGTGCCACTCACCTTGATCTCCGTGACCAAGATGTCAGTGATGCTCCCCAGCACGGTCACAAAGTCAAACACGTTCCACGCCGCCTTCAGGTAGTTCTGAGGGAGACAAACAAAGAGATGGGGAGAGAGAGAGTGAGACGAGAGAGAGAGAGAGAGATGGAGACAGATGGAGACAGATGGAGATGGAGAGAGATGAAAGATGGAGAGAGATGTGCAGAGAGTCGGTGAGAGGGTGAGAGAGAGTGATGGAGAAAATGAAAAAAGGAGGGAGTAATTGATATTGAGAGATGGAGAGAATCCGAGAGAGTGAGCGAGTGAGTGAGCGAGCGAGTGAGCGAGTGAGCGAGTGAGCGAGTGAGAGAGAGAGAGAGAGAGAGAGAGAGAGAGAGAGAGAGAGAGAGAGAGAGAGAGAGAGAGAGAGAGAGAGAGAGAGAGAGAGAGAGAGAGTGAGAGAAACAGAGAAAGCCAGATCAGGGTCAGATTTAGAGCAGGTCATGTGACTCTGCTCTCTGCAGTGTGTCTCCTCAAGCTCCTCAAATGAGTCAATGTGTCATTGAGAAATGATATTACTCTCTGTCAACCTAATACACACACACACACAAACACAACCACCCACAGTATGACTGATGCACAAACCTAGCCCTCCACCCCTGTATAAAGCCCGTCACTAGACATCCAGGTGTGATGGTGAGATCTCACACTGGGCTAGCTGGAGCTGCTGCTTGTACAGCCTGTCTCACCCACCTGGGCGGGAGTGATTGGTGGAGACGGGGCAGCCAAAGACTTCAAACAACAAAGAGACAGAGTGAGAGAGAGTCTGTCGGGGCTAAATGTTACAAAGGTGGAGGTGAGGTGCGCGTGAGGAGAGCTCTCTAAACGATGAGACGGGGATGCGAGGGAGGGAGGAAGCCAAAGATGAATCTCTGGGCTGCAGGCCAGGCTTCCCTTAGCAGCCAGGAGAATCATCCCTCCCTCCCTCCCTTCTGCCCTCATCCCTCCCTCCCTCATCCCCCCCTCCCTCCCTCATCCCTCCCTCCCCTCTACAATCCCTGCTGTTGTCTGACTACCTGCCAG
>NC_140382.1:18667500-18685000 GCF_054491055.1 Hypomesus nipponensis | reverse complement strand
TAGACGCTCCGCCCCCCCCTCCTCCTCCCCCCCCCCCCCGCCTCCTCCCCTCCCCCCCATCCCCCTCCCCACACCCATCCCTCATGTAGTCATCTTATCTTCCACACAAGTCACTTCTTAGGCCGAGCGTCTGTCCTCTCTGTTGTCCCCAAAGCGTGCCCCCCCCCCTAGCTTGAGGGGTCACGAGAGGAGGGCTCAGGGGTCAGAGGTCAGGGGTTGTTACCTTGAGCTTGGGCAGCCGTTTGATGGTCTTGAGGGGTCGTAGCACGCGCAGCACCCGGAGGGACTTGATGGTGTTGATGTCTTTGCCTTTGGTCCCTCTGTGTGGCACGCAGGACAGACGTTAACCCACGGACACTTCAGAAGCACACACACACACCCTCACAGTGGTCCACCAATCAGAAGGAGCGCTGGTCCCACCCTGTCTACACTGTGGGCGTGTCCGTTTGAACAGCAGAATCTTCAGCACGGTCTCTAGATTCAATGGAGGATTAGACTAACTGAGGGAGAAACCCTGTGTGCAGTGGAGGATGTGTTTCAGATGCTTGGTTTGAGGGTGTGTATACTGTACTGTGTGTGTGTGTGGGTGTGTGTGTGTGTTTAGCACAGTGTGTGTGTGTGTAACACAGTGAGTGTGTGTGTGTGTCTGTGTGTGTGTGTGTGTGTAGCACAGTGTGTGTGGCCGTGTGTGTGAAAGTGTTACTAAAGCCTTGTGCATCTTAGCCTCAGCATCTGTCCAAGTGTCTAGGTATGGCTCGTCTCTGTTCGCCCTCCACACACACACACACACACGAACACACGCAGGTGCGTGCACACACAGACACACACACACACACTCTCAGGCTAACATCAATCAGTACACTAACATCAATATGGATAAAGCTGGAGTTTCTAAATTCAGTGTGAAATAGAGACCTGCAGGCAGGAGGTGAGAGAGAAAGAGAGAGAGAGAGAGAGAGAGAGAGAGAGAGAGAGAGAGAGTGAGTGAGTGAAAGAGAGAGGGAGAGAGAGAGAGAGAGAGAAAGAGAGAGAGAAAGAGAGAGAGAGAGTGAGTGAAAGAGAGAGGGAGAGAGAGAGAGAGAGAGCAGAGAGAGAGAGAGAGAGAGAGAGAGAGAGAGAGAGAGAGAGAGAGAGAGAGAGAGAGAGAGAGAGAGAGAGAGAGAGAGAGAGAGAGAGAGTGAGTGAGTGAAAGAGAGGGACCAGACTCTGGGTGAACAGCCTGCCCCCTCGCTGTGCTTCATCGACCTGCTGAACAGGGAGAGACAGAGAGCCCCTCAACCTCCCAGACGTGAAGTTTGGAACGATCACTTTAGCATTCACACGACTTCAACGCACGCCTCAAACTCCACCTGAGCCATGCGCACCAATCACACGAGGGATCAGGGCTAGAATGAGTCCCTAGATTGGTAATCAGTGGATACTGTGACCACAGATGGGAGAGGGGGAAGGGCGGGGGGAGTGGGGGGGTCATGGTTCAGATTGAGTGTGTTGACTTGGCCCCCCCTGAGGGGAAGTGGAAGGGCTCACACTGGCATGCACCCCTCATGCTCTGAGGACTCGGTAACCATGGCATGCAATCAGTTACGTCAACCGCAACGCCGGCGAAGGATCGAGAACACGTTTGTGAGCGAAACGCTCCCCAATAGCTTTCAAAAGAGCCGTGGGCGGAGGGCGCCAGTGTTTGTGTGTGTGTGCGTGCGAAAGAGAGTGTGTATCTGTTACACTGTGTGTGTGTGTGTGTGTATGTGTGAGAGAGAGTTTGTATGTGCTACGTTGTGTGTGTGTGTGTGTGTATCACATCGAAGATGTGTCCATCGACCTAGATTGCCTCGCGTGCAGCACCCAGGCATAAGAGGTTAACCTCGGTCGCCATGACGACAACCATGACGACAGCCAAAACCCAATCTCTCAGTACTGTGGACATGCAGTGAAGAAACTTGCTGGTGCATGAGGATGTATCAGCTTGATCTTAGCCTTCCAGTAGACATACTGCACAAGCATGCGTAGGTACAGTGTCCCGCTAAGACCCCCACAGACAAGCAGGGGGTCTGGAAGTGAAAACCGGGATCAAGACTGTCGTCTTGTGAAAGCGATCAGGTGAAGGGCTCACTAAGGCAGGCTCGCATCAGGAGGGCTAGCATGGGGATGGCTATCCCAGCCAGGATAAACCATGGTCAGACGTGGTAGGAGAGATTCATATCGGGAGAGTTAGGGGCGGGGGCGGTTGGACTGAAGGAGAGGTCAGGGGTCAGGGGTCAATGATATAGACAGAGGGTTGGTTCCCACCTGGCCACGCTTTGCTGCGATCTGGTGAAGAAAAGCAACGAAAAAGACACACACAGAAACACCATAAAACACACACAGAAACACCCAAAGGACAGAAGAAATCATGGCGGCTTCACAGAGAAAAACAAAGCAGGGTAAAGAAACAGCGACCAAAAGAACCAGTCTAAGCAGAAAAAGGTGGTACGGCGTCAGCAACACATATCGTCACGGAAAACGAGAACAGCGAAAAAAACGGATGCTGTCGAGTCGAGTAGGAGGGCGGAGAACCCCCCCCCCGCCCCACCGCCTGCTGATCTGGGCGGGGCCAGGGTGGAAGAAGAGGCCGACTCAGACGGGTCTTCTCACGAGACAACCTCCGGGATGAGGAGGCGACGTGACGTTTTGACAAGAGAGACGTGCTCTCCTTAGGAGCTCCTGTCTGACGGCCTGAGATCAGTTACACGTGAAGGGGAGGGGAGGGAGGAGGAGGGGGAGGGGGCATCCGTCAGCTAACCCCCTTGTCCCTCTGCCTTTCTTTCTGCCTTTCTTTCTGCCTGTCTGTCTGTCTGTCCCTCTGTCTGCCCGTCTGCCTGCCTGTCTGTCTGTCTGTCCCTCTGTCTGTCTGTCTGCCTGTCTGTCTGTCTGTCCCTTTGTCTGTCTGTCTGTCCCTCTGTCTGTCTGTCTGTCCCTCTGTCTGTCTGTCTGTCCCTCTGTCTGTCCCTCTGTCTATCTGTCCCTCTGTCTGCCTGTCTGTCTGTCCCTCTGTCTGTCTGTCTGTCCCTCTGTCTGTCCCTCTGTCTGCCTGCCTGTCTGTCTGTCTGTCCCTCTGTCTGCCTGTCTGTCTGGCCCTCTGTCTGTCTGTCTGTCCCTCTGTCTGTCCCACTGTCTGTCCCTCTGTCTGTCTGTCTGTCTGTCCCTCTCTCTGTCTGTCTGTCTGTCCCTCTGTCTGTCTGTCTGTCCCTCTGTCTGTCTGTCTGTCCCTCTGTCTGTCTGTCTGCCTGTCTGTCTGTCCCTCTGTTTGTCCCTCTGTCTGTCCCTCTGTCTGTCTGTCAGACAGGCAGCTCACATCTCCAGGAGAGGAGTAGGCACACGCTACTCTGAGAACGTTCAAGGCAGTCCCTTCCAGTGGGTTATGCAAGCGCACGGTAACAGGGATGCACATGGGGCCTCCAGCCACCCACATGCACTACCTGGTGTCACAGGGTGGAACACACACTTGGCAATGGAACACACAAACAAGTGTCATAGAATCCAGTGGGAGGAGAATGGATGGAATGTTTTTGACAGATACAGTATGCATCGTCAGATTCCTCTAGGGGGAGAGAGAAACAGAGACAGGCAGACAGACAGACAGACAGACAGACAGACAGACAAGCAGATAGACAGACATATAGACAGACAGGCAGATAGATAGATAGATAGGCTGAATGACAGACAGAAATGACAGACAGACTGACAGACAGAATGACAGACGGACAGGCAGGCAGGCAGGCAGGCAGGCAGGCAGATAGACAGGCAGGCAGAGAAACTGACAAAGAAAGAAAGCAATCACAGGTGCATTACCCCATAAGGCTCCTGAAAGCAATCCAAGCCACAAGAGAGAATATGGAAAAAGAAGAGAAGAGAGGAGGAGAGAGGACAGGAGAGGAGTGGGTAGAAGTGACAGACAGAGATAAGGATACAGTGAGACACAGGAAACCACAGCAGATAACCATCTATATCCAAACAGGCTAATGGTCAGAGAGAAGCAGAGGACAGCAGAGACAACGCACTACAAAGCAACAATACACAAGTGACATCATGTGCTTCTCAACAGGTAATAATACATTGTGTGAACCGTGCGCCATTGAGGCACTGCTGGATACAAAATAATTGACAGAGCTGTTTAGAAGAGAAAACACCATTTCCCTTGACCCTGGAGACAAGCAGAGCAGGCTTTACATGGCTGGTTGATTACCTCTCTTTAAGAAGGGGAGAAGGGGGGATTGTGTGTGTGTGTGTGTGTGTGTGTGTGCCACCTGATGACTTTCCCTGTCTGCACCACAGGGAGGAATGGAGGAACAGCTGTACATAAGCAGTAAGAGGAACCAACACCCCCCCCCCCCCCCCATCCTCCCTCCCCACCCCCCCACCCACTAAACCGACCTCACGCTCATTAGCCCAATCACACACATCCCATTAGCCTGGAGAAAGAGAGAGAAAGAGAGTGACAGCGAGAGAAAGATGGAGAGAAAGAGTGAACGAGAAAGATGGAGAGAAAGAGCAATAGATAGAGAGAGAGTGCAAAAGAGTAGGAGAGAAAAAAAGAGAGCGAGAGATAGAAAGAGAGGGGGCGGGTGGGGGGGGGGGTGGGGGGGGGGGTGGGGGGGGGTGGGGGGGGGGGTGGGGGGGGGTGGGGGGGGGGGTTTTACATAACACAAACAGATGAGTCGGAGGAAAACATGTCCAAACAGCTGCTAGCCAAGGCAGCATGGCGTGAGAGCAGGGGGGTCCTGTGGGGGGCGCCAGCGCGCATCCAGACGACACATCAACGGAACTTACGAGCAGGCGAAGGCCACCAGAGCCCCGGTGACCACGATGAAGTCCAGAATGTTCCACAAGTCCCGGAAATATGCGCCAGGGTGGAGGATGAGGCCGAGGTCAATCATCTGGCCAGAGAAAGGTCACAGAAAGGTCACATGTTATTAAAGTGAGATTGGTCCATGGTCCTCCCCCCCTCGAGGGCCAGCCAATACAACCTCGACCTCTTTCAACCGACAGCCAATCAGAGTTGACCCCTACAGCTCAGAGGGCTCATGCTATCGCTGTGATGTCACAAGGGTGATCCGATTCTCCATGGCGATGGCACGTTCTCTAGTCTGGCTGGAGATCTGTTCATCACCAGCGACTTCTTTAACTCCTCTCCAACACCAGGGAGGTTAACATCCACCAGATTTACTGACATCAAAGCTGACACCACACAGCAAAAACTCTTTTAGACCTAAAACCTAGTTGGATGGCTAAATGGCTTATCCAGCGATTTAAATTTATGTAAAAAACATGTTCTTTTCAGAAATCTTGTCAAGTGACATTTTCTCGCTGCACAGGCAGCCAAATGGACTTGTTTTCAGCATCAGCCAGCTCAAAACGAATACTTTTGTGCTTCAATTTGACGGGGCATTTTTGCAGTGAGGGAATGTGTGTGCTTAGCCAGGTTAATGGGATTCAGAACGTTCTCTCACCTTAATCACCATCTCGAAGGTGAACACTCCAGTGAACACGTAATCCAGATACTTGAGCACCTGTAAGAGATGAAAATAGACAGATTGCGAAGGTGCAGATTGTAAACTTTAAAACGATGTGTCTTGAAATTTGAATATAGTTGAAAAATAAATGCTTATATGAACATCTGTACACCTTACATCCACTAGCAGAGGAACAATCCTGGAGAAGAAAAACTGACAAGAAGACGATACGTCAGAAACCTATTTTGCTGACAGATTTAGTATTCAGTGATCCTAAAATTGTTCTTTATTATAATGAGCGACTTCTTCAACACTTTAACTTTCGGAATATAAAAGGAGAGCAGTGGAGGAGAAAAAGGTTTTTGCGTCTAAGCACGATTTGAAGCTTGCCGACATGTGGACTCCTCACCCACTCCTGTCCCAAAACCCAGTCGGCCTAGCGGTCAGTCTTCAGTCGGTCTTCAGTCAGTCTTTAGACGGTCTTCAGTCGGTCTTTAGACGGTCTTCAGTCAGTCTTCAGTCAGTCTTCAGTCGGTCTTCAGACGGTCTTCAGACGGTCTTCAGACGGTCTTCAGTCGGTCTTCAGTCGGTCTTCAGACGGTCTTCAGTCGGTCTTCAGTCAGTCTTCAGTCAGTCTTCAGTCAGTCTTCAGTCAGTCTTCAGTCAGTCTTCAGTCAGTCTTCAGTCAGTCTTTAGACGGTCTTCAGACGGTCTTCACACAGTCTTCAGCCGACAGAAGCATCCATAGCAGGAGATCTTTCTAGAACCCAGCTCTTCATCTTTCCAACCCTGTCAGCTCCACTCTGCCTCAACACGCACTGGCAGCTATCGCCTTGGCAACTCCCACTTCCAGCGTCCGTGTTTACCCTGACTAAACCCCAACCAGAATGCTAATCAGCTATGCCTGTCAGTACGCAACGCTCAGATGAACTCGGAACGCTTTTTTTCCGCCAGCAATCCGTGGTTGTGGTCGTATATCTCAAATCTCATTTTTTTTTCTCTCTCCCAGGACTGTCAGGTGAAATTAGGAGGGTCCCAGAAGCTTCTGACAGCTCCATCAGCCCCTAATGAAGCGACTAGTTAGCCTGTGGCAGATGTGGGGTTGTGAGAGTGCGTTCCTGCTGTGGATACGGAGAGCTCCCTCTCCTCTCATCCTCAGGTCCCCTGATCTTGGCCCAGGCCCGGGCCAGTCAACAGACCCTGGCCCCGGGTCAGCCCCGCAGGGGGGAGGGGGGGGGGGGTTCCGAAGGAGATGGATGGTCACTGTGTTTCTCTGGAAGGGGCTGTGTGTTTATGTGTGTGTGTGTGTTCGTGTGTGAGTAAGTGTCTGTGTGTGTGTGACTGAGTGAAAGTGTGTGTGAGCGTGAGAGAAAAAAAAAACTTGAGTGTGTGTGTCAGTGTGTGTGTGTGAGTAAATAAGAGTGAAGCAGCTTCTGTGTGTGCATATGTGTGTGTGCGCTAGCGTGCTAGCCTGTGCGCTAGCGTGCTAGCCTGACTCACGTTGTTGCGCGGAGCGTTAGCCTGGACGGGGTCCTCGGCTGCCAGGGCGATGCTGCTCATGGTAATCACCATCAAGATGCACATCTCAAAGTATCGCAGGTTCACCACATAGTGACACAGGCGTCGCACCCTGCCGACACACACACGCACACACACAGGTCAGACGGCGTTCGGAGCACAACAGTTCACATTTACATTTAGTCATTTAGCAGACGCTCTTATCCAGAGCGACTTACAATAAGTACAGGGACATTCCCCCGGAGGCAAGTAGGATGAAGTGCCTTGCCCAAGGACACAACGTCATTTGGCACGGCCAGAAATCGCACCTTCAGTATTAATAGCCCGATTCCCTAACCGCTCGGCCATCTGACTCCCATGTTCACACCACATCCTGCTGTTGCTACGTCAACACTACGAGCTGGTCTTGTGATTTGGCTTCCTGTTTAATAAGGGCTGAAGTGGCGACTTACGGGTTGGTCTGTCCGAACACAAACATGGAGCTGTAGGGAAGGATGTGCCTGGGGCCTTGGGCACCATTCTCCTCCAGGTCCTTCTTCTCCTCCGCCAGAGCCAGGCTCTCACAGTCTATGTTGTTCACTACCACACAGAGAGACAGAGGGAGGGATCGAGGAGGAGGGAGATAAAAAGAGGGTGAGGGAGAGAGATAGAGAGAGACAGAGAGACAGCGTCAGAGAGACAGCGACAGAAAAAGAGACAGAGGAAGACCGAGAGACAGACAGACAGACAGACAGACAGACAGACAGACTGACAGACAGACAGACAGACTGACAGACTGACAGACAGACAGACTGACAGACTGACAGACTGACAGACAGACTGACAGACAGAGAGTACTGACTGGGTATGACGGTGGTCTCCCCAGGGGGGGCGGTGATGGTAACTGGGATGTGGATGGTGTTGCTGTTGAGGCCGGCCCGGCTGTCACGTGTGGTGTTCTTCAAGTTGTCCTCATCCTCCTGTTTCTCCCCTTCTTCTCTCAGCAGTCTTTCAGGGGCCAGTGGGGGCCCGAGGGGGGCCCCTCCAGGAGGGAGCCCAGTCTCTGGATCCATCTGCCTGCTCCTGGAACAGACCCAGTGTCAACGTGTACACACACATATAAACATATATATACAGTACACATACATATACGCTCATTCTGAAAAGGGACATTCTCAGGACATGGCAAGCACCAGATAAATAGTAGGCATAAAAAAAGTATTTATTACACTGCTGATGATTTTAGTGTTCTAACACTTACTGTTCTTATGCTATTAGATGTATTGTTAGGGTCAGGTTCCAATACACTGCTTCCTATTGATGTGTGTCTTATTGTGGAGCTACTGTGTAATACTGTGATACTGCCATCTGACGAGAGCATCATGTCCCCCGTTCTCCCTCCCTCCCTCCCTCCCCCCTCCCTCCCTCCCCCCTCCCTCCCCCCTCCCTCCCTCCCCCCCTCCCTCCCTCCCTCCCTCCCTCCCTCCCTCCCTCCCTCCCTCCCTCCCTCTCCCCCCCCCCCCTCCCTCCCTCCCTCCCTCCCTCCCTCCCTCCCCCCTCCCCCCTCCCCCCTCCCCCCTCCCTCCCTCCCTCCCTCCCTCCCTCCCTTTCGTTCTCTCTTTCACAGTAAGGACACACGTTCAAGGGGTTACTGAGATCCTGATCTATTCTACCACTTCCCGCTCCAGTGTCCAGTCTCGCCTGTACTCAAGCACACCCCCCATCCCAGCGCTCAGCACAGCTCTGGTCTCACCTGTGTCCTCCGGCGCCCCTCTCCCCCTCCCTCTCTGCGTTGTCTCTCCCCTCCTCCCCGTCCAGTGTGGACTGGGCTCGCACCGTCCGCGAGCGGTGCCTCCTGCTCCCCCCGTTCCCCTCCCCTCCCCCTTCCCGCTGGCCCCGCCCCCGCCGCTCCGCCCTCGCCCCGATGGCCAGGGCGCCGTTGCCCTCCCGGGGCGGGTGGTGGGCGTGGTGGTGCCGATGGTCCCTCTCCTCGGCCCCGTTCGACCCCTCGCCCTCCTCCGGGGAGCCCCCCTGGTGGTGGGGGTGCTTGCGGCCCAGGCCCCCCTCCCGGCTCCTCTCTCCCTGGAGCCCCCGGGGGCCGTCCCCCTGCTCCCGGCCGCGGCTGTGATGAGCGTGGTGTCGGCTGCCCCTCCCCTCCGCCACCTGGCCGTTCTCCCCGGGCCTCTCCCGGTGCCGGTGGTGTTTACGGGGGTGCTCGGAGGACGAAGACACCGGGGGCTGGCCGTCCGACGGCGCGTCGTCGCAGGGCCCCGCCTCCGGGGGGCGGGGCTTGTCAGCGTTCCCCGCCTCCACCACCAGGGGGCGGTCCAGGTGGGTCTTCATGTCGGGGCGCAGGTTGAGGGCGGAGGACACCCGGAGGCGTTCCTCGGGGTCCAGCTCGTTGAAGAGCGCCTCGCTGCTCGCTCGCAGGTTGTGGCGTCGCAGCACGTTGGTGCGCTGCTCCCAGACCGACATGGCTTTGTTGCAGCGCTGCTGCTCCATGCTGCACAGGGACACACACACACACACACACAGGAAGACACACACACACACACAGGAAGAAACACACACACACAGGAAGACACACACACACACAGGAAGACACACACACACACACAGGAAGACACACACACACACACAGGAAGACACACACACACACAGGAAGACACACACACACACACAGGAAGACACACACACACACAGGAAGACACACACACACACAGGAAGACACACTCACACACACACACAGGAAGACACACTCACACACAGGAAGACACACTCACACACAGGAAGACACACACACACACACTCACACACAGGAAGACACACACACACAGAAAGACAGACACACACAGGGAGAAAGGGACAGCAAGAGCCACAGGGGTATTAGACGCACGGCGAGCTGAAAGCCCTTCCCTTTTGTTTAAGTTTCTACATGTTGGCATTAAACTCAGCCCACCTTAAAGGCCCATTCTCACTAAACCAACAACGTCCAACATCAACAAACATTGTAAATGTTGTACGGTTGGCTGTTGGGTTTTCGAATGTTTGTGAAAATATCAGGTTTTTTTCTAACATTCCAAACCCAACAACCAACAGTAGAATGTTTAGGGTTTGTAGGACCTTGTTGGAGCAATGAGAACTGGACTTTAAGACAACCATCTTTGGCACAAACAAACACAAGTGTGTCCTCAGGGAAATGCACACACACACGCTCACCATGGTAACCCTGCTGTTTACCATGAATAGGTGTAAACATGCTTCCTTCAATTCCAGGGCTGACTGCCTGTGTGATAGTGACATGTTTAACACCATAAGTTGTGATGATCACCTACTGTGAATACATGTGATAGCTTGCATGAGTGATGTCATTTTCTCCCTCTGAATGTTTGTTTGATGAAAGTGAAATTCCCCCAAACACCGTTATTGTTAAAGATACGAGTCAAATTGCGTAGTTGCGATGCAGGGCTTGCATTTTTCTTTAAGACATGTACATGCTTTTAAGTTATTGTCAATGCATGGGTCCTATGTGTGTCTATACAGTTAGGATGCAGTCGGCGTGAGAATGTTGGGGTCACACAGCATGTTTGGACTCATAAGGTGACATCCTTCAAGTCACCTGTACCTTAAGATTCCATGGCTGGGAGTGTAGATATAGCTCCTACTAGAACCAGACCCCAGGGTCGACACAGCACAGAGAGACAGACAGGTAAGCAGACAGACACACAGACATCAGCCACAACAAATATATGAGACAGACGCCGAGAGAGAGAGTGAGAGAGAGAGAGAAAGGGAGAAAGAAAGGGACAGAAAGATATAAATAAAGACAGAGAAAAGGAGAGGGAGGGGGGGGGAGAGCAAGAGAATCGGTGGCGTGGGCGAGAGATCAAAGAGAACGCACCGTACACACGCCAGCATCAAAGTCACGACTTCAACAACAATCACAAGAGCAGTGCGCTTCTCATCCGCAGGACCGGTCAGACTCAAACACGGCAGTTCGGCGGCGAGGTCGCACCCACATCCCCTCAGAGAAGCCAGGCATTAACCAACGATCTCCGCTTTGCTGAGATCTGGTGATCCATTGTTTGCAGACGTACTGGCTTTCAGCCACTGAGTTTGGTTTGGCAATCTCTCAGGCTTCTGGACGGAGGCCTCTTGTGACAGATAACGAGTTGTGTAATTGCCAAGCTGCTAGGGGGATTGGTTGAGCTTCGACAGACATTAAGCCTTTACAGATAAATTATTCACACCACACCAGAGCGTAGTTTAAACTATCATTACTTCAGACGTTGACATTGTGGATGAGTTTCAATCTACTGTGGACTCAGCACAGCGGTGTGTAAACTCACTGGAGCCCAAGACTGATTAGAGGGGTTTATCTGCAGACTAACCTGGGAGAGCGGACATACACACACACTCTCTCACTCACACAAAAGCAGTTCCAGTGTTGTAACGACCTGTTGGTTCTGATTATAGATGCTGAGTCATGACTGAAAGAGACTGACAGGAGCAGGTGGACTCTCTAGACCCAAGACTCTCACCACGAGCTGGGTGGAGAACAGCCTTGGAGAGAGGGATGGAGAGAGGGATGGAGAGAGGAATGGAGGTAGGGAGGGAAGCAGGAGGGGAGGAGAGAGAAATCTGGGTGAGGGGGCGCAAGGCAGGTACTTAGGGAGGTTGCAGGACGGGAGGAGAAGAGCGAAGAAGGCAAGAAGAGAGGAGAGGAAAAGGGAGGAGGAAAGGAGGAGTGAGGAGAAGGGAGGGAGAAGTCAGGAGAGGGAGGGAGGAATATTAAAACAGAGAGCAAAAACTCACGGTGAGTGTACGCTGGAGACGGATGACCTGCGAGAGAGCGCGTCTCGATTTTGCTTTACAAAACTGCCCATGCAGGACAAAAACACACAGACAAAAGAAAGGATGAGACACCAAAAAGAGTGGCGGGGGGAGAGGTGGAAGCCTGCAGGCCTCAGAGGACTAGTGTCCGGGCCGTCCGTCCGTCCGTCTGTCCACCTGTCCCCCTCCCACGCCAGCACAGACAGCTCCAGTCGAACAGAGGTACAGCTCTGGTGCCACTTCAGGGGCTGCGTCTGGCTGTGTTCAGGCTCTGGAGGGTGACAGGGTGTGGTCACCCTCATCCGTCCTGAGGAACCAGGCCGGCCACTGAAGTGTTCCCAGACACACACAGAACAGCATGATCCAGAACGAGAGGACCACAGTGATGATGGCTGTGGACCTGGATGAACGGTGGACTTAAATACACTGAAAAGTTTACAAAGCCCTTCCAATGCAGAGTACCAATCAAATCTAATATGACTTCAGTCATTCATGCCACATTTAAGAGTAATGCATGAGGATTATTAAGAGAAATAGGCTTGGTAAAAAAAATGAAAATAAACATAACTCATAACATTAAAAATATGGCACAGACAACAAGAGACATTGATGTTGGAATGTGGATCCATCGTACAGTGAATATTATAAGACCAAAATGTTGGAATTTGCACACGCTGTAAGAGAAGGACTCTCTTCCAGATAATAATTATAAATGAATGTATTATAATTTAGTAGACCCTGTTGACCACACTGACACAAATAGTGGGAGATTTCAACCTTACGTGGTCTTGAATTTGCCATCTGATGCTCTAACCACTAAGCTACACCCAGCACTGATGCTTAGCAACACACTCACAGTGGGAGGTAATAAGAAGAAGAAGAATAATTAGTGCTGTCAGTTTAACGCGTTATTAACGGCGTTAACGCAAACCCAAATTAACGGCGTCAATTATTTTATCGCGCGATTAACGCTCTTTTTGGCCTAGCAAACTTTGTAGTTTTTTTCACATGCTGTTGCAACAACTACCGACGTTAGAAAAACTACAACACCACACCGGATCTAGCTAGACCGGAAACAAAACAACAGGCACGCCAAACACTCGTTTGGCTTGCGAGCTGGCTAAAGAGTAGTAGCAGAGCCCGTTTACGGATATTAGACATTCTCTGGTAGTAGGCTAACGTTACGTTTTGAGTGGATGACGAGCGCGAGATGCCGAAATGGATGCCAATAAGATTCTGAATGGAAAGTTTTCTTTTAAAAAGTTGCCAAATGGTTCTATTGACAAGACCAGTGATCTGTGTGTTTTGTCGTTGTAAACTGAGCTATCATCGCAGCACGTCCAGTCTGAAATACCACTTGATGGCCAAGCACACAGCTGATGCGAATTCTCTGCCCCCTCGTCAAAGCCAGGCGATTGCAATGTTGTTTTCAACAACAACAAAAATTTGCACAAAGCAATCCGAACCACTTTTCTATGTTGATAAGAGCATTAAAATTTGAAAAAAGATTGGGACAAAAAGAAATCAGGGACATTTAGAATAGATAAAAATGTGCGATTAATTGTGATTAATCGCGAGTTAACTATGACATTAGTGCGATTAATCGCAATTAAATATTTTAATCGTTTGACAGCACTAATAATAATACATTTTATTTATGTAGCGCTTTTCAAGGTCCTCAAAGTCTCTTTACAGAGTCCAGTATTCATTCAGACACAGTCAAACTGGTGTTGGTATGGAAGCGTGGCTGCCAATCAGCGCCTACAGACCCTCCGACCACCACCAACATAGGTAGAGAGGGAAACACTATGCAAAGGTCAAAGGTCAGTGACAGGGTCGTGCAACTATCATTCAATAGCCAATAGGTAGACCCTGATGGGGAATTCCTACATCATAAGAGTTCACAAACCTTAACGGAAGGTCAAAGGTCAGTATACTCTGTCAATAATGGTCAAGTGTTCACCCTCTCCCTGTGTTGACATCACTGAACACGGCTGTGCGTGCGGCCCAGAGTTAGATGATATTGATCTTCTCACATACGTTGAAAACATTCTGATCGACAATATCCACAGACTATTAGGTGATAAGGCTGTTATTGATCAGTTGTATTGATTGTGGATTACGGCCTTTGGTTTTGAGGGTAATGAGAGAATCAAATATTGATCTGAGGTCGTTGTTGAGAATCCAATCGAGCCTGGGCCACTTGATTGGCCCTCCTGACACAGCGAGGAGGAGCAGCAGGATATTCATGTCGGGGGGGGGTATTTACACACCACAAAGTGTGGTGTCACACTGGAGGATTAGAGGGAACATGTTACTGAAAACACTGATGTAAATATACTGTCGAAACACTCTTGTGTACACATAAAAACACATCTAAAAACAAAAACACTTATTTTGTACTGTACAGAAACACTTGGGTGGATGCAAACACACACACACAGAAACACTCAAATGTATTATGTATACTGTACAGAAATATCTTTCTATCTGTCCACCCAACAAAACACATACTGGCGTAACACACTCACTGGTAAAAAACACTTTTTTTTTTTTACACTATACAGAAACACCCAAAGAGAAACCCACAGGCGTTCACGACACGCAGGAAGGACACAGACAGGGAGCAGGTCTGGATGCAGCCACGCACACACACACTGGGAACACAGGAAGAGGACTGAACCATCTATGCTGAGTGAGAGAGGGCCGGACAGGCTGAGAATGGTAGGGTCCACATGCCCGAGACAACATGTTTGGAGAATGTGGTGGGGGACAAGGGGAAGGGGGCAGGGTTAAGGGCTTTTGGAACTTACGCAGCGATGGAGATATTGGCCGCTGACATGGGGCTGACTTCCTTCACCTCCATGGCTTTCTGCAAGGCCAGCTTCTTATTGGCTGCCTCCTCCTGCTGCTCCTCGTCCTGGCCAATGAGAGCCATGGCCACAGAGGGTTAACAGAGACCACGACATCTCACTGGGCGACAACCAGGAAATGATTTGTTAAGGAGGAGGGCAGCGGTCAGGAGGATTGGCTCCACCCACCTTGGTCAGCTCCTGGGCGTTTGCGAGGTTGTCAACGGCGATGGCCAAGAAGACGTTCAGGAGCGTGTCTGGGCGGGATCTGAGCTCAGGAAATAACGTCTTCCATCTCGCCAAAGACATAGGGAAGTCAGATGGCTGAGCGGTTAGGGAATCGGGCTACTAATCAGAAGATTGCCGGTTTGATTCCCAGCTGTGCCAAATTATGTTGTGTCCTCGGGCAAGGTACATCACCCTATTCGCCTTGGGGGAATGTCCCTGTACTTACTGTGAGTCACTCTGGATAAGAGCGTCTGCTAAATGTAATGACACACCCACTTGTTGAAAACAGCCAATCCATCCCCCTACTTATTATTAAGAAAATTATATTTAACGGCCGCATTCTCAGTTATTTTAATATATTTTAAACAATGTCACACCTACATTTGACAGGGCCTATGGCCTACACCAAAGCACACAACAGACTGCGCAGACTCCACGACAACCGACAATTTGTTGTGATAGCCCAGTGCACGAAGGGCGTCGGAGGATACAGTTTCCGAAGAGCGTGAGAACGATGAAGTAGACAGAGGAGAACATTCCCCTTCGAACGCCGCCCTGAGACTCGATCCCGTGATACATGACCGCGTTCCAATCCTCCCCCGTTAGAATCTGCGCAAAACACAGCGAGGGGGTTACGTACAAACACATGAAAGCATTTCACGCAAATGTTTTGCGCAAAAAAGCTTACAAGATGGAGGAGAGAAGCTACAGTTTAGCGAACGATAGAAAGGGATGATTGTGGGGATTGTTATTACGCCCATGCAGAGGATAAGACACGGAGCAGTAATTTCCGCTAATAAGAAATTACAAAAAAAACATCTTAAACTCAACGCTCTCATTTACCAGTACTCTCCTCAGCGATACTCAATGAAAGTTTAAATGTGTTTGTAAATGAATACATGAATAAATGAATACATGTATAAAAACAGGGTGTACCTGAAACACGGTTAAAATAGCTGCCGGGAAAGTATCAAAGTTGGTGGTTGGAGTCTCTTCTTCAAAGTTGAACCTGGAGGACAGAACCAGGAACCAATCAAAACGTGACAACTCGTTTAAACTTCACAGGGTCAAGTATCCTTCGGTAAACTGCCTTCCATACAGGCTTGACTGTTATCTATCACAGCGTTGTATGAACATACAGGCTTGATTGATCTATCACAGCGATGTTTGAAATGATAAAAAAAGGAGATGGTACTGGATGAAAATTCAGGTGAACGAACTGAATATAAACACTAAATAAAAGCCACAGGCTTTTTTTTTGTTGCCGTTCTTATCTTTGTGTATAACCCTTTTGTAATGACCCTAACTCCAGGAGGTATTCTAACATAAATGCAAGAAAAGCGCTTTATTTTTTATTTTTTATGATCATCATTATTAATCATTGTTAACATGATTCTTCAAGCAGGCAGACCTTGAAGAATCACCTGTGAGACAACTTAAGATCTGCAGTCTCTTTTGAACCTGCGATGAGCACTGTCATCTGTACTGTGAGCAGCAATACACGTTCCTATGCATGGAATAAAACGCCTTAGACGCTCACAAACCACAGTGGTCATCATGCATAGACATGCAGTGCATTGATCTGCACAGTAGCGATTTTCTTACACAGGGGGAACATGACAGCTGGAACACCTCTTTATTCACAAAGCAGTCAGGACAGAATGAGGTGAAGGAAGCGAGCACCAAGAAGTATTGGAAAATACTTCTGCTGTCCGTATTCTCTACATCTATACATGTACATCCTCTCAGAAGCAGAACACAACCAGTCGCAACCTCACTGTACAACATTCGAGCAGGGAAGAGAGGTCGCCTTCTAGAACGTTCGTGGAGAAAGTCGACCGGACCACATTCCGAGGCTTCAGGGGGCAAGGGCGGGGCGGGTGTTGGAGGCGGTGAAGGTTGTGTGGTGTTCTACGGCACGGACGTCCACGGTAGAAGCATGCAACGGCAGGGAGACACAACACGACAGCGCTCTGGTCCAACCTTCACTCCTCCCCTAGACAGGATCCTGAACACTGCTCTACACAGCATGATGCAGACTGCTCTACACAGCACAGTGCAGACTGATCTACACAGCATGATGCAGACTGCTCTACACAGCACGGTGCAGACTGCTCTACACAGCATGATGCAGACTGCTCTACACAGCATGATGCAGACTGCTCTACACAGCACAGTGCAGACTGATCTACACAGCATGATGCAGACTGCTCTACACAGCACAGTGCAGACTGATCTACACAGCATGATGCAGACTGCTCTACACAGCACGGTGCAGACTGCTCTACACAGCATGATGCAGACTGCTCTACACAGCACAGTGCAGACTGATCTACACAGCATGATGCAGACTGCTCTACACAGCATGATGCAGACTGCTCTACACAGCACGATGCAGACTGCTCTACACAGCACGGTGCAGACTGCTCTACACAGCACAGTGCAGACTGCTCTACACAGCACAGTGCAGACTGATCTACACAGCATGATGCAGACTGCTCTACACAGCACAGTGCAGACTGCTCTACGCACCACAGTGCAGACTGATCTACACATCATGATGCAGACTGCTCTACACAGCACAGTGCAGACTGCTCTACA
>NC_140382.1:18657500-18662500 GCF_054491055.1 Hypomesus nipponensis | reverse complement strand
GAGGAAGGGGAAGGGATGAAGGATGGAAGATGGGGGAGGGAGGGGACCAAGACCAGAGAGCACCACCATCTCAGACTAACAAACAAGAACATCTTGAACCATCACAACCCAAATCTTCAAAAGGCTTGTGAATGAACATGACATAAAACTGTGCAAATGGTCCCATGTTCACCTCTCTGTACAGGTTGACACGAAGACAAGGTTATCAAGGCTGTAATCAGACCTCTTAAAGCGAGCATATTTAGAAACCCCACTCCCTCCTCTCAGCATCTTCCCCTCCACACCTCTTGACAATTTGTTTCATTTCAATGAACACAAGAATCTCTGCTAATTAAGAGGGCTCCGTGACTGAGTTTAAACTGTCTGAGGGGTAAAAATATCCAGCCAATAAGGAACCAAGGCAGAGGTCTGGAATACAGGGGATGACTCATGTGAAAAGGTATCGTTTTTCTTCAGGCGTGTCATGTGCTTTGCTGGGTGTGAAATCTGTCTAGGAATGCAGACTGAGATACAGTATACTGAAGATGGCTGTGTAAAACAGCCTTGTATCCAAGGTAACTAACCCTAACGTAAACAACCCCACGTGACCGAGAGTT
Organism: Hypomesus nipponensis; assembly: GCF_054491055.1. Taxonomy (NCBI): domain Eukaryota; kingdom Metazoa; phylum Chordata; class Actinopteri; order Osmeriformes; family Osmeridae; genus Hypomesus; species Hypomesus nipponensis. The sequence continues at coordinate 18,661,904 of NC_140382.1, read as the reverse complement.
CCAGATAAATGATGTAAAATGATTTTAATTATCACCCTCAATATTTATCCATCGCACCCCCCCAAGACAAGCAATTACATTCTCTTCGCTAGCAGTGAAGTGAGTCTCATTAATATAAAACAGTCTCTTTCCAACATGCTGCAGGGCTGTATTTTACAGTGACTTCAATTTTCCAGTCCAGAAGGAAAAGTTTCATTATACCTGAGAGCACCCTGGGAGACGTTCTGGAAACAAAACAAACCTGAGCTCATCTCAGACAACAGACGGCTCACAGGGGTAGGACAAGGACTGTTCCAACATGGCCCGGGGTCAGAGGTCGTGTGAGGGGAGGGGAGGGAGGGGGGGACTCACCTGCGGAGGACAGGTCTGTGAAGTGATCCACTCCTCCTTCTTCTGCGATCAGGTCATTCTTGCCCTTTTTCACCTTCCCTCGTTTCAGCACTGAACACACACAGCACAGGGGTGAGATCACACACACACACACACTCACACACACACACTCACACACACACACACACACACACACACTCACACACACACTCACACACACACACACTCACACACACACTCACACACTCACTCACACACACTCACACTCACACACACACTCACACACTCACTCACACACACTCACACACTCACTCACACACACTCACACACACACACTCACACACACACACACACACACACACACTCACACACACACACACACACACACTCACACACACACTCACTCACACACACACACACACACACTCACACACACACACACACACACTCACACACACACACACACACACACACACACACACTCACACACACACACACACACACACACACACACACACACACACACACACACACACACTCACACTCACACTCACACACACACACACACACACACACACACACACTCACACACACACACACTCACACTCACACTCACACACACACACACACACACTCACACACACACACACTCACACACATTTGTACACTCGCTCAAGCGCACACATTTATTTGAATCCTGATCAGAAGCCTCTCAACACACTCCTACAGCACCCCCCTCCCCGCTTCCCTCCCTACACACACACACACACACACACACACAACGTTAAGGCCGTTTCCTGGAGTGGAGGGCTAATTGGATTCTATGAATAGTGGGCACCCATCACGTTGTTCATCCGCTGATTACGGCTTCCGCTTGAAGTCGGCCTCGGATTGAAAAAGCGTCCCGCATGAGCGTGATGGTAGCTAGACCCCTCCATGTGACTAACGCACCATGTGACCCCACCATGTGACTAACGCACCGCGTGACCCCACCATGTGACTAACGCACCGCGTGACCCCACCATGTGACTAACGCACGAGGCTTCTCCCTGATCCGCCTGTGGTCGCTCTCCTCTGGAGTTCTGAGGCTGAACTGCAGCAGCGCCATCGGATGAATATCATGCCCAGATTCAAAACCGTAAAAACTAAAATAGTTTCAAAAGGTCGTAAAATTATTCTCATAAAAAAAAAATATACGTTGAATCTGAAAACAAAAAGTTTCAAATTGTCCTAAAAAGTTTTAAGGTTGAAATTAGGTTGGGATATTTTTGTTTCACGTTTTTCTTTATAACAGATCGCTGTCACGGAGATCCCTTCCGTTTCCTTGTTTGTTTGAAACTGAGACAGACATGTTCCATTATCCATTGGGAACAAATATTACAGACCAATTATTTGTGTTAACATTGACAACATTAACCACTAGCAAGTAAGCTGACTGATAATTGAGTACATTATAATGTAGTTAAAAATGGTTAGCTAGCTAGCCTCAAACAGCATATATCAATATTTCATACTTGTACTTTTTTCATACCTTAGTTTTCATTGGTTTGGCGGCCCACCTGTATTACCCTAGCTGACCACTAGTGGGCCACGGCACACAGGTTGGGAATCGCTGTTCTTGAACAGTCCAGGGAGGTAATTTGAACAGTAAAGGGGGAAAACTGAGAGATTGTTTGGAAGGTGAGAGGATCTTCTCTCCTGTGCATCCGTCAGTTAACTTAACACACCACATTTTTACCAACTATCCTTCCAGCTGTCAGTCTGAGGATGATTGGCGCTCGACAAAAATAAACACCTGGATGGAAACATCCGATGTGTAAATGTTCTCAGCTCTTAAAAGCTGAGCCTGAGACATCCTAGTCCTCAATGTAGAACTCATTTAGAAATTCAAGAAGTCAGTCAGTCATTCTTGAAAGGATTCAAGACTGCCCGCGGGTTTTTTCTTGAAAGTAAGTGTGTGTGTGCGTGTGTATGTGCGTGTGTGTACATGTGTCCGTGTGTATATGCGTGTGTGTGTTACAAGGCACACTCCCTCAACTAATCCAATCAAGCTATTCCTCTAAATCCCCCTAATTAACCCTGGCACCAACACCAGACCTAATTGGCTGAGATTACGGGCCTATCACAACAGGAGTCTGCAGGAGGCTGGGCGGAGCAACAGCTGCGACATGACTAGACTCCAGCTGGACAGAATCGCCCGGGTGAGGAGAGGAGCACATAGAGAGGAAGGCGGAGAAGAAGAGAGAGAGAAAAAGCAAGAGAAAGAGAACAGGAAGAGGAGGTTGGGACAGGAAAGAAGAAGACACGTTAGAGATCTCAGAAGGAAACTGCCTCAGAAAGAGAGAGAAAGAGAGAGGGAGAGGGAGAGAGAGATAGAGAGAGAGAGAGAGAGAGAGACAAAGACAGACAGAAAGAGAGAGAGGGAGAGAGAAATAAAGAGACAAAGAGAGACAGAAAGAGAGAAAGGGAGGGAGGGAGGGAGGGAGAGACAGGAGAAGGAAGAATTCAACAGAAACACTATGTTTTATCCTCCAGCCAGACACCCTTCCCACACGCCACCCCAGTCGACACACTCAAACACCCAATCTAAAAAGACGCTGGCAAGAAAATCTATATTTGAAGAATGCAGCCATAAAGATAATTGCATAGAGTCCAGATGGACATATGAAGAGAACAACAGCCCTATTCTTTTGTGGATACAGATTCAATAAGGTAAGTACGCCAGCTGTGATATGGACTGATTCATCAACCCTCTGGCGAAAAGAACCAGGCCACATTCGTGGAACGGCGGTTGAACGTCGCCCACTTGTACTTTTTCAATTTAAGAACTGAAGATGGACGTCCACCTGGAGGCTCTGCCTCCTGTACCCTGCCTCCACCTGGAGGCTCTGCCTCCTGTACCCTGCCTCCACCTGGGGGTTCTGCCTCCTGTACCCTGCCTCCACCTGGAGGCTCTGCCTCCTGTACCCTGCCTCCACCTGAAGGTTCTGCCTCCTGTACCCTGCCTCCATCTGGAGGCTCTGCCTCCTGTACCCTGCCTCCACCTGGGGGTTCTGCCTCCTGTACCCTGCCTCCACCTGGAGGCTCTGCCTCTTGTACCCTGCCTCCACCTGGGGGTTCTGCCTCCTGTACCCTGCCTCCATCTGGAGCCTCTGCCTCCTGTACCCTGCCTCCACCTGGAGGCTCTGCCTCCTGTACCCTGCCTCCACCTGGAGGCTCTGCCTCCTGTACCCTGCCTCCACCTGAAGGTTCTGCCTCCTGTACCCTGCCTCCATCTGGAGGCTCTGCCTCCTGTACCCTGCCTCCACCTGGGGGTTCTGCCTCCTGTACCCTGCCTCCATCTGGAGCCTCTGCCTCCTGTACCCTGCCTCCACCTGGAGGCTCTGCCTCCTGTACCCTGCCTCCACCTGGAGGCTCTGCCTCCTGTACCCTGCCTCCACCTGAAGGTTCTGCCTCCTGTACCCTGCCTCCATCTGGAGGCTCTGCCTCCTGTACCCTGCCTCCACCTGGGGGTTCTGCCTCCTGTACCCTGCCTCCACCTGGAGGCTCTGCCTCTTGTACCCTGCCTCCACCTGGAGGCTCTGCCTCCTGTACCCTGCCTCCACCTGGGGGTTCTGCCTCTTGTACCCTGCCTCCACCTGGAGGCTCTGCCTCTTGTACCCTGCCTCCACCTGGGGGTTCTGCCTCCTGTACCCTGCCTCCATCTGGAGCCTCTGCCTCCTGTACCCTGCCTCCACCTGGAGGCTCTGCCTCCTGTACCCTGCCTCCACCTGGAGGCTCTGCCTCCTGTACCCTGCCTCCACCTGCAGGCTCTGCCTCCTGTACCCTGCCTCCACCTGGAGGCTCTGCCTCCTCCACGCACCGTCCAGGGGTGAGCGCTCCTCTGCGTTCTCATCTTCCTCCGCCAGCAGCACCTCCTCTGGAACGCAGGAGACACGGGGGAGGGGGTCAGGAACGCCACACACTTCAACACACACACACACACCAACAAACACTAGCATACTGCAAGTGTGCAAACACACCGACGTGCACACGTAAACGGGAGGGAGGAGTGTGTGGAACAGTCGTACCCGC
>NC_140382.1:18640000-18652500 GCF_054491055.1 Hypomesus nipponensis | reverse complement strand
GCCAGTCTATAACAAGAGCGTTTAAAATTCCTCGAGGTTGCATTATTCCAGAAGTAATATTGCTGTGACAGCATCACAAGAAGAGAGGGCGAGGCAGGCTCTAGGCTGGGAGGGGGGCCGGGGGCAGGGGGATGGGAGGGTCTGGGAGGGGATATCCATCACTGTGATCCATGTCATTCCTTTCAGGGGGTGTGGCCTCACACACACTCTCACTGGTGTTGTGCTGCTCCATACCTGTAGACCTCCTGACCCAGAGACAGAGTCACCATCTCCCAGGAAGAGAACAGAACAACGTTCCAGTGTGACCCTTGACCCTGAGACCTCCTGTCTCTAACGGCACAGCACACATCACCAGTACTATGACCCTGAGACCTCCTGTCTCTAACGGCACAGCACACATCACCAGTACTTTGCTGCTCATTAAAAAGCCTGGGTGTCAGTGACTGACCTGAAGGCAGGACCGTTGTTACATTAGTTTATAGGAAACACAAGAAACACACACACACACACATGCACACACACACACACATGCATGCACACACACGCATGCACACACACATACACACGCACAAAGGTACTGTAAAAGGCCACCCAGATACACTGTTAGAAAAATATAGACAAGAGCTCTAAATCAATCCAGCGGCTGTCTCTCCCAGGAGAGACCAGCTGAGAGAGCGATGAGGAGGGAACAGCCGGAGGCAGGGAGACTGGCAGAGACAAGACTCTCCCAACATCCCTCACAATAAAACACATTCTTAACGTGGTGTGTGATGTGCCCACAGGACCCTCTACCCCCCCCTCCCCGTAGTGTAGGAATAACACCGCCTTGTGATGTGTACACACACCCATCACACTACTCATACACACACTCCCCCTGCCACATATACACAACGCCCCCCCCCACACACACACACACAAAGGAAGAGAACACATGCATTCAAAGACGTACACACTTTATTTTACACACACACACACACACACACACACACACACACACACACACACACACGGTAGACTAAAGCAACCGCTCATGTTTTACTGATGCTCCAATTAGCCATGTCCTAAAAAGGATGATTCACCAACACACACACACACCACACACACACACACACACACACACACACACGCTCCTTGCTCCCCACCCCCCTCCACTCTATTTTTACAAGCGTTTAATGAGAACTGTGATCGCCGTGACAGCGGCGGATGCCATGGCGACGGGGTCAAGGTGCGCCCGGGATCGATGACTCAGAGGGCTCTAATGAGGCGAGAGACAAAGTTGACCGTGACCATGGCGACCGTTGCCACGCAGGAACCTGGGAGCACATGAAAACACCACGGCGACCACAGCAGAACTCTTGAAGTGGAAATCCCTCTCAGCACCAAGCTGGAAGAGCTGTCTTCAACCAGGCTTTCACTGAGCAACAAAGGTAACCTTGACGACCGCCTGACTCACGACAACCACTCTCGGACACAGTCGGCTCGTATCCCACGCAACGCAAGTGTTGCAGGATGAAGGGGTCTCTGGGAGGGCTGGGACACAGCCAGAGAGGATCATGGGAAGCCAAAAGAGAAAGAGCCTTGAAGCTTCTCTGATTGGTCTGCGACCGTTAAAGAGGGGGAGAGAGATAGAGAAGGAGAGAGAGAGGGAGAGAGAGAGGGAGAGAGGATTAGAAAGAGAGATGAAAGGGGAGCTTCCTGGCTGTTTGCTTCCTGTCTGTCTGCTTCCTGTCTGTCTGTCTGTCTGTTTCCTGTCTGTCTGTCTGTCTGATTCCTGTCTGCTTGGATGTTCCAGTACCACCATCACAGCCTCCAGTTAGCAGAGAGTGGCAGAGAAGACTCAGTCTAACAGGAAGTCTGATTCGTTTTTGTTTCTCTCTGATACGCAGTTGTGGGAAGAATCTTCCATGCATGTCAGGATTAGTTGTGCGCTGATCTATAAATCAATATCTTGTAATGATACAATGTCTTGGCTAGAGACTCAACCTCATAAAATCCCAAATGATCCATTTGGTCATCCTACTGAGGTACAAAACACAAAACATGTGAAAACTAAAGCTTATGAGAGGACATTGAGAAGAAGATAGAGAGAGAGATAGAGAGAGATAGAGAGAGAGACATAGAGATAGATAGATAGAGAGAGAGAGATAGAGAGAGACATAGAGAGATAGAGAGAGAGAGAGAGAGATAGAGAGAGGTAGAGAGAGAGAGAGAGAGAGAGAGAGAGAGAGAGACAGAGAGGGAGATAGAGGGAGAGAGAGAGAGAGAGAGAGAGAGAGAGAGAGAGAGAGAGAGAGAGATAGAGAGATAGAGAGAGAGAGAGAGAGAGAGAGAGAGAGAGAGAGAGAGAGAGAGAGAGAGAGAGAGAGAGAGAGAGAGAGAGAGAGAGAGAGATAGAGAGAGAGAGAGAGGTAGAGCTCAAAGATCCAGAGCTATCATCATCTGTTGTCTCTTCATGGGTAGTTGGCCATCTCTCCCCCAGTGGTGGAGTCCTCAATGATGTGAAGCCAGCACACACACACACACTGACTCACACACACACACACACACTGACTCACACACACACACACACACTGACTCACACACACACACACACACTGACTCACACACACACACACACACTGACTCACACACACACACACACACTGACTCACACACACACTGACTCACACACACACTGACTCACACACACACTGACTCACACACACACACACACATACACACACACACACACACTGACTCACACACACACTGACTCACACACACACTGACTCACACACACACTGACTCACACACACATATACACACACACACACACACACACACCACACACACACACACACACTCACACACACACACACACACACATTGACTCACACACACACACACCACAAACACACACACACATATACACACACACACACACACACCACACACACACACACACACACACACATACGCACACACACACACACACTGACTCACACACACACACACACACGCCGGGAGACACCTGCGCGGGTCTCAGGGAAATGGATGACATCGTTATCTAAATTAACATAAATCTGTGTGGGGTTCTTCAGCTCTTTAACCCTCAGGATAAAACATCCAGGTCTGTCTGTCCACCCTCAGCCCACCCTCACCCTCACCCCACACCTCCCCGCTTCCTGGACGGCGTCCAGAGAGAGGATGTCCACACACAAGTCAAAGAGAGCCTGTCCTTCAGGCTGGCAGCCAATCCAATCAGAGATAGCCTTTTCTTTCAGGCTGGCAGCCAATCCAATCAGAGAGAGCCTGTCCTTCAGGCTGGCAGCCAATCAGAGAGAGCCTGTCCTTCAGGCTGGCAGCCAATCAGAGAGAGCCTGTCCGTCAGGCTGGCAGCCAATCAGAGAGAGCCTGTCCGTCAGGCTGGCAGCCAATCAGAGAGAGCCTGTCCTTCAGGCTGGCAGCCAATCCAATCAGAGAGAGCCTGTCCTTCAGGCTGGCAGCCAATCCAATCAGAGAGAGCCTGTCCTTCAGGCTGGCAGCCACTCAGCAGAGAGGAGGAAGGATGCCAAGCAAGATGTTTACAAGTTCCACAAGGCCTTGAGAAAACTGTCTGTCCTACTTAGCAGGAACAAACCTAGTGGTATGTGAAGCCAGCCTTATCAGATACACAGCAGGAGAGAGAGATAGAGAGATCATGTGAGAGAGAGGGAGAGAGGGAGACAGACAGACAGAGAGAGCAGTAAAACCTGCACTGTTCATCAGGTTGAGGATCTGTTTTTCATAAGAAGAGAGAGAGAGAGAGAGAGAGAGAGAGAGAGATGGAGGAGGGAGGGATGGAGGGATGGGATGAGAAGAGTTAGAGGGAGGGATTAGTAGTGCAGGACCAGGACCAGGACCAGGACCAGATCCTTCACTAGGATCCAAACTCCTAAGCTCCTCCACACCCTTCCATCATGCCCTGGGCCTCAGTGTGAAGGCAGGACAGAGGAATAGGTGCCAGTTCAGACCAATCAACTGACAGAGCGAGCTATCTCACTGTAAGAATGGAGCAGCAGGTCCTGTGATAGCAGTGAAGCAAACACACCACAGTAGAAACCAACAGACAGTTCCCCTGGAACCCGGAGTTGTGCCCTACTCAGCCAAGGAGAACCCAGACTGCCAATCAGAGTTCTCCAGCAGCTCTCTCTCTCTCTGTCCTCCTGTGAGTCTCTCTCACAGCATTACAGAACACACACACTCACACACACACACTCACACAGAACACAGACACACACACACACTCACACAGAAAGTCATTGACTATGTACGATGTGTGAGGAAAGCACCAGAGAGAGAGAGAGACAGAGAGACAGAGAGACAGAGAGTCAGAGAGAGACAGAGAGACAGAGAGTCAGAGAGAGAGAGAGAGAGAGAGAGAGAGAGAGAGAGAGAGAGCGAGAGAGAGAGAGAGAGAGAGAGAGAGAGAGAGAGAGAGAGAGAGAGAGAGAGAGAGAGAGAGAGAGAGAGAGAGAGAGAGAGAGAGAGAGAGAGAGAGAGACAGAGAGAGAGAGAGAGAGAGAGAGAGAGAGTGGTGGTGATCCCCGGGCTGTGTGGACTCACGTTGTAGAGGATGTCCACCCAGCCCTCCATGGTGATGCACTGGAAGACTGTGAGCACGGCAAACAGGATGTTGTCGAAGTTGGTGATGCCGAAGTTGGGTCCGATCCAGTACTCAGTACACTGTGTCCCATTAGGGCACAGCCTGGACGGTAACTCTGTCCCACACGGGTAATCTGCTGCCCTCTCACCTGGAGAGACAGGGGAGGGAGGAGGGGGAGGGGAGGGAGGAGGGGGGAGGGGGGAGGGGGAGAGAGGTAAAACAACCACACAAGCATTTGCAATATCATCAAATCAAACAAAAAGCACTGACCCAATCAAAGATGATCCCTTGAACACACGCGCGCACACACACACACACAGACACACTCACACAGACACACTCACACACTCACTCACAGCAAGTGCACTCATATCTAAATCCATCAGCACACCTGCTGATGATTCATTTTCATTCTCTCTCTCTCTCTCTCTCTCTCTCTCTCTCTCTCTCTCTCTCTCTCTCTCTCTCTATGCTGTCACATACACACACATGCACACACACGCACACACACACACACACACACACACAAGGTTGGCTGCAGCTGCTGTTACCAGCTTACCCTAATCAAAACCTGCTGTGTGTGACAAAAATATCTCACACATACATGTACATTAGCAGCCTGTCAAGACCTCTCACACCACAACCACAACACAGGGTCAGACACTCACTCACACACACCCACCCACCCCCCCACACACACACCCACCCCCCCACACACACACCCACACCCCCACACACACACCCACCCCCCCACACACACACACACCCCCACACACACACACCCCCCCACCCCCCCACACACACACCCACCCCCCCACACACACACCCACACCCCCCCACACACACCCACACCCCCCCACACACACCCACCCCCCCACACACACACCCACACCCCCCCACACACACACCCACCCCCCCACACACACACCCACACCCCCCCACACACACACGCACACACACTCTAACTGGGAGAAAACGTCACAAACACAAACGTTAATACCCCTCCTTTCCCCCTCCCCCAAACCCCTCCCCTCTCCCCCAGCCCTCACCTGTGTCCAGCTCTCCCCTCCCTGTCCCTTCACCATCTCCCCCCTCCCCTCCTCCCCCCTCCCCCCCTCTCCTCCCCGTCTCCCCCCCTCCCCTCCTCCCCCCCTCACCGCCCCTCCCCTCCCTTTCTCCCCCCTCCCCTCCTCCCCCCTTCCCCCTCCCCCCCTCACCTGTGTCCAGTTTGAAGCAGGTGGCGTGGAACTTGCCCATGTAGAACTCCACTCCGATGATGGCGAACATGACGATGGCGAAGAAGAGCAGCAGTCCGATCTGCAGCAGCGGCACCATGGCCTTCATGATGGACTTGAGCACCACCTGCAGGCCTGGAGGGACAACACACCTCAGGCGGCCGCACTCCCTGACTGCCCCCCCTCGTTTAGCTGGGCTTTCTTTGAGTAAGCAGTCTACCCTGACATGACTGTCAGGACTTTGATACAATGACAGTGGTGTTGAATACTGTTGTCGTCATCGTCATCGTCGTCCCCCCACCCTCTGCCCCCTTGGGGGTTCCTGACCTTGCCCGGGGGTGATGACATCATACTTACTGGGGATTCCTGACACCAGTTTGAGGGGCCGCAGCACGCGCACGGCTCTCAGCGTCCGCAGGTCAAAATCAGATCCCACTGAAGCCATGATCCTGTACACACACACACATGCGCGCACACACGCGCACACACACGCACGCACACGCACACACACGCACACTCACACACACACACACACAAACACACCCACACGCACGCACACACACATGCACACAATAGAGAGTATGTTTAACAACTGAATAATCGTAAAAGGTCATAGAGGAAAAAACAACAGATTTGGATTGACGACACAGTTGATTGCGTCACATCATTACTATGGTGAATGTGATGCCACCATCTCATCACCAGTGACAAAGCAGGCTGGGACTGTGGTGATGTGTGTGTGTGTGTGTGTGTGTGCTCGCTCTCAGCCACAGAGGCCCAGCTGGCAGCCTGCATTAGACACAAACACAGAGGAGAGAAGCTAAGTGCTGCACTAAAGCACACAGAACCATGCTCTAGGCCAGAGGGGGAGAGAGAGAGCGAGGTAGAGAGAGGTAGAGAGCAGGCAGGATGGGAGAGAGAAAGAGAGGGACAGAAAGGCGGGGAAGGGAGACAGAGGAAGAAAGAGGGAGAGAGAAGGGGGTGAGAGAGAGAGAAATAAAGAGAGAGTGAGACATAAGGGGAGAGAGAGAGAAAGAGAGAGAGGAAGAGAAAGGGAGAGGGAACAGGGGGGAGGGAGAGGTCACAGAGAGGGGAGGAGAGGGAGGGAGCGGGGGAAGAGAGGCGGAGGACAGAAATGAAGACGGACAGGGAGTTGAGCATCGCAGCTGTTTGAGAAGAAGAAGAAGGAAGGTGGGAGGACGTAAGAGGCAAGAAGAACCAGAGAGGAGGATGGAGGGACTGAGAGGGAGGAGAGAAGGGAGGCAAGCAGAGAGATGAGGGTCTGAGAGGGAGGAGAGAAGGGAGGCAAGCAGAGAGATGAGGGACTGAGAGGGAGGAGAGAAGGGAGGCAAGCAGAGAGATGAGGGACTGAGAGGGAGGAGAGAAGGGAGGCAAGCAGAGAGATGAGGGACTGAGAAGTTGAAATAGTTTTCTGGTTGTTAGAGGGTAGAAGAGTCATGATGAGTGAGCTGCCTACACACACACTAACATATATACACACACACACACACACACACTAACATATATACACACACACACACACTAACATATATCCACATACACACACACTAACATATACACACACACACACACACTAACATATACACACACACACACACACTAACATATATACACACACACACACTAACATATATACACACACACACACTAACATATATACACACACACACACTAACATATATACACACACACACACACACTAACATATATCCACATACAGACACTAACATATATACACATACAGACACTAACATATATACACACACACACACTAACATATATACACACACACACACTAACATATATACACACACACACACACACTAACATATATCCACATACAGACACTAACATATATACACATACAGACACTAACATATATACACACACTAACATATATACACACACACACACTAACATATATACACACACACACACTAACATATATACACACACTAACATATATACACACACACTAACATATATACACACACACAAACACTAACATATATCCACATACAGACACTAACATATATACACACACTAACATATATACACACACACACACACACTAACATATATACACACACACACTAACATATATACACTCAAACACACACACGAAGCTTGAACACATCACACACACAGTATACACAATCAATTTCGTAGGTATGAAAGTTGTCCATTATAACATCGAGAAATAAAGTATTTATACGTTTATGTTGGGACAGAACTGCAGATTAAATGTAAGATGACACAGTTCCCTCTATAGACACAACCGGGGAACTGCAGCCCTGGAGTCCTCATTAGGTGCATGTGTCAGACTCATTTTGTTGTGGACTGAGAGGACAGTGAGCAGCCAGTCAGGTTCTCCTGCGCTCATCCTGCATCAGCCTAGAAAGGCATCAATGTGTGAGGCACAGCGTCATCAGCCTAACACACACAGGTACACACACACACACACACACACAGGTACACACACACACACACAGGTACACACACAGGTACACACACACACACACACACACACACACACAGGTACACACACACACACACACAGGTACACACACACACACACACACAGGTACACACACACACACACACACACACACACACACACACTGGAAACCCACGTACGTACTAAAAATAAACACACGCACACTCTTGGGCACACACACACACTAAATACACAACATACATGTGTGCAGTACATGATCAGAAGGAGATATCTTGAGAATGTTTACTACATTCATGACGTGAACATGATCTCACGTCGTTACCATCTGTCACATTTGGTCTACTCGACCACAGACAACAGAGACACCCAAAAGTGTTCTTTCCATATCAAAGCGCCTTTGCTTTCATAACCAAGCAAAGGACCACGTGGAGATGCTGTGTTGCTGTGTGTGGAGGTGATCTGTATGGTCGTGTGCTCCGTTCACCCACAGACAGAGTCGGTGTGACTGGAAAGGAGCAGCGTTTAATATCCCCTTTATCAACAGCACAATGTCCATGTGGGCACCAGTCACTGGCTGAGGAGGTATGGAAGGTGATGTAGGGGAGGGGAGAGGAAAAGAGAGGAGAGGAGGGGAAGGGAGGGGAGAGGAGAGAAAAGGAGAGGAGAGGAGGGACCAGGTGGAGTGCAGGATGGAGAGGCTCAGGTCAGAGCCACGCCCCTTAGGGCCTCCCTAGAACTGTCACCCTGTCCCTCCTCAGCCAATTACCACAGCAGAGCTTAGGGAGGGAGCCTAGCATACAGTGACCCAACAGTACACACATTCTTCCTCCCCTCCTCACCTCTACCCTCACCCTTCCTCCCCTCCTCACCTCTCCCCTCACCCTTCCTCCACTCATCCCTCCTTTCCACACCCCTCACCCTTCCCCTCCTCCACTCACCCCTCCTGTCCTCAGCCCCCCAGTGTTAATTAACAGCGCCCTCACTAATGTCTCCCAAGCTGATCCTGCACTGATTGCAACAGGGAGAGAGAGAGCAAAAGTAGGAGAGGAAACAAATTGAGACACTCATTCATCTGCCCTTCGCCACTCCCAGTCCAGAAGGTGACGGAACAACAGATTCCTGAAGTTTGGTGAAGTTGCCAGGGATCGCCGTGCTCCTCGTTTATTCCAGCTTTGACCACGAGATAACAGCTGTGTGTGACGTGGTGAAGTTAGTGTAGCTGTTTCTGGAGGTGGCTGGTCAGCACACCAGGTGTCTCCTACAGCAGCGTTGTAGGAGCTCCTGGTTTTGGCAGAAACAGCTACAGAACATCACAGTCTCTCCTTTGACAGACAGCTGGAGAAACAAAGTCTGCTCTTATTCTCTCCTCTTAGGTTCTGCATGACTGAATGGGAGAACACAGAAATTGAGAACAGCAGAGACAGAGAGAGAGAGAGAGAGAGAGAGAGAGAGAGAGAGAGAGAGAGAGAGAGAGAGAGAGAGTGAGAGAGAGAGACACAGAGAGAGGGACAGACCGAGAGAGAGAGAGACGGATCAAGACAGACTGAGAGAGAGAGAGAGAGAGAGAGAGAGAGAGAGAGAGAGAGAGAGAGAGAGAGAGAGAGAGAGAGAGAGAGACAGAAAGAAAGAAAGACAGACAGAAAGATAGAGAGACGCCAGTGTGCCGTACAGTGCTTTCTAGGGAGGTCTGATGAACAGCAGCTCATTGTGATGTCAGAGTAGCTCATCAGCTGTATCCACACCTAACATGCTTACACACACACACACACACTCACACACCTGCATGCGCGCACACACATAAGCATACACACACACACTGTTCAAACACCTCTGAGCGATACCAAGCATGCTCATGTATCAGTCCATCTGTCCTGGTCACAAACAAAGCCATGACAACACGTCTCACGTCGGAGACAAGGTGACGTCTACGTGGTCAAAACAACAGCAAAATCAGTTGGACGGTTTCTTGCTAAATATTACCAGAGAAGAACATGTGAAGTATCACTACGGAGGAGACTCATTTGATTTACTGAAGCGTGTGGAAAAACAACGTACACAACCTTCTCAGAATAATGTCCATCTTTCACACATCTGTCATCCCCCCAGAGCATAGACTGTAGCCTGTACTCTGCACAACTCTTCTATTACTACATCACACCCTCTCTCCCTCTCCCTCTCCCTCTCCCTCTCCCTCTCCCTCTCCCTCTCCCTCCTCAAGAATCATAGAGCTAGAAGCGGCCTGAACCAGCTCTGTACATGCTCTGGTCAAAACACCTCAGAAGGTGAGAGGAGGTATCAGGGACAGGAGGAGGAGGAGGAAGAGGAGAACTCAATAACGATGTCGATAATAACAACAACAGAGATGAAGACATACATGTTAAATCTCGCTCCGCTTTCATCCACAGCGACAGACAAGCAGCCAGTGAGCAGACAGACACCAGACAGATACCAGGCAGATGCCAGACAGATACCAGGTAGCAAGTGCTCAGTTCTAACAATATGTTCTAGAAGACGGTTGTGACCTTGACAGGTGGAGGTCATTTGACCCCGCCCCCCACCCTCCTACCCTCCTTCCACTGTTCCTTGGGGCCAGTGTGGGAGCAGAGAGCAGCAGATCCCCACATCCTGCTCCGCCCATGTTCATTTCCTGACTAATCATCCACATAAACACATTAGCGGTGTGGCCGTGACCGGGCGACCACATGACTCACACAGGTGCCACCCCCGCCACAGAAAACACGCTGGCCAATCACGGACAGAGAACACAAAACCAGATTATTTTCGTGTTTAATTATTGTATTTTCTTTTTTCATTACAGGACGATTTTTGACAGTGACAGGAGAAAGGGAGGGAGGGAGAGAGAGAGAGAGAGAGAGAGAGAGAGAGAGAGAGAGAGAGAGAGAGAGAGAGAGAGAGAGAGAGAGAGAGAGAAAGAGTGAAAGAGAGAGAGAGGAAGACATGCCGGATTCGAACCTCGGCCTCTGAGGTAAGGCCTTAGGCTGCTACCGAGGTGCCTGTTAGTTGTTTTCCTGAAGGTGACCTGATTCCCTTTGATAAGGACCGCCCCCGACATGTTAAATAACAATCCCCTCAGCCCCTTCTCTTATGAAACAGTCTGAAAGCGCAACAGCTGAAGCTAGGAGCTCCACAAAAGTGACTTAGGCGTATTTCTTTCTAGACGACTTCATTGGTTAAGAAGTGTTCCAAATGGATGGATGTCAGGCTGATTGGCTGTAAAGCTGTAGTAATGGAACTCTTTCCTCTCATCGCCGTCGCGACTGGCTACACCGCAAGCCAATGTCACGGCAACAAGGACAGTTCAACACAGGTACAAGAACAACACGTTCAACACATCTCAGAGTGCCACGCACAAACAGCAAAAACAAACATACAGATACACACACACAACAAAGCAGGGAAATGGTTGAAGTCTTTTGAGTGTGAATTGTTTTGTCTTGTGGAAGGAGGGCAGCGAGCATGTTTACTGAGCGTAGCTCTCATTAGCAGAGAGAGTGACTTTGGCAGCACAAAGCAGAACTATCATCTCTGACGCTCCAGTCTGTGTGACTACACACTGCTACACACTGTCTGACACACTGTCTCTCTCTCTCTCTCTCTCTCTCTCTCTCTCTCTCTCTCTCTCTCTCTCTCTCTCTCTCTCTCCCCCCCTCTCTCTCTCTCTCTCTCTCTCCCCCCCTCTCTCCCTCTCTCTATGCCTCCACATACACTCCCCCCTCTCTCTCTCCCTCCTCAGATATAAACCACATGACATCAGTCTTCCACAGATGAACAAAAAAAAACGGAATCCTCCGTTTGCAGACAGGAAGCATTGACATCTAAAAATACGTGCGCTCCAGCTTGCTCATGCTAGCGTTACCATGGTTACATACCTGCGCCCCAGCCCGCTCATGCTAGCGTTACCATGGTTACATACTTGCGCTCCAGCTTGCTCATGCTAGCGTTACTCTGGCATGGTTACATTCCTGCACATGTGACTATAACCTAACCCTAACCCTAACACCACAACACTGCGAGATAGAGAGACAGAGTGAGAGAGAGAGACAGAGAGAGAGAGAGAGACAGAGAGAGAGAGAGGGAGAGGGGGAGCAGTAGGAAGCTGTTTGCTGTGTGGTTAGGTGAGAGAACAGCTCTGGTATCCAGT
>NC_140382.1:18635000-18637500 GCF_054491055.1 Hypomesus nipponensis | reverse complement strand
TGCGTATGAGTGTGTGTGCATGAATGTCAGAGGGCATTTGAAAGGCCATGACTGAAAGCATGCATGAGAGTGTGTTTCTGCATTTC
The DNA here is from genome assembly GCF_054491055.1 of Hypomesus nipponensis. Classification (NCBI taxonomy): domain Eukaryota; kingdom Metazoa; phylum Chordata; class Actinopteri; order Osmeriformes; family Osmeridae; genus Hypomesus; species Hypomesus nipponensis. Next base: position 18,637,414 of record NC_140382.1, on the reverse strand, counting down.
TGGAAGAATTACTGTGTGTGTGTGTGTGAGTGCACTGAGACGAGAACCACAGTGACGACACATCGCGCCTCGTCACCATAGAAACAGGCAGGCGACATGACAACGGCTCTATCGAGCTTGTGGGAACAGCACAGCGGTAGAGAGAGAGGGGACAGAGAGAGAGAGGGGACAGAGAGAGAGAGGGAGAGAGGGGAGAGAGAGAGAGGGAGAGAGAGAGAGAGAGAGAGAGAGAGAGAGAGAGAGAGAGAGAGAGAGAGAGAGAGAGAGAGAGAGAGAGAAACAAAATCACCTGTTTGTGTTTGTTTTAGCTGATGTGGCGCTGCATGAGGGCCGTAGACACATGGCACGTTTATTAACTTGAACAGTGTTACCCTGGAGGCAGTGTCACCCTGGAGGCAGTGTCACCCTGGAGGCAGTGTCACCCTGGAGGCAGTGTCACCCTGGAGGCAGTGTTACCCTGGAGGCAGTGTTACCCTGGAGGCAGTGTCACCCTGGAGGCAGTGTCACCCTGGAGGCAGTGTTACCCTGGAGGCAGTGTCACCCTGGAGGCAGTGTTACCCTGGAGGCAGTGTTACCCTGGAGGCAGTGTTACCCTGGAGGCAGTGTCACCCTGGAGGCAGTGTTACCCTGGAGGCAGTGTCACCCTGGAGGCAGTGTTACCCTGGAGGCTTGGTTTGTTTACCTCCAGCCCTCCCAGAAGGGCCAGTCACAGCTGACAGACCTACTGCCCGTACGGCCAAGCAAAATGCAATATCTGATCCTTGGTCCATCCAGGTTGGAAGAACGCTGGGTTACACACACACACACACACACACACGATAGAGACGCAAACACACTGACGTCCTGCCTGTATTAAAGCAAGTCAGCCAGGGTAGGAAGAGCAGAGTGGAAAGACAACCCTGCGCTGACCACAGGGGGCAGCGCTCTGGATGAAGGGCAGAGATGAGGGGAGAGGGGAGGGAAGGGAGAGCTGAAGGGAGTGTGAGAGAGGGGAGGGAGGAGAGAGGGGAGGACTGAAGGGAGGGGTGAGAGAGGGGAGGGAGGAGAGAGGGGAGGGCTGAAGGGAGGGGTGAGAGAGGGGAGGGAGGAGAGAGGGGAGGGCTGAAGGGAGGGGTGAGAGAGGGGAGGGAGGAGAGAGGGGAGGACTGAAGGGAGGGGTGAGAGAGGGGAGGGAGGAGAGAGGGGAGGGCTGAAGGGAGGGGTGAGAGAGGGGAGGGAGGAGAGAGGAGAGGACTGAAGGGAGGGGTGAGAGAGGGGAGGGAGGAGAGAGGGGAGGGCTGAAGGGAGGGGTGAGAGAGGGGAGGGAGGAGAGAGGGGAGGACTGAAGGGAGGGGTGAGAGAGGGGAGGGAGGAGAGAGGGGAGGGCTGAAGGGAGGGGTGAGAGAGGGGAGAGAGGAGAGGGCTGAAGGGAGGGGTGAGAGAGGGGAGGGAAGAGAGAGGGGAGGGCTGAAGGGAGGGGTGAGAGAGGGGAGGGAGGAGAGAGGGGAGGGCTGAAGGGAGGGGTGAGAGAGGGGAGGGAGGAGAGAGGAGAGGACTGAAGGGAGGGGTGAGAGAGGGGAGGGAGGAGAGAGGGGAGGGCTGAAGGGAGGGGTGAGAGAGGGGAGGGAGGAGAGAGGGGAGGACTGAAGGGAGGGTTGAATCAGACAGAGCAGAGCTGAGACAAGAGCCAGGATGACAGAAGGAGCTGAACAGTCACCTGAAACAGAGATAATGACACACAGCTGGGAGGTGAAGAGATGCATTGAGATGATGTGTTCAACGATTCATCGAAACTGAGAGGAACATGGCAGGGACTGGAAGTGGCACACACACACACACACGTGGGTACACACACACACACACACACAGTGAACATCAGGCAGGTACGGTAGGAACAATGAGAGAGGAGATGAAGGAGACAGGAGAGACACAAACGCTTACACATGGGGACAAGGACACGCACACACACATTCTCACACACACACGTACACACGCACACGCTGACACATCAAACACACACGCCCACACACACACCGGGAGATGGGGGGGCTTGACATAGACCTCCGGACACACGGCCCTCGCAGGGACATGGAGGGGCCAGTCAGAGCTGACACTATGCATCAGGGGGGGCATCACAGGGGGCATCACGAGGGGCATCAGGGGGGCTCACGGAGATCTGAGGCAGCAGGAACATTTAAATGTCAGATGGAGGGACCTGTTGTTAGTGCAACGCCTGGAGGGAAGCAACAGAGAGGGGGGGAGAGAGAGGGGGAGAGACAGGGAGAGATGTACAGAGGAAGAGAAAGAGGAACGAGATAATGAGGAAGACAGAGAGGCAGAGGGAGGGGAGGGGAAAAGGAGAGGAAAGGAGAGAGAGGGATAGAGAAAACATGAGAGAGAGGGGGAGAGAGGGAGACCGATAGAGAGGGAAGGAG
>NC_140382.1:18582500-18627500 GCF_054491055.1 Hypomesus nipponensis | reverse complement strand
GAGGGAGGGAGGAGGGAGGAGGAGTGCTGGAGGAGGGTAGGAGGAAAGGAGGGGAGGGAGGGAGGGAGGAGGAGTGCTGGAGGAGGGTAGGAGGGAGGGAGGGAGGGAGGGAGGGAGGGAGGGAGGGAGGGAGGGAGGGAGGGAGGGAGGGAGGGAGGGAGGGAGGGAGGGAGGGAGGGAGGGAGGGAGGGAGGGAGGGAGGGAGGGAGGGAGGGAGGGAGGGAGGGAGGGGCAGTGAGAAGGCAGGAAGAATGAAGAATGAAATGAAGTCTATTTGTCACTTTCCATCGGGCAGTCTTCATTGACAACATATGGTCGCAGTCACTGTCATCTCTTATCCAGCATGGACCTCAGGTCAGGCTAGCTACATAGAAATACGCACGTAGACATATACACACACACACACACACACATAATTGCACACACAAACGCACACATACAAACCTCCACATACAAACACGCACAGGCGATCCTCTGACGCACACCTGTAGAGCGTTAGGAGAACAGCAGCGTTGGCAGAGGAGACAGACGTGTTTTGGCCCGGCGTTCAAAGGCAGCGATCTCCCGCCAGCAGAAGCTCTAAAGTGACCCTCCCTGTTTTCCGCTTCTCCACTTTGAAGCCCGCGATTGTCGAGGCCGTATCACATGAAAGACACATGAAAAAGATGCAGCATTGAAAATCGGCACTTTGAAGTCGAAAGCACACGAGCAAGGTCTCTCTCGCAGACCACTTATAGTGATTTGACTTGGACATCAAACCCCGAACCTAAACAACGGGCCAGGCTAGCTTTCTCCACAGCATCCTGCAGTGTGACAGGCGGAGGAGCTGCTAACCCGAGGTTAGCAGTTACACCTGGCCCCCGGACACGGGTCTAACTGGCGGGGAGAACAAACACAACTCAAACTCTGTTCTTGAAATATTTCCAGCGGGAAGAGCAAGTACAAACCACGCACTGGGGTTCGTCTTCAAATATACAGAACGGTTGTGTTAGCTACTTAGCTAACTCACAAACATCTTCAAAACGTTGTACTCATGATCGCGGTGGATGTGGCGTTTCTAGATGCTACATGTTACACAGCCACACAAACTCATACACACACACACACACACACCACACCACACCCTCACACACATACACAAATACACACACACACAGAGAATAATTCTCAGTTGACATTATTTTCCATGCTGTTGAAAAAGGCCTCCACTAAACTGATATAGAGCCATACCCCTTCTGGTTTCAGGAGAGCAATTTCATTTCTGAACCCATTACTGGCTATAATTGAATAGGACCTCTAGTATTGACAAGTGTAAATATACTCCCTCCCCTGGTTTCATATCAGGCTCCGGGACGTTCCTCACCTTGTCAGAGGGGACATGACAGGCCAACTCAGGCCCTGCTCTCCTATTTCCTTCTCAGAATCGGTAACTCTGTGCTCTATTGATCAGGCTTTTTGGCACCCTGGGCAGATTGATTCTCTTATTAGTAGCTACGGATGTCTGATTGGGATAGATTAAAAGGTCTGTCGTGGCTCAGAGAAACACTATTATTTACCCTTTTTCATTAAGAGCAGTGGACAGGACTAGCCCCTGGTCATGGTAGCACAGGTGCCACTGTGAATCAACAGTAATGTACTGTAAATGGAAAGGTGATTATAAAATACAACAAGACTGGGCAGGCAGCTCACCAGATAAGAGAGTGTACCAGGCAGGCTGAGGTCTTATGGCAGCAGATACTTATTAGCCTTTACCATGTGTTAATAAGACTTGCTCATTTCTAAATCATTACCGGATCATACATGTTTTGATGGCGTAAGCGAAGCCTGGTTCATTTACATTCAGTAAATCTAAATTCAGCGTCTGCTAAATACATGTAGTCATTTAGCAGACGCTCTTATCCAGAGCGACTTACAGTAAGTACAGGGACATTCCCCCCGAGGCAAGTAGGGTGAAGTGCCTCACCCACGGCGGGGAATCGATCAGGCAACCTGATTACTAGCCCAACTCCCTCACCGCTCAGCCATCCGACTCCCTGGTTCAGGTGTGGCACTTGCAACCTGTGGAGCTTCCTGGGTCCTCCTCCCCTCAGCCCTGGTTGTTGTGTTATCTCCCTCCCCATCTCCCCTGTGTGGTCTGTATGTTACCATCCATCAGGGGGGATCATTCCTCTAGTTGCTCCCTGCCTCATATTCCTTGTACATTGCTCCCTAACGCTAGAGGCAGGGAATCCTTTCTTTATATACATCCACTCCGCCAAAGTCAAACCTATTATTTAATAATGGTCAATGGTCAGATCAACACGGGAGTGTCTTGACTGGAGTGAGCTTGAGGTGTGTTGGTAGAGAAGAAGGCAGCCGGGCGTGGCTCCACGCTCCTGTCCGCTCCGCCTGACTAACCAGTCATCTGGCTCTCCCTGACAGGGCCAGTCAGTGGCCCTTCTCTTCTCCTCCTGCCTCTCATCCTCTCAGCAGCATCTCCTCCTCCTTTCCTGATCCCTCTCCCTCTCTTCCCCCAGCAGAGACGCTCCCTTTCTCCCTGTCCCTGTCCCTGTCTCTGTCTCCCTCTCTTTCTCCCTCCTTCCTCTCTCCTTCTGCTTCCTCTTTCTTACTCTCTGTCCTGCTTCCTCTCTCTCCTTCAATCTCGCTCCCTTTCTCCATCCCTCTCCTTTCTCTCCCACCCTCTCTCCTTTTTCTCTCCCACCCTCATCCCTCTTCTCTCCCCCCTCTCTCCCCCTCTCTCTCCCCTCTCTCTCTCTGTCTCTCTCTCTCTCACCCCTTTTCCCCCTTTCTCTCCCACCCTCATCCCCCCTCTCTCCCCCTCTCTCTCCCCCTCTCTCTCCCCCTCTCTCTCCCCCATCTCTCTCCCCCATCTCCCTCTCTCTCTCTCTCCCCCTCTCTCCCCCTCTCTCTCCCCCATCTCTCTCCCTCTCTCTCTCCCCCGTCTCTCTCCCTCTCTCTCCCCCCTCTCTCTCCCCCATCTCTCTCCCCCATCTCTCTCCCCCATCTCTCTCCCTCTCTCTCTCCCCCCTCTCTCTCCCCCCTCTCTCTCCCCCATCTCTCTCCCTCTCTCTCTGCCTCTCTCTCTCCCTCTCCCTCTCTCTTTCCTCCCTCTCTCTCCCCCTCTCTCTCCCCCGTCACTAACAGTCCCATGTTTCAATCTCTTTTCTTTCTCATGTTGATTTATTTTGTTTATCGACTTCCTGGAACAATCATTATTTCCCTCATAAATCCCACCCACACTGCTTATAACACATAACACCACACTCACACATTTCAAGAAGCAAAAGAGCAGGTTATCACAGGCAAAGGTTATCACAGGCAAAGGTTATCACAGGCAAAAGCAAAGAGGAGAGAAGAGAACACCGAGAGCGTGCGGTTCTCCGTCCAGACCAAGGCCTGACACGCCCCTGGCAGCTCCGGCTCCTTTGCCATGTGGAGAGCAGGCTTACAAACATCAGAAGAGCACTTATCCACGCGGCTACAAGAATCCAAACCGCCGCTTGAAGTCAACACAACACAACCGCCAAGCCCAGGTCGTCCAGCCTCATAAAGAGCCCCAATGTAAGCTGTTCCATCTCTCCCAAGCACTACCTTGGGCTTCATACCTCACAACCTATATACTAGTAAAAGTCCTGTTCTGTCCAGGAGTGATTACCTGGGCTGGTCTTTTCCCCCGGCTGCAGGGTCAGCCTGACCCACTACCTGCTGCCTCCCTGCAATCAGAGGCCATTAGGGTTGGAGAGAGCCCTGGTGTGGCAATCTCCCTGGCAAGCACTCTCAGCCCAAGCAGCCTACTCTAAAGAGGCAGCTAGCTTGCTCGAAATAGACTTCTCGCTGACTCTAAAAACATGCACCAGTGTGCTCACTCAGAGCACTCATCGAAAAGTCGGGATTTGTCATCTAGCTATCCTGTTCACGTCTCCCAGCCGGGTTCAAAGCAGTTAGGATGAGACCAGGTAACGGAAAGATTCACTGCAAATGACTTGTGTCGCAGACACGTCTTCCCAACGTACAGTGGGGGATTTGAACCTGCGACTTCTTAAGCTGCTGTGCGTTGCTACACCCCTGAGTTAGACCTATCCCCTTAAAAACACAACGCTCGACATCCCCTGAGGTTTATAGCGACGGCAGTCGCTTTCAGAATAGAGACGGTACATTGATGCGAGCTGACTGTAAGTATCTGTCCTGGGAGAGATGTAAGCGAGTGGAAACTGGCTGTGCTGTCGCCATCTTGGCAGTTTCTGTTCTACCAGACAGGAAACCACGAGGGAGCAGAGCACAGCTGCAGAGAAAAGGAGGATTCAAAGTCACACTCTCGCAAACGCGCACACGCTCACAAAGACCCGCGCTCACAAACGACACACACCCGCTCACAAACACTCACAAACAACACACAAACACACACACACAAACTCAGAAAGACTCACAAACAAACACACCCACACAAACACACACAGAGCTAGTGTTTCTCCCATATGTCCCGCCCGCCTCCCCCCAGCCCTGGAGGCCAGGGGACTCACCCAGTGAGGACGACCACGAAGTCCATTACGTTCCAGCCGTTTCGGAGGTAGGAGCCTTTGTGAAAGGCGAAGCCCAGGGCGATGATCTTAATGCCGGCCTCAAAACAGAATATTCCAATGAAGTAGGGCTCTGTGTCGTCCTGTGGAGAGAGAAAAGGAGAGGGGGGGAACTTTTTGTTAGAAGGAAGAGAGTGGGTAATGAAGCATAGGGAGAGGGAGAGGGGGAGATAGAGAGACAGAGCGAGAGAGCTAGAGAGGGAGAGAGAGAGGGCGAGGGAGAATGAGAGAGAGAGAGAGAGAGAGAGAGAGAGAGAGAGAGAGAGAGAGAGAGAGAGAGAGAGAGAGAGAGAGAGAGAGAGAGAGAGAGAGAGAGAGAGAGAGAGAGAGAGAGAGAGAGAGAGAGAGAGAGAGAGAGAGAGAGAGATGGTTTCTTTTACTTCTCTAGCCGATGTGAATAGAACAGGTGGAGGAACAGACCTCTCTTTCATGATAAAACCCAGAGAGAATGGAGAGTCTTCGTTCACCACCAATAACAAAAAATTTGTTTATGCAAGGTTCAGCATAAGATATGATCTCTATAGTATTACATTTACAGCAATGGGTTCCACAGGAAACAGTAAATATGAAATGATTTAAAATCCTATCCTGAACTCAGAAGTGCTTGTTTTTTCACTCCTCGTCAGATCAGGCACGTATGACTTGACACTTTTTCTTCTTCTTCTTGTCTCCAGTAAATGTCAGAAGGACCTCCAAGCTCTAGCAGAGAATATCTCTACCTTCCCACAACCCCTCTCTCTCCCTCCTTCCCTCTCTCCCTCTCTCTCCCTCTCTCTCCCTCTCTCCCTCTCTCTCTCGCACCACAGGTCCCTGGCTACCCCCGGCACTAGCAGAGAATATCTCTACCTTCCCACAACCCCTCTCTCTCCCTCCTTCCCTCTCTCCCTCTCTCCCTCTCTCTCTCGCACCACAGGTCCCTGGCTACCCCCGGCACTAGCAGAGAATATCTCTACCTTCCCACAACCCCCATCACTCTCCCTCTCTCTCCCGTTCTCTTTCTCCCACCAGAGCTCCTTGACGACCCGGGCCCATCCTCCCCCACCCTCAATCACAAACAAGTCCGACTTGAAACGTGTTTTGCTTCCTCTGACCTTTTCCCCCTAGTTTCACTGTCTGATCTGACAACAAAAAAGACTGTGGATATGTTTCATGTGATATAGTTATAGAAATAGTATTGGAATAAATGGATTCCTCAATCCCTCACGGAGAGGATCCCCACTCCTTTCGCCAGACCGGACAAAACCCTCGTCCCCAAAGCGGCCGCAGGCTTTAATGTATGGATGATAACACCAGACGGTCAAACTGAAATATTAGCATATCCATCTGATGTAGAGAGATAGGAGACAAAGCAAGGCACAGGCTTGTGTCACGACTATGCAGACAGGGAGAGCTGGGTTGTAGGTTACATGTTAACATACAGACTGTACATCTAAGATGTTCATGAATAATGCACGGCCTGTCTCCACTGCTTAGTGGGGAGCGGAGGGCAGAGTCCCAGGGGAGGACGGGGCTAAATACCTGCCATGAATCTGAGGTACGACACTATTGTTTATTCTCTTTACGGAGGCAACGCATAAATAGCTTATTTAGTTCCTAATTAGGGAAGGCGCTTTTCTGACATCCCAGAGACCCACAGAGAGAGAGAGAGAGAGAGAGAGAGAGAGAGAGAGAGAGCAAAAGAGGGGTGGGAGGGGCTTAGGGTTAAACGTCTCGAGTCGGCTGGCGGAGTTCAAACACCAGTTTAAGCTACGTGTGTGAGCAGTCTGGGGGCCTGGGGAAGGGGCCATGGGAGGGGGGGCGGGGGGCCGGGGGAGGGGGCCTGGGGGGATCAAAGCTCGCTCAGTGTGAGTGTGTCTGAGCTGCCTCAAACACACAGTGAGACACAGGCCCACTCATGCTCCCGGGCACTAATGAGGATGTGATGCTGGGGTGACCAGGAGGGGGCAGGGGACTGGGGGGGCTGGGGTGACCAGGGGGGGCAGGGGACTGGGGGGGGGCTGGGGGACAGGCTGTGTGTCTGGGATCAGGGCCTCCTCTGACAGAGGACGTAAACGGCTGAACATGTCTCTGTGTTACTGAGCTCTGTTGAAGGAAGAATGAATCCCACTGCAAATTAGCAACACTCAACAAGCAGCTTTTACAGCTCTCTCTTCTCTCTTCTCAGGTAGATTATTTCACTTCAGTGATGGACAGAGGCGTCGATTTATGTTTTCCTCCGTGGGTGTTAATGGGCGCACGCCCTTTAAAAATGTTCATTTTAAATGAATGTAGCCTGCTGGCATTGTGGCTCACGTGAGTGCTCAGGCTCTGCAGCACCCACAGTATGCAGCACGCCTATGGGGGTGATTACTGACAGTGAAGTGAGCAATGAGAAGGTGATGTGTACCAAACAGTTGTGAAAAGATTACTACGGCTTGCTTTCTCTCCCTCTACCCCTCTCTCACTGTCCACCCCCCCTCTCCCTCTCCCTCTCTCCCTCTCCCTCTCCCTCTCCCTCTCCCTCTCCCTCTCCCTCTCTCTCTCTCCCTCTCTCTCTCTCTCTTGCCCTCTCCATCTTGCTCCTGCACTCATTCTCGCAATGAAGTGAGTATATATTATTATATATCATCCTATATTACATATAAATGATTATGTTACGATGTAAAGCACTCTTACCAGGCGTTCTGACATGGGCGTCTTGTCGCTGGCCGGCAGATGTTGCTCCAGCGCGAGCACGATACAGTTGGCGATGATGGTTGCCAGAATCATGTACTCAAACGGAGTTCGCAGGTTAAGGAGCACAAACGGATTTCATGGATATGATAACACACACCTTAAAAAAAACATGCAATTGATGTATGATTACTTTAAACAGATCCCCGGAATAGGATAGTCTATTTTAGATAAAAACAAAATGAACCGTTTTAACGCTTTAGACAACTGGGTGACACTTCGTCGTCGGTTTAAAGGCTAAATTAGTTGGCTACAGTACATTGGTCTTCAGAAACACAGTATGTTCTTGTACAGTTAAGTATGACACTTCTCAAATAAACTAATTTGTGTAATTGGTTCCACTGATGGAAAGTGGAAGGGAAATGAACAACGGTTAACAGAGGAAAATATATGTTATGTATGTATGTACGTACATACATACATACATACATACATACATACATACATACATACATACATACATACATACATACATACATACATACATACATACATACATACATATATATATATATATATATATACATATACATATACATATACATGTATATATATATATATATGTTCGGACCGTAGAAGTAGGCTAATATCTTCGACACACCCTCGGTCTTCCCGTCAGGGTGTAAGCTTTTCAAACGCTTAGGGGAAAACTGAGTTATGAGCGTCAACGTCTTTCCAGTTGGTTGACCATTTCAATCCGTTTTCAATGCTTGCCTCATTCTGCAACAACGGATCTTACCGGGGCATTCCCCTCAGGCCGAAGGCTTTGTGGGATTGTTGGTCGTTGAGGAATAGGCAGGCTTTAGAAAACCGCTCGACCCAATGCCGAGAACCAAGCCAGGAATCCGCCATTTAGACAGGAAACTGCGCCACTAATGATAAAAGATGATAAGGCTTTACCCCCTTAAACACCCTGTAATATAAACTGGAGCCTCTGAATCGTGTAAAGGTCGGTCACGAGCGATCTGCTCTCACCAGAATGTATAATGTAGAGCATGGACGTCTTAATGTACCAACTTTGGGGGCGCAGATAAATTGATAACCATTCTTATTGGATTACATTTCGGAGAATGTTTTTCTAACTGACGCCCACACAGCAGATCCAGCTGTCTGGTCGCGTTTGTCATGCGCCCTCCGGCTCTCCTGCCTGGCAGTTTTGTGTTCGGGGGTGGCGTGGCGGGGTGCGCGTGGGCGAGTTCAGCACCATGGAGAGGGCTCGAGCCGCTCCGAATAAAGACGAGGCGTTGCAAACTAGCGGTCTCATTTCTCTCTCTCTCGCCTTACCATGGAAACGGAAGAGGCAGGAAACGGCAGCAGTTTTACAACTGTTCAATGACCACATAAAATCGGGTGGTCAATGTGCTCACAAAGACTGCTTTACACACCATCTATAAGCATAGGTGTGTCATAACACGATATAGCTGAAACATAGTGCTTGTGACAGAATTATGTATCAAGCATCGACATCATGCATGTTATATTTAAGTACAATTCTACAAGTAAAAACCGCCTGTTGCGAGCGGTGGGATAGACTAGCTAACCGACCTTGACCAGTTAACTGTCGTGTTCAAATGAAGGACCAACCATTTATAAAGTATTGTAGTAAGTCAAATAATGATTTCAAAAGTGTCGCGATGTCTATCATGTCCCAAATATTACTGATATAGTGTATTACTTAACTGTCTGTGCCCAGTTAGCCTCACTGAGAGTCAGATGAACTCTATAGTCTATTGAGAATTGTGTTTTTTTAATGAAAATGCTAATTATGTCTCTTTAAATAATCGAATCGAAATGGACTTGATTGGACTTGACATCTCCTACACATCTGTCTTTTGGGTAGACTAGCTGACCGTTGACACATGGTGACAAAGGGTCTTCAATGTCTTCCTGTCTGAAGCGAAGAAGGGCATAACATGGAACGAGGATTGTGGGATCAATTATGGACACAACGTATCAAAGAGACACAGTGTGATGTCTGAGACACAAGCAACACATGTCTTTGTCAAATATAAAATACATGAGCGATTTAAACACAGATGCTCCACCACCTCCTTCTATCATTGGTGCTTTTGGACAAAAAGGATATGGCCATTCAGTTATTCGCTTTGCATACTTCCTTATGAGATTGTCTTCTCGAAAGATGAACAAGGACCGGTTGACAGTGAAGCAGTTCTGTTTGACAGGGTTGGGGTTGTATATAGCCATTGTCCTAGCTCTCTGAGCCATCGACTGTTTGTACATCCTTTGGCCGCCTGGAGCACCACCAACCCGGGCTCCCCCTCTACCGGCGCCCGGCGCCCCTCTGCCGCCGCCTCCGCCACCATAGCGGGTGGGTAGATCTTCTGCGAAGCGAGCCATTCTAGAAACGCACAGATCCAACAGGGGAAATCCAAAGCGGTGTCAGTGAAAATAGAGGAATGAAGCATCACAACAAACACAGCTGTCCAGCCCACTGGTTTACATCCACGTGTATAGATGGGTTGCTTTTAGAGATTAAATGAATAAAAATAAAAAAAACGTAATTTGTTCTGTTTTGGATATCCTTTCCTTTCAGCCCTTTGCCTTCACTCAAGCCTCCAACACATTTGGTAGGATACAGATGAAAGAAAGTTTGCATTCAACCGAAATGTGCGTTTAAATCTATTAAACGATACATTGTCCAAATGATTCCACATGTTACATCCATTTCACCTAGTTCCGCCTAGATTGACGGTGCAGGTCCCACATATAAAACATACACGTCTCTTTTCAGCGTTTGAATGCAAACACCAGTTGAAAAACGCCTGAAAAGGTCATGTTGTTAGTCGAAAGGAAAAATATGTCAGCGCGTCTCTTCGTTTTCTTTGCGAGTTTCAAGTGGCATATCAACAGCTTTAACAAAACAAAACCACTTGGAGCTTACGTCCTCTACTCCCAGTTGAGCGCGTGCCTTGTGGGCTTCAAAGTAACCAATTCACCAGACTCTGGTGCGAACAAATGAACGCATGTGACCAAAATTAGCCTATCGACAACACAACCTGCGCAGAAGCACGCGCCGGCTGTTATGAAATGAGAGAAGCTAACAGATGAATTTGCGTTAATTCGTTGAAAAGGCACACCCATGTCAATCACAATAACCAATAAATATGTAAATTCAAGAGAAATGGTATTATGATACATTATTAGATTGAAATTGTATTTCAGGCTACAGCCCAATTGAACTTTACATTAATACATCTTGATACAACTAAGACATGTGAACCATACATAAAAATAAATCATCATTGTTTTTAAATATATTCTATTTTCACCATAGACAGAAGCAATGTTATCGAAGGAGTCCAACCGATATAAAGTGTATGGTTTGTCAGTGGAGTTTATTTCTTTACATTAACGTCACTTGTGTGCGGGCTATAATCTTCTAATAGTTATTTGCACATAATTGCAAAATTACACGTAAAAGAAAGTTATTGTTTGTGCTACCAAACAAATTCACAATTAACGAAAAATGTTAAATCCATGTAATTTTACAAAAAAATACAGATAAGGAAAAATTCCGCTATTCCGCTCCTAGCATTCACTTGGAACGAGTTGTCTACCAAGGTTTCAGCGTGGCTAGATATTACCAAAGAAATATTCTCGTATTTCTCGTATGGGTTTGACGGTGGAGCCTGGAGGGGCTTCTCGCGCATCCAGAAGCGCTCTGCTATCTGCTCGAGCCAGAGGCTGTTTGAGCTGCTTGGATGCGTCTTTGCTCCGGGGTTTATCCTCCAGAGTGGCTCGATCGTGCAGATGCAGCCAACATCTTCAAAGAATCCACAATCATTGAAGTGGCCACAGGTCTAGGCCACTGCACATTTTCTCTAACGCCAATCAAGTTTCTGGTTAAGTGAAGCATTATTAAACGCATTAGACATCAAACTAAAAACAAAGAAGGCTACATTTGATGAATGTAAATCAGAATAATCCAATTTGTCTTTATGTAGGCGATACAAAGGGTTGGGCTCAGTGTGCGAATTACTATGGGCACGGGTTTGATTAGATTTGTAAGGCATTTTGAGTTCGGCGTGGTTTTGATCCTCCTTGTGGTGGTTATCGTGTACTGCAAGAGCATAATCAAATAAACTACAATTTAATAAAAGTTCAGTCCACAGTAATCTAGGCGCAGGTTATTATTTGAGCAATCTCACAAATAATAACGGATTTCTAACTGTTTTTATGGAGAGAAAAAAAATCATGTAACTTGTCTTCAGTTAATAATAGCAGAAGCTCTGGCTGACAGACCCACCTGTTGCTGGACCAAGGTATGTTGTTCAGGGCGTCGTGTTTACGAATAATGCGTCGTATGCCTCGCTCTTCGGAAGCAACGGGCTCACTGAGTTGATAAACTCTGTCATACTGTGTGTTATCCATATTCTCGGTTCTCCATGACTGCTCATGGTCAACACAACTGTCAGTTTCATCATCGTTGTCGCACACCACAGCTTGCCGTCTACGGAGTCCCGCTGGAGACTGAGCCCAAGCGCCGTATTCCGCGCCCAAAGTCAGCATCCTCCAAGTGTTAAAGGTGGTAGAGCGCAAGGCTGGTGGCAAATATAGTTGTTAAACTGTTTTAAAACGTAGAATACAAACTGTAACCTTGATCTGAGGCTTACCTGTCCCTTCAAGTTCATGCTGCAGGCCAGAAACAATGAGACAATTGTATCCCATCTCATCAAACAGACAGTGATTTTTCAGTATTGTCCAAATACTGCCAACATGCCACAGTCGGGCTTTTTAACCAGAAAACAGATTTGGACCATGGTTAACAGTCAGCCAGTGCTTTGTTATCAGTGTGGGGTGTTAAAGGCACAGGCCCCCAAACAAGGGTCATTCTTTGTGAGACAGGATGGGGTACATTGTCAAGACATCAGAACACATTTTAAAACGTTGAGAGGCAATATAGCATCATACGTACCATAAACCACAGTTGAACGCCTTTCCGCCCATGTTGAGTTTTCGGGGGTCGGTCGCCTCATGGCTGATTCCTTAGCTGACAAACTGTTGCTTCCAGACTCAAGGTAAATGTCAAGTTATGATTACTTATTGAAACTGTAACAATTATTGTATGCCTGCTTACTGGAACAAAAATTCATGGACAATGGCCTGAAAACAGTGCGTCTGTGTTTTCTCCCATGGAATGCGGAAAAACGATTTCCGGTCCCGCTAGTCGAGATTGAGAACCTTGTTATCAACATCAATGTCTTTAGTTCTCCAGGAGAAATGTCTCTGATTTAATTATCAACTGAGATTCGAGCCATGTCCGAGTAATCAGGAAGGGAGCAATCATCACGGCGAGGCCTAAAAGGCCAGCTGCGGCACAATCAGCGACTTCCTGATTTTCTCTAGCTGGTTTTGTTGACATTTGGAGGTGGACTCAAAGACCTCTCCATAAACCAGGGTAGCCTACACAAACCCTTAGGCTACTCTACTAATAGGCCTACATCCATTTGCCTCTCGTTTTGAATCATTCCTTTGGAGTACCAGCTCTGTTAACGCGAGAGCTACTGAAGTACTTTCTGTTTAATTCCGTCTGTCAAAACTTCCCCGCTGTTCGGTTCAAAGAGAGCTAAATGGACTGCTTGGATGGGGGGGGGGGGGGGGGGGGGCGGCTTCGGCTATGCATTGTGGTCCGAGAGATAAGAACAAAGAAAACACACAATTATGCGGTTTCACATACTGACTAAGTTTACATTTAACAGTATGGGACCTACTGAAACACTTGGTTAGGAATGACAAATGACACTGTAGACATGCAAACAAAATCCACTAGTAGTAAATTTATTGAAAAAGAAAAGTATGTCTCACAGTCCAGAAATATGTAACAGAAAGTATGTCATGGTCATTTTTATTACCATTTCTGTATTCAAAGCTTGCAGAAAATGTACACAAGAATCACTACCATAGTCCTAACTAACCACATTTAATAGACAGGGAGATAAATGCGTAGGTTTCCATCAACATTAATTCATGGAATAAAATTGAAACAGGCTAACTACAGTAGCTACAGGTAAAATAAAAAAAGGGAAAGAACTGTTAAATTTAAATGTGTAAAAAAACAAAATCAGCATACTTTACAACTTGTATTAACTTTTGAAGCAATACAAAATTTAAATGAGAGAACCATTGACAGCACCATTTGCTTTCGTTTTACTCCATTAGCGTTTAACCAGTTGATCCCTCCATAATTGTCGTAAATTAATGATTTGTGACTCGTGAGTCATTCCCCATAAACATGCTTGGTTGGAAATTCTGCTGAATCAACCAAAAAGTGAAATATCCACCTGTTTTCCAGGAACGGTATGGTATGTATGGTACAAACTGTACAAATCGGTCACGTCAGTCCTAGTCACACACTAAAGTTGGGAGTCCAGGAACACTCCACTTTTGCTCCCCTTTCTAAACCACAACACTCTCACAACTAGGCCAGTTCATGGGAAGCCATGCTTAATATACGGGTGTTTATAGCAACAAGTAAATAGTAAATAGCCATTGCAACTATCCTTGCATTTAATAAGCTTCTGTCTGGATAGAAATGATTGGAATGGTCTTCACTGTACACTTCCCATCTGTTTGACTCCACTAGATTTTCATCGTCCTCAGATCTACATTAATTTCATCAAAGCACTTTAAAGGTCATTTGAAACTTAACCTCAAAAATGTGTTCAGCATAAAATAACCTAAACATGTGCATCACATTTTTAGATTGTAAATTAGATTATTCAAATACAAATGATTGGTGAAATGACTGGTTTTATAATATACACATATCTGGCACTAACCACAATTTTCCTATTACAAATATTAGAGAAAGAGGATGACCTGTAAAAGATGTGTTGAAAAATCCCCCCCCCCCCTCAACTGTCTCTTTCTTAATCAAAAAATAACATATGAGGTAAAAACACAAAAAAGTTATAAACTGGAGGGTGTAGTTTTCTTCTGTGGTTTGGTGAGAAGATAAGAGAACCCAGCATGCAACAGGTGCATCCTGCAGGTAAGAGGGATATCCTGGTTCAGTCCCCACCAGACTCATCATACGACCAGGAGGGAGGCTGAAAATAGCCAAAACACAGGGACTTACTCTCACGCATGCGCGTGGCACGCACGCCCGCACGCACGGCACACACACGCCACAGCATCTGTACACTCATCAAGGGGCGTAAGACACACACAAGTTATTTCTGTCCAATGTGTCGCACCAAGAAGAGTTCAAATAGAAGTTTTGAAAGAGTTTGTGCTGGTGAGGAGCTGATGGTAAGTGGGAGTGTGGTGGAGAGGCTGGGTCTCTGCAGGGGGGGAGGGTGTGATAGTGCATCAGATCTGTCTGTGACAGGCCTCCATAGGCCGGAGGGAGACAGCCCATCATAGTGGCCTGGGGAATGGAGGACGACTGGTGGGGAAGGGGACAGCATTGGCCCTGGGGCTGGGTTTGTGTTCAGTGGAGAGTGGAGAGGGAATCTCCTCTGGCCTGGTGGTCCTGGTAGGGGTGAGAGCTGAGGGCGGGGCTGAGGGCGGGGCTGAGGGCGGGGCTGGGGGAGGGGCTGGGGGAGGGGTTGGGGGAGGGGCTGAGGGCGGGGCTGAGGGAGGGGCTGAGGGAGGGGCTGAGGGAGGGGCTGAGGGAGGGGCTGAGGGCGGGGCTGAGGGCGGGGCTGAGGGAGGGGCAAAGGGAGGGGCAAAGGGCGGGGCTGAGGGCGGACTTGGGGGGGTGGTGGTGGAGCTGGTGTCTGGTAGGGTGCTGGGCTGCTGGGGGTCTTCGGGTGTGCTGTCAGCCTGAAGCGAGGCGATGGCTGCCGCTGAGTGCTTGCACTTGGTAGCACCACACTGACAGCTGAAGTGCTTCCCCTTGATGTCCCAGAAACTCTCTCCATAGTCGAACCTGGTAGAGGGAGTCAAGGAAGAATTAGATCACAAACGACAACAGGTTTTAGTGACGACATTCCAAGTCAATTATACGGCTCCAAAACACTGTTACATGATAGATACATTTTTCCCGCTCTATAATACTAAAAACTGGCATACCAGATCAGGACACATCAGATTTTCACGTGAGATTATATTGACATCGTCATTTAGCAGACGCGACTTACAGTAAGTACAAGGCCATTCTCCTTGAGGCAAGTAGGGTGAACTGCCTTGCCCAAGAACACAACATAATTTTGCACAAGGTGCAAACTCAAGGTTGCCTCGAACCGGCAACCTTCTCAATAATAGCCCGATTTTCTAACCGTTCAGCCAGCTGATTCTCTGATCTCCCCCCTTATACATCTCTGCATCTTGTAGTTTGGCCTCACCCAAGCTCTTCTCCGGCCTTGATGTTCTCACAGGCGAAGAAGGCTATGTGGGGAAAGCGCAGGTCCTGGTGCGTGGTGAACACGCGACACGGAAACAGGTTGGGCTCACACGTGTGGTTGATGAACCGGCTGATGTTGCCATAGAAACGGGCATCGATGCAGTACGCGTCACCCACCTGCCGGAAATATAATTAACGGTCGGGCGGAAAGTCGATGAAGGTGTTTAAACGGACAAATGGCAAAAGGGGGAGAACGCCTGGTAAGCTGAGAAAGGAAGAGGGGGGTGAAAGTGTTTCATAATCTATTAAAGGGTGACCATTCAGAGACACGAATGAAAAGGACTGTTAAGGGTTTTTTTTTTTTTTTTTTTACATCTTTATCATTCTCAATGTGATCAAAACCCTCCTGCAGAATCGACCTGCAGTCTGAAGCGCTAAAGTTTTTGAAATTGTTTTTTGAACCATTTGTAATTTATATTTTTTCCTCACTGACTGCTTTCTTTTCAGCCCAGTTAGACTGTAGACACTCACCTTGCTGTCCAAGTTGAACAGGTACGAGTCGTTGTCGCGGACGTCCGCGTCTACATCCGAGATGATCTCTCCAACGTACCTGCACACAGGAAGTCATCCATTACCCTCACGAACAGCACGTCGCCGTTCCACATCAATGACTTCAGATGACAAACATGACTGACAGAAGTGGATAAAACAAGGCCGACAGAGGTGGAACAGCGGGACGTACTCGCACACAAACGTCCCCCGGGTTATGTCCTGCAGAGCCCGGACGCCCCAACCCTTCTGAACAGTCCTGAAGAGCTGAAGACGAACCCTGAGGGAGAGAAAGAAGCATTATCTTCCTTCCTTTTACTTCATATCTTCATGAAATGCTTCCAGGGCACATACTTGAACAATTATGCAGTCACTGGAGGTTAAGTTAAATTAAAATATGCCAGTACTGGAGGTAGAGTTGAGCTCAGTTGTAATTAGGCTCCCAGTACCGCCCTGAAGTACAAAATGAACACTCCCAAACTGAACCCGTCCCAAAATGTAATTTCTTGTGTTTTTGCATTTTGACATGGGTTATTTGCTACACTAAGTAATCCATACAGTTGTGGGGCTCAAATCAATGAATTTAATGTAAATGTAAATACATACACAATATATTACACAATTGTCTTGCTTGTTTCATGGTGGGGCTGACACAATTCTTGTGGCTGTTTAGAACTTTTAGAAAAAAAGTTTCAAAAGGTAAAAAAAATTATTACGAAAAAGAAAAAAAAAGTTTTGAAGGGTTTGAAACAATGTTTAAGGTTCGAAAAATATTTAAGAAAACGTTTTGAAAAATATTTAAGAATACGTTTTGAAAAATATTTTTGAAAAGGTTTCAAAAGGTTGAAATTGTATTTTTATTTTTATTTTTGTAAAAAAAAAAGTTTCTATAGGTTTGAAAAAGGTTTTTTTTTAAATTATTTTTCATCGCCCGGGACAACAGGATTAATTTTGAGCCGTGGTTGTGATCGTTACCTCAATCCGTTCTGCACCACGCGGTTCTTGCAGGTTCTCCAGCAGGAACAGGCATGGTTACATTCAAAGATGAGAGGGGGTTCCTCGAGGCAGAACTCGGGCAGCAGGTGACCCTCCTGAGAACCGAAGTGAAAACACGCTGGTCATCGCCTTTGTTTTTTATATCGTATAATTTTGTTTCTCCAAATCTAAGTCTTTCTATTTTGTTTAAAGGCCAGTTCATACTATGTTCCAAAGTTAGGATTGAAAAGTAAAACTCCAGATGAAGTATTAGACCTGCTGGGATCGATTACTAAGTCCATGAGTGCATCAGAGCTTCTGAACTAAATCACTAACCATGTGGCATGTCACCTACATTTGAATTTAAAGGCCCTTTTCATTAATCATTGATCTGGTCCCCAGTAACTACTACATTGATGTTTTATTGAGACATTCATGTTCACAGACTGTTTGGGTTTACAGACTAACAGTGAAGTTGTCCAGTCTTACCTTGTCATACCAGCAGTCTTACCTTGTCATACCAGCAGTCTTACCTTGTCATACCAGCAGTCTTACCTTGTCATACCAGCAGTCTTACCTTGTCATACCAGCAGTCTTACCTTGTCATACCAGCAGCGAAGGCTGAGCTGCCCACACATACAGCTGCTTGATGAACAGTCGTCCTTACACACACAGTACTGGAGGGAGGGAGGGAGGGATGGAGAGAGGGAGGGAGAGGGATGGAGAGAGGGAGGGAGATAGAGAGTTAATTTTCACTGCCGTGCCCTCCTAGTCCACCCAGCACCTGCTTTCCAGTTGGTGTGAGGGCCGGACTGTGCGCGTGCGGCTCACCTGCAGATGCGTGATGTTCTTGTCGATGTTCATGGGGGACGTGACACAGCTGACGGGGACGTACTTGTAGTTGTCTGGACAGGGTTCGCTGTCCACAGAGTTCACACATGGCACAGGGATTCTCTCATAGCCTCTGGCTATGTCTCTGTAGAGAGGCGGAAGGAGACAGGTGAGCTGAATGCTGAAACAGCATGAATAGCAATAACCACCCTGACAGGAAGATACCGTAAAGTACACAAGATGGCTGGTACACTGCCTTGGGTTACAGGAGGGGGAGAGAGAGAAGCAGAGAAGATACAAATATAGACAGGCAGAGAAAGAGAGAGGATGAAGGGAGACAGAAACAGATAGACAGAGAGAGACAGAAAGAGAGAGGAGGCAGAGAGAGAGAAGACAGAGAGATCCTACCTGTTGAGAGTTCTCTCCTCCCCGGGAGTGTTGCTGCGTGCCTCCACCTCCCTCCTGTTGACCTGCAGGGCCAGCCACACCCTGGAGCTATGGCTGCAGCAGTCTGGGGGCGTCTCCCCCTCACGGTTCTTCAGGTTCACATCGGCACCGCGGTCCAGGAACAGCCTGCAGCCCGGGACACGAGAAGTTCAGCCACGTTCGCCTGGTTTTGCCAGCGCAGTCACTGACCACCACTCACCCAGCGGTGAACGACAGTCTCTTCACCCCCTACCTTGTTTTTGTTTTTATTCGGGACTCAATGCATTTAAATCACGCGTGTCCAGTCCCAGGTTCTGAGGACCCGCCCCCAGGTTCTGAGGACCCGCCCCCAGGTTCTGAGGTCCCGCCCCCAAGTTCTGAGGTCCCGCCCCCAGGTTCTGTGGAACCGCCCCCAAGTTCTGAGGACCCGCCCCCAGGTTCTGAGGTCCCGCCCCCAGGTTCTGAGGTCCCGCCCCCAGGTTCTGAGGTCCCGCCCCCAGGTTCTGAGGTCCCGCCCCCAGGTTCTGAGGTCCCGCCCCCAGGTTCTGAGGTCCCGCCCCAGGTTCTGAGGTCCCGCCCCCAGGTTCAGACTCACGTGACACACTCCAGCCGGTTCTCCCTGGCGGCGATGTGCAGCGGGGAGTCTCCGTGGATGTTGACGGCGTGGAGGTCACAGTGTGCCTCCAGCAGCAGCTCTGCGATCTCCACACTGCCGGAGAACGCTGCCCAGTGGAGGCAGATGTTCTCCTCCTACACCCCCGGAGAACCAAGGAACACACACACAGATAAACACACACACAGATGCACACAGACGTCACAGAAAAAAAAAAAAAAAAAAAGTATTCCAAGGAAGGTCATGATGAGGTCAAAAACCGTGTTGCGGTTCCAACATCTCTTCATGGACCCCCCCCCCTCCACACCTTGTCCCTGATGTAGATGTCTGCCCCCTTAGACAGGAGCAGCTTCACCTGGTCCAGGTGTTTGTACTCGGTCGCCCAGATCATGGCGGTCCACCCGCCGTCATCCTAGACAAGGTTTCACAACACGTGAACACTGGGCATCACACCTGGTATCACCAACCTACCACCTGGTACACGACCACTGGATGTACAATCTACACGTTTATCTACAGTACTATAAAAAGCCTCAGGCACAATTCTTTTTATTTGTATATTTTTTATAATGAAATTTAATTACTAAATACGTTTCTCAACATTGCACTTTCATACTGCCGCATACTGCAGTGCCTGAAACTTTAGCAAAGTATTGTGCATATTATACGTGACATTTATATACACATTTAATCTATACATTTGTCTGAGGTACTACGCAGAAAAGATAGAATCCGCAAAAGCTAGGCCTAGTATCGGAGCAGTACGGTTTCACAAATGGAAACATTTGAATGATTTTCCCTTGGAGGAAGTGCATGATAGTCCACAGACCTGACAGTTGATGTCCACCAGTCTGGTGGACAGAAGGTGCTCCACTATGTTGTAATGCCCAATCTTTGCAGCTAGATGGAGACATGTGAATCCTTCCACATCCTAGCCAAGACAAATCACACTTGAGAACAATGACAAGAAGTTCCAAAAAAACCAAACAAGGTGAAATCAACATAACAGTAGGCTTTATATAAAAATAACTGTTACACAACACACAACAGAATGAAGTGCTCTATCCCAGTGGCCCCCAACCCCGGTCCTCAGGGACCCCCTGGTCCTCAGGGACCCCCTGGTCCTCAGGGCACCCCGGTCCTCAGGGCACCCCGGTCCTCAGGGCACCCCGGTCCTCAGGGCACCCCGGTCCTCAGGGCACCCCGGTACCCAGGGCACCCTGGTCCTCAGGGCACCCCTGTCCTGCATGTTTTAGATGTTTCCCTGCTCCAACACACCTGATTCAAATAAATGGGTCGTTATCCAGCTCTGCAGAAGCCTGCTTATGACCATTCATTTGAAGGGTTCCCCTGAGGACCAGGGTTGGAAACCACTGCTCTATCCAGCCTGGCGTACCTTGTGCGCGGCCCCTGCGCCGGCCCTCAGCAGGTAGCTGACGCTATCCAGGTGGTTGTTCTCGCACGCCTCCATCAGCGGAGTGCGCTGGTCCTCGTCACAGATGTTCAGGTTGGCGCCGGCCTGGGAGGGGAGAGCACACGGACAAAACATGCTGGATTCTTCCGGGGATAATTCACCATTAACGTGCTGAATAAATAATGGAATTTCGCAAACGACAGTTGAAGTTGCTCCTAAGCTTGTGACATCAAATGTCTTGTCGGTAAGCTTGTCATCGAGATAAGAGTCAGGATCTGCGGAGACCGTCCTCACATCATGCACCTCGCTACCCAACTAGCTACACGGATCAGCTGAAGAGATTCATGCTGCATGACACGAGAAGGGAAGACTCCCTTCCTGTGAGAGATGATACTTACTTATGAACACATACTTCCTGAACAGGAGAGGTCAGAGGTTGTTATAGAGCAAGAGGACATGGCAGAGGAGGGAGAGGATAGTGAGTGATGACAGACAACGTGAACAGCAGGGGTCAGAGGTCACTTAAGAGAGGCCTGGAGGCTGAATGTCGAGGGCTAAAACCCCAGTGGACGTGCGTGAGAACCCAGCATTCACTTCCTGGTTGCGATGTGTGGCTCACCTGGACCAACAGGTGGCAGATCTCCTGGTGGCCCGCCTCTGCAGCGACGTGGAGAGGGGTGCGCTTGTTTTGTGTTTCCATCTTGAAGTTGGGGTCAATTCCATCGACTGGTGGACAGACAAAGATATTGGGTATCAGCTAGATTAGTTTTCATCCAATGGATGAGTCTATCAGGCAGATACATTTACCTTTAACTTGTTCAGAAATACTTTTATTATGAAATTATTCCAAACGGTGCACATAGGGGGCACTGGAGTTGTTTATCTTCAATTTTCAAAGTCTTTCAAATCGAGGCCAGAGGCTGTTATACACTTTAATAAAATGGCGTTGTCATCCTGATGGAGAGGTACTCACCAAGCATGAGCAGAACTTTCTGGAGTTCTCCCTGTTTGGCCGACACGTAAAGCTGCTTGGGGTGGAACCGCAGCTTTTTAGGCCTGACACACACACACACACGGCACAAACACACACGACACACACACACACCGCACAGACGAGAACATAAAACGGTTACAACCGTAACAATGGATAAAACAGGATAAATAAGCATATGGAACAGCACTCGAAACCCTAACCCTTATATTCGTCTATTTTACATTTTACACATTTAGCTGACGTTTTAAAACACAAAGTGACTTACAAATATAGCGCATAGTAAATACAGTGGATGAGAATAAAACATAATAAATAAAACGTGAGTAAACCCAGTCTTGGTGTCTTACTTCTCAGTGTCCAGGGCCTGGAGGATGCTCTCCAGGGTTTCCTTAGGGGCTCCGCTGGGGCCCACGCCGCCCACCCCCAGCCCCACCACCAGGGCCCCAGCTCGGGAGCCTCCGGCGGGGGGAAAGGCATCCATCAGCAGACCCCCAGGAGGGCCAGCAGGGCCGGGCAGAGAGCTGTCGGCTCTGCCGCTCTGCTCTGCTCCCACAGAGACACGGGACGGCCTGGGGGGGGGACCACGAGACAGGTCACTACGACCATCGCAAGAGCACTAACAGGCAAGATGGGGATTATTCTAAGTTGCATTTGATTAATTTAACAGAAGCCTTTATCCAAGATGATATACAAGTGGTGCACATGGAAAGTGAGCAGATCATCAAGGTACATTTTATTACCTTTAACAATGTTAAGGTCATATAATTCGTTTTTATTATAAAGACAACATCTCTCTCCTTACCTTCCCTCTCCTTACCACACCCATCCCTGCAGTCCTCCACCCCCTTTCCACCCTCCCAGCCCCCTCCTTTCCCCCCACCACCACCCCCAAAGCCCCCACCAGACCTCCCACCTCCCAGCCCCCCCCCACTCCCCCCCCCCCCCCCCAAGGCCCCCACCTCCCAGCCCCCCCCCCCACTCCCCACCTACCCTCCTGTGGTGGTGTCGGCCCTGCCCTCCAGGAACCCGGGCGTGGCTCCGTGGGGCCCTGGGGGGGCCACGGTGGAGGTGGTGTCGGCCTTGGCGATAGTGACCTCCTTGGCTTTGCTGGCCTCCTCCCCACAGTGAGGGCAGAAGCTCTGGCCCTTCAGCACGGACGCACAGGACAGGTGGAACCGGTGGGAGATGTTGACGTCCGGCTGGCACTCCATGAAGGTTCCCTGGGGGAACGTGAGGAACACCTCAGTACCCTGGAGCACGAAGAAGAACCCTGGTGCACGGCAAGGAACCCTAGCCCACAGTCATGCTCAAGCCTAATCACATGACATAGTATTATCATATATGTGAATGAATGCTGTGTAAATTTAAAGTATATGATTGATATATATATATATATATATATATATCAATCTCAACACATCACAGCACATCAATCTCAACAATGCATCTCAACAATGCACTTTTATTCTGCCTCACAAATGGAGAAGGCATTTTATTTTTATACAAAAAAACAAAACCTAGGGTACCTAAGAACTTCCCACTGTACTGTTAACATGTATACATACAGTAGATTATATACAAACACACACAAGTATATACACACACACACACACACACACACATTAATAACAATAGCAAACAGGACCTTCCCCCTCTGACTCTCACTGTGCATCTCCCCACCCCCAACCCTCCAGACCCAGGGGGGACGCCAGGTACTCACAGCCCTGCAGAAGAAGCCACATCCTGGGCAGCACTGGTGCTTGACCATGCCCCCCCGGTGGTCCTCACACAGCACCAGAAGCTGGACGGAGTTGGACGGCCTCATCATCTGCTGTTTCAGCACGGCGCCATGGCAACGGCTCAGCAGGCCGTCCACGCTGTCCGTGGCCATGCACTTCCTGTCCGTGGCCATGCACTTCCTGTCTGTGGCCATGCACTTCCTGTCGGCCAGCGTGAGGATCTCCCGGCTCTTGGGCGTCTCCATGCGGCAGCTGCAGAGCGGGAGCTCCTGGGCCGGGTCGGCGTCTGAGCCCGACGCCGCCCGCGAAACACCTGAGGTAGAAGCAGAGGCAGGGCACCCAACTGCGCCTTTAGTTTCACAACACTGTGCATTTATACAGGATACCTATATAAACATATAGAACCCAATCTAAACCTACATAACCTGTATACACATATAACCTACATGAACCTATACAATAATTACCATTAAAACAAACCATTTCAATGTTCACTGTCTAGTTTAGCATTACAATATGCTAATAGGAACGCCATCAAATATAACTAAATCATGTGGTCTTCTTGTAGCACTTCACGGTTCTCCCAGCAGGGGGCGATGGCTCCCTGCTGCTGTGATGACTCATCCTGCCCAGACGGGAACAGAGCGAGACAGAGCTGTCTCCCTCAGCACAGCTGTAGTCTTCCTCCTACTGAGCGCTTGGACATGTCAGTGCTAGGCAGAGAAAACATCCCCCTGACCAAGGAGCCCAACATCCACTCTACCTCCCCTCTTAAACAACAAGCACGTCTCCCCAAGGTCTCTCACCGGGGCTCCGGGAGCACAGCATCTTCTCCTGGACTGGGAGGTTGAGGTACTCCAGGGGCACTTCTGAGTACTCCTCACTGAAGCCGGACTGGGGCAGGGGCTGGGGCTGGGCCTGAGGCTGGGGCAGGGGCTGAGGCTGGGACAGGGGCTGGGACAGGGGCTGGGACAGGGGCTGGCTGTACGTGCGCAGCTCAGTCTTGGACTTGAGTTTCTTCTTGCGTTTCCTGGAGGGCCGGAGCCAGGCGCTGTCGCCCTTGGCTTTCTTCTTGAGTTTCTTCTTCAAGCTGGATTCGGAACTCTTTGGAAGAGCAGAACCGCGTGTCAGAGGATTTATCAGTGTTTAAAACGGCAACTTGTTATGAGTCGTGAGCGTTTACCAGGTCCGACTCTGTGCCCTCGTCCTCTCCTTCCTCCTCGCCCGAGTCCTCAGAGAACTGCTCCTCTCCCAGCTCCCCCTGCACAGAGGAAACAAACCTTTCAGTCCCAACAACAAGCCATCACCCACAATCCACTTCAACATCCGACTAAAGACACTTTGACGAAAAGTTGAAAAATTCAACCCAATGAAGCCATTTATTGGACAAATTCTATCCAATAAAGCCATAGACTTGAAGGCTATTGAAAATAACAAAGGCCCGCTGGATTGTGTCTATACATTTTTTTTTGTTCAAGCAGGACGGGTCTTTTGGGTAAAAGGGCTTCCAACCTGAGAAGTTGGACCTGCTGTTAGTCTCCTCTCCTGGGCGACGACGCCTCCTTCCCTGGCCTGCTCCTCCTCCTCCTCCTCCTCAGACTCCTCCTCCCACTCCTCCTCCTCCCAGGTGTCCTCCATCCTCTCCCCATTCAGGTGGGCTTCTTCCTTGGGCTACGGGGGGCCATAGAAGGAGAGGAACCGTTTTAAAAACAAGGTTGCCACTCTTTTGAATTGATACATTTCAAGCACTGTTCGAGCACTTTTCAAAGATTTACATTTAGTTATTTGGCAGACGCTCTTATCCAGAGCAACTTACAGTAAGTACAGGGAAATTCCCCCTGAGGCAAGAAGGCCAGCCAAATACCTTGCCCAAGGGCACAACGTCAAATCTGCATGTTTTTTCTGACTAATAGCCCGATTCCCCTAACCGCTCAGCCATCTGACCCCCACGGTTAGTAGGGTGACCCCCCCCCCCCCATTTTCATCAGGATGAAACTTTGCCAGATTAATCTAGACCCAAATACAATACTTAATTCATTATTAAATTGTGCAAATTAGGAACTCTCATTAAATGTGCAACATCAACCTGCCTTGCTTGAGAAATATATATGCCTTGAGAGGCATATATTGTTAGAAAAAAAAAAAAAGTATCAGAATGTCAACTTTACTTAGATTTTTTTGAAAATGAGACTATCCTGCTATCATGAATGTCATCACTACGACTGCTTTTAGTTTGTTTCCTTTATACCTTTATTAGTGCTGTCAGTTTAACGCGTTATTAACGGCGTTAACGCAAACCCAAATTAACGCCGTCAATTTTTTTTCCGAGCGATTAACTACAAACTTTGTAGTTTTTTTCACATGCTGTTGCAACAACTACCGACGTTAGAAAAACTACAACACCACACCGGATCTAGCTAGACCGGAAACAAAACAACAGGCACGCCACACACACTTGTTTGGCTTGCGAGTCGGTTAAAGAGTAATAGCAGAGCCCGTTTACGGATCTTAGACGGTCTCTGTTAGTAGGCTAACGTTACGTTTTGAGTGGATGGCGAGCGCGAGACGCCGCAATGGATGCCAATAAGATTCTGAATGGTTTACTTTTAAAAAGTTGCAAATTGTAAAGCCCCATGAGGCAAATTGTGATTAGAGATTTTGTCCTATATAAATACGATCTGACTTGGATGGAGACCTGATTAGACAATAAGATAGCTAGCATCTACATTAGCACAGTTCGATATATCTTTTTTTAAGTAAATATAATTTGGCACTTTTAGTAGCCCTTTGTTGCAACCTTAAGTCATTGAACCGGCATTTGCCAGGCATGTTTGACAGTACTCAAAGTAATTTAGTGGAAACAGGATTAAATCCAAGCACTTTTAAGGACCTCTTCATTGCTCGGTAAATCCAAGCACTTTCAAGGTCTTTGATTTATTTAATTTTTTATCCAAGCACTATTTTTTATCCCAGCAAGTACGGTCCAGACCCGTGGCAACCCTGTAGAAGGTCTTAGAAGAGCCTGTCGTTTCGGCGGCCACAGAAAGAGGAGGGACAGTGTTTAGACAGTCAAACCAAGATTGGTCTTTTCTAAGAGCTCTCGTTTGTAAGAGCCTCTGCTTGAGAGGATGTGGTGTACGCGAGCAGAGACCTGGGGGGCCTCAGCAGACTGCTGGATCTCTGTGAACATCTCCAGCATGGTCCTCTGTCGCAGCCCTTTGGTCTTCTTCTTGGGAATCAGGCTGTACGTTCCCATCTTCCTCTTCTTCTTCCTGAATGCCAGCGCTGCAGAGAGGAAACAGGTGAAGAAGACAGCGCTGCAGAGAGGAAACAGGTGAAGAAGACAGCGCTGCAGAGAGGAAACAGGTGAAGAAGACAGCGCTGCAGAGAGGAAACAGGTGAAGAAGACAGCGCTGCAGAGAGGAAACAGGTGAAGAAGACAGCGCTGCAGAGAGGAAACAGGTGAAGAAGACAGCGCTGCAGAGAGGAAACAGGTGAAGAAGACCTCTGCAACATTCTACACACTCATCTCAGTGACCTAGAATACTATACAATAGAAAGGAACACAATATAATAGAATGGAAAGAGAAAGAACAGAACGAGAAACGATAGAATAGAATCTACTATTGAATTAACAAGAATAGAATATACTAAAATAGAGTAGAAGTCATGTTAACCAAACAGCTGTCCTAACTGCGTATCCCAATATGTCAGTTGAAAATCGTACCCGCCATGGGTTTGGATGGAGGGGCACTGGGCAGGTTGTTTTGGCTCTGAGGTAGCTGGTTTTGGGAGGGAGGCGGTGGCGGAGGCTTGTCCACCTCTGGTCCTACCCGGCTCTCCTCTTTCGCACTATTTGGTTCTTTTAATTCCCTGTTTAAAAGCTGGAGAAGACAAAGAAAACAAAAAAAAACAGCATGTAGCAACAGCAGGAGAACCCACAACTCAAACTTGTATCACCCCCCCAAAAAAAGGGCGCGTCGCCGACTGTATATGCCGACCAAATTCCATGACCCGCTCGTTCCTTGTGACTGCAGGGTTGAGGGCTACCTTTAGTGTTTGGTTGGAGGCAGGTCTGGACATGGTCTTGCGTGCTCTGTGTACTGCAATAGGTGGATGTCCAGGGGAGGTGCCATTTTCAGTCTCTGTGGGCCCCTGCTCTGACGCGGTCCCCATGCCAGGCTCAACCCTCGCTGCTCCCAGAGACGGGCCACGCTCGGCTGCTGAGGGCGGGAGGGATTTGTCCGTGTGCTCTACCCCTGTTGTGGTGCCCGAAGGCGACCAGCTAGTCCTGTGTGGGGTGGCCCCCAACGCCAAACCCAACGCGCCCTCCTGCTGCTTGCTGAGGACGTATCCGTTGCTGCCCGTGAGGGAGCCGTGAGGGGGCGGCTCCAGGTCCATCAAGCCGTTCTCAGCGATTGGCTGGGAGCTGTTGCTAGGGGAGGGGTAGGAGGCGGGGCTCTGGTGCCTGGCGCCCGCCTTTGTGATGTCGTAGGTTCCGTTTAGCTCCGCCTCCGGCCTGGGAGACGATGCTAGCCTGGCTGCGGCCTTCTTGTCTCTCTCTGTGAGGAGACACACACACACGTCAGTCTCATGGACATCTGTTGGACATCAGCCTGTCTGATATCTCAGGAGACAAACCCACCTCCTTCCTCCTCCTCCTCCTCCTCCTCCTCTCTCCCCCTGGTGGACTCCATCTTCTCCGCTGCGGGTCCCCCTCTGCCCACACTCTTACCCACACCTGTGGGCTGATGGGAGAAGATGCACACCGGATGAGTGTTTATGTTGGTTTAGGTGCAGTTTTATGGGTCTATGTGAAGACCCTGTGACACTGTCAAAAAGGGCTATACAAATAAAAATTGTAATGACACATTAGTCATTTCCAGCTGGTAAAGGTGTCGCCGACAGCGGATTTCACTGCTGTTGGGTCGTTAGGACAACGGCATTTGGTATTGCTGGCAACTTGACAACCGAAGACTTTGGAACATTACCAGGATTGTGAGTTGCTTCAAACAGGGGCGAGGCCAATCAAGAGGTAGACCACCAGACAATAATTCTTAGAGGGTAAATATAAGTTTGTGACTGCTCCAATGGGAAGTTCCCCGCATGGTGTCCAGTAGATAACATCATTGGGAAAGACTAACAGCCCCAGGAGAAGGATAAAAGTTATTTGCATAATCAAAACCTTTACTGGAAGCTCTTAATGACTCTGAGCTAATCACCCTGACTGTTACTCTGTTACTCTCTGTGGTTCTCCCCCTCTCTGTGGTTCTCCCCCTCTATGTTGTTCTCCCCCTCTATGTCGTTCTCCCCCTCTCTGTGGTTCTCCCCCTCTATGTTGTTCTCCCCCTCTCTGTGGTTCTCCCCCTCTATGTTGTTCTCCCCCTCTCTGTCGTTCTCCCCCTCTCTGTCGTTCTCACCCTCTATGTGGTTCTCACCCTCTCTGTGGTTCTCTCCCTCTCTGTGGTTCTCCCCCTCTCTGTGGTTCTCTCCCTCTCTGTGGTTCTCCCCCTCTCTGTGGTTCTCCCCCTCTATGTTGTTCTCCCCCTCTCTGTGGTTCTCCCCCTCTATGTTGTTCTCCCCCTCTCTGTCGTTCTCACCCTCTATGTGGTTCTCACCCTCTCTGTGGTTCTCCCCCTCTCTGTCGTTCTCTCCCTCTCTGTGGTTCTCCCCCTCTCTGTCGTTCTCTCCCTCTCTGTGGTTCTCCCCCTCTCTGTGGTTCTCTCCCTCTCTGTTGTTCTCTACCCACACATCTGTTCTCTTTTTACGTCAACTTCTCCAACATTGGCTTTATGACCTTTATGACCCTGCACCCAACCTCTTAAGGAGAAACCTTTGGTTTAGCTTATCTTCTTTGCTTGTATTTCCCATACGCTAAACACACAACTCGAGATCAAGCCTGGCATGCTTTTTGGCTTTAGTTAAAGGAACAAAGCTAGACCACTAAATTGTGTCTGGTGGTAATATACAGTGTGGTAACGTACAGTGTCTATTGTATAATGTGTAAATTGTGTTAGTATATAGCTATATAATTGCTATACTGTTTGGAACCGCACTCAAGATTTTCAGTGTAGCCTCCTATATGGTTGAGTGACAATAAAAAGGATTTGATTTAGATTTAGCTCCTTATCCTTACAGGGACGACTCAACACAAACAAAAGAATAGCTTAACCCTATGCCCTTTTCGCACTGAAACACTTTATTTATCAAGTTTCCGGTTCACAGCAACAGACCGACATGGTTCTAACTTTGGAAAAAAAAAGTCACAATGAAACAGCAGGCCAAACAGACAGACAGCCACATGAACTAGTGACTCCAGGGAAACACAGAAGACTTGACGCAGCAGAAAACAGATCTACCTCTTCAACAGCTCAAGGGTTCCAACTTGTGAGTCTGGCAAACTGAACACCACAGGCTGAGAAGACTGAACAGGTCAAAAGGTTCAGCGCCAACAAGAGGTTCAGCATCTAGCCCCTCCCCCCCTTACCAGCCCGCCCCCCCCAGCCACGTCACAGCTCACTCCTGCCTTCCGATTAGCCGCCTCACCAGACACCTGCCCCTGCAACCGCTGAGAAAATGTCAGCTTTTAAGGTGGCTCCTGCTCCAACACTGCTTCTCAGAGTGTCCTTCAGGGGTGCCGCATCACAGGAAAAGACACCGTTGTTGTGTAAAGGTTGTACTCCTGTTCCAGAGAAGGTTACAGCCTAGCCTGGCCCGGTCACCAGCTGTCTCCAGACACCTCTCTCTCTCCTGACCCCGCAGACACGTGCCCCGCTCCGCACCGACACCCTGCCACCATCAAAAGCAGAAGCGGCCTGGAGCCACTGGCTCTGGGCTGGTGACAGAAACCCCTTGTTTAGGAGTTTACCGTCAGGGTTATCCCAGACAATTCCTTTTAGATATCAATCCTCGACACATGATCAGAGACTTGGGACAACAGGGAAGTCTGACAATGACTTTGACAGGAACTCTTTCCCCTTCAGTCATGTACTCTGGACTGGGTGCACGTCTGACAGAGATGTTTTCCATAGAGAAGTACATTTCGGGTCAAGAAGAATCCCAAAACGATATGCCCAGCCCGCAAAAATGCAAGGTGCTGTTAGAAATGAGAGCAGGAGGGGTCCTAGGACAATCAGTTCCCAGCATATCCTGGGCTCCTACAACTCAAGGAGGAGGCGGGTTTGCTATTGGAGGCATGTTTAAAGAAGAAATATACAAGGATTCCCCAATCCCCACAGCATTTCCTAAACCCTTCCAGGGCCTCACATTAGCAGTAGATTTGCAAATCATTGATAGTTGATGCACAGAAAGTCTTCAGAACACCTCCTCTGCCTTCAGAGGAAACCCTCCCCTCCCCCCTGTATTTATTGTCTCGAGGATCCAAAACAACATGCAGGCGTGTCTGATGATGTTCGTTATACTCTGTCAAGACATCTTTCAGACAGCCAGATCTGGAAGAGGACCCTTGCTGAGCTGCAGAGGAGAGGACGCAGGTGTTCTGTCAGAGCCTGCCGTCAGAGGTTCCTTGGTCTTGTCAGGACTACAAGGCCAGCTAGAGGTGTAAACTTAAGCTCGGGCGTGAACGATTCCAAAGATCTACGCCAGACGGCGTTAAGAGAGGAACAGGAGCCCTTTAGTCCGTCTGTCCGTCCCCCACCCCCTCTCGCGAACTGCAGAAACCTCCTACAACTGTACATCTGTGAGTCCTCAGCTTTCCCCCTGCTGGTCAGAGCAGGAACTGCACGTTGGAGAAAGAAAGGGAGGGGGAGGGGAGAGAAAAAGGGCCGTCTGCAGATCTCCGCCATTTCGTAACCAGATTGTTTACTGACACTACGTACCAACTGCTGATTTTTAACCACTAGATGGGGGACATGGTGGACCGACTAGCATGGATTTGGGAAGAGGGAGGGTGGGGCTGGGGGTTGAGAATCCTGATCTACACCTGTGGACTCTGAGCTACCACAAAATAAAAAAATATAAAAAATCATGAAACATTTCTACATAATTAAGCCAGATGAGTAAACAGGCAGTAGCATCTTAACACGGCCGTGCTTCTGCCAAGCACCGCAGCCAAAAAACAGTCTACACGTTTAATGACAATGACGTGCAGGCTATGGAGATATAAAGATACTTTTGGCTATAGTCTTGCAGAAAACGTGCCGTTTATAGTTAAATTAGCTTTTTCGTTAGGTGGATGACCACCCACACCCCATCCCAACAGACCAGCAGCATGTGAGAAGACATGCTCGTGATCATATGGGACCATGCCCAGGGGAAACCTCTTCTGCTTCTGAGGAAGAGTCCTCCAAGTGAGAAACAGCTAGTGACAGAGATAGACAGCTCGTTAGAGAGATAGACAGCTCGTTATAGAGATAGACAGCTCGTTAGAGAGATAGACAGCTCGTTAGAGAGATAGACAGCTAGTGACAGAGATAGACAGCTTGTTAGAGAAATAGACAGCTAGTGACAGAGATAGACAGCTAGCTAGAGAGAGTGAGGGATTATGTAATAATAATAATAATAATAATAATAATTAAAAAAATACAATAAAGGATCTGAAGAATCAGAGTTTGAAGAGGAACCTGGCATTAAGGAACAGACAACAGTAACCAACACCACAGCCCAGAACGCAACCAGACCCATCCCTTCGGGGTCCTTTCACTGCTTAAAGTATCCCCAATGAGTCCCTTTTGCCGAAAACCTGGACCAATCCATGAAGAGTTTTGAACTGTCCTGTTTCTACCCGGTAACACAGCTTAAATGTGGGCTTCAATAGAAAGAAAGCCTGAGGAATTCCTGAAACGCTGTAGGATGAAGCAGGCTGAAAAGGCCTTCATTACAAACTCTCTGACCAGGCCACAAGACCAATGACACAATTAAAAATCTCTGGTAAAAAGAGCATCTACACCAAGACATTGAAACACAGAAACCCAACGCGCCTACAAAGCAGACCATTCAGCACCAACAATGGGGAAAGAGAACATTAATGCCTCTTTCTCACTGATGAAATGTGCGCTTGCAGCAAGCATCATACCTGCTTTCTGTTGGCCTCCATTGAGAAGGAGAGGTTGAGGCAGACACAGAGAGAGAGAGCAGGAGAGAGAGAGAGCAAGAGAGAGAGAGAGAGTGTAGGAGAGAGAGAGCAAGAGTGAGAGACAGCGAGAGAGAGCAAGAGAGCGAGAGAGAGAGTGTAGGAGAGAGAGAGCAAGAGAGCGAGAGTGAGAGAGAGCGAGCAAGTGAGAGAGAGTGAGAGAGCGAGAGCGGGAGTCTCGAACAGACCGTTCCTCTTCCTTCCTCTCTCCGCATGCACATATTCACCTCGTTGGTCATGTGACCCCACAGCTCCCTCTGTCGGTAGCTCTGCACGGAGGGCAACCACAGAGCATGCCCAGTCAGTTCGAATTTCAATGGCTTCCCTTTTTTTCCCTTTCTTCCCCTCCCCTGGCTCCCCCTCGAACGCTTAAAGACCTTAGCGCCAACGAACGAACGGCCATTTCAGGAGCTGCTTATAAAGAAGAAGAAAGAAAAAAAAGGGGGGGGGGGAGGAGGAGGAAGAAGAAGAAAATAGAAAAGAAAAGCGGTTGGTGTTTAGGGAGGCTGTGGAGCAGTGAGTTAGAGGCTGGAGGAGCCATGGGTCTTCATTAGTTTACCCCACGCTGAGGCGGACAGGAGGAGCAGGGTTAGATAACTCCATCGCCACCTCAACCCTACCAACAGCCTCTTATCTCCATCAGGCCCCAGGGCTGGGAGCCGTTGCAGACAACATGATATCAGCTCAATCGCAACAGGCAGGTGAACCGGCTGCATACTTATATCGTAAACGCAGGGTTGAGGAAGAAGATCGTTGAGATATTCATTTTTTGAAACGGGGACTGTGCTATAGCCTGGTGGCACGATCACGGAGGGAAGAGGTTTCCAGAGAGGAAAGTCATGCAGGTGGAGCTGGGAGAATCAAACTAACAACTTATGAACATGTTCCACTACTGGGTCGCCCCGGTGGGCCTGAGTGCAACGGCAGGGGTTCGAATCCAGCCCTGGCTCTTGCTACACGTCTTCCCCTCTCTCTGTCTCTCCCCCTGCCTCTCTTGTCACACTTCACTTACAAACTATTCAATAAAGCATGACAAACGTCTAAAGAAATTCCACCATTCAGAATGCTTACTGACTGTAAAAGAACAATGCGTTACAAGCACAGTTACACTCGGAAGTGTGGGGTCAGATTCAGACATGCTGATTCAGTTTTGCTCTAAATATCTCTGTTAATCTTCCATCTCTCAACTCAGGAGAATTCTAACATAATTCCCACTCCGTAGTCCACACCTTGATCACGTGACAGTTGTGGAGTTAGATAGGCACAATGTAGGTTAGCTATCGAGGGGGTCGTTTTGGGAAATGGACACTAAAAGTACATCCAAAGTCCTTCAAAGTTATGTCAGGGATTCTTCCTCAAGACAATGAAAAGACAGTTTCAGCAAAAGACAAAGTTGTTTCGTTTTTTGAATTGAACACATATCAGCCCTGTACAGCCCTCTTTTGTAATGCTGGCTTCTTGCTGTGGAGGGTTGGAAGGTTTTGTCACCGTAGCTCAGTAGACAGTCAGCCTATACTGAGCATGCTCAGTAGATGCACTGTCAGCCATTTTGAAGCTTTGTAAACTGCCAGGCAGCAAGGCAGGATTCCAGCTTAAAGCAGTACCTTCACTCACAACCAATCAAACAAACAACACTCCGAGCCCCAATGGAACACACAACCTTATACTACATGTTGGGTCATTAAATTAGGTCGAATTTCACAGTTTGTTCAGGAGTCAAGTTCCTTCTTGAGACCGAAAGTGATTTGAAAACAGAGAGGAAGAATGTGGAGCGCAAGGCCAGGATGTTACCGGATCTTGCAGTTGACACGGTGGAAGTGACCACACACAGAGAGAAGACCACCCCTTGCCAGAGGAACATTTCATGAACATCTCTTATTGGCTGAGCCTTGTGCTTCACAAAGAGCTCATGCATGCTCACCAAAAACACACAAAGAACAAAATAACTCAGATCTGAGACTCAACTGTGAAATGGACAATCACTGGGGCTTCAACGCTGGCAAACAAAAACAATCACTCAACCACAGGTGTCTCCGACTGCAGCCGTTAAACAAAGACAGCTATTTGACTGGCAGTGTCTGCCGTTCAGATGAGTCACCTAAAGGGGTGTCTCATCCTGTTTCACTGGGCCCAGAGCGTGCTGTGGGAGGTGGGCAGAGTCTGGCCTACATTACCAAGGCCGGGATACATTACAAGGGACGATTCTGGCCTGAACAGAGAGCCGTGGCCCGCCCAGCCAAGTCCACATTCCAGGACTGGTTGTCCCAAACATTGTGTCGGACAAGTTGAAAGACAAAAGCCTGTCGTTTCAAGACGAACTACCCAGTTGAATGGCTTGATCGATTTCGCCAATCATTAAACCAGTCCATTCAGCCCTCCCCTCAATGGTGATTTGTTACTATAGAAAGAGGAAAGGAGTGGAGATGGAAGAAGAAAAAAAAACGATACTGGCTTCTTTTGTTTTTGTTGGGTTTTTTTTAAGGTGTAAAAGCTCAAAATGTGATTGTCTACATATTCTGTCTCCGTCTGGACTTGGGAAAATGAAAACAAAACACTGCTTTTTCTTAAGGAGCCACTGAAGTACCTGGAGAAGAGGGGGAACCTTCACTGATGAGGAAGGAGGAAGAAGAAGAAGAGAGAGTGTAGAGATCCACACACAAACGTCTAGCTCCCCAGTTACCATACATGCAGGCGTCCCTGCCTGGGTCACATGACCAACTCTCCACAGAACGCTCTGACATGGTCCTCACTGAGCATGCCCAGATGGAGCCTTGCTGTTCTTCATGGAGAAGGAAGAGGAGGGAAAAAATATTGCAGCCATTTCGTGAATCAACATCAAGAGACAACAATAAGGGATTGGTTAGGAGCGGTTAGACTTATCTTGTTTCTGTACATGCCTAGTCACGATATCATCCTTTTGAATCAGTCTCGATTACTGAGCAATCCAACATCAAATTTTCTGTCTTTATGACATTTGCCACTTCTTACGTAATATTTTCAGTAGATCTATGATTAAGATGTTAGAGAGGTGGGCTCTGTCAACTGTGAAATAACAGAGCATCTGGATTTGGAAAAAAGCTGTTGTTGGAACTGCAAGCAGACTTCTATTCCAGGGACAGACTTGACAAAACAAGACTCAAAATACAATACAAACGACTCTCCCATCTCTTCTCCTTCTCAGAGGAGCTGCTTTTGAGACAAAGACCTTATCTTTAATCCTATCTAGGCGTCTAAGAACATCCGTTTGAGACTATCAGATTTCCTATCCTTCTGTTTAGGGGACTGATGTGACATTCTAACTCTCCTGTATGATCGCCTTCTTGGGATTGGATGGAAAAACCCAAACTAAGTCTTGAGAACACTCAGATGACGACACTTCTACACCACCTGAACAGGACAAAGTCCAGTCCTTCACTTCTACCTTCACTGAGAGAAGGCACCTGAGGGTGGTAAAGCGGGCAGAATGAATCACAGAAAGTAGACTGAATCACAGAGAGTAGACTGAATCACAGAGAGTAGACTGAATCACAGAGAGTAGACTGAATCACGGAGAATAGACTGAATCACAGAGAGTAGACTGAATCACAGCGTACACTGAATTCCAGAGAGTAGACTGAATCACAGAAAGCAGACTGAATCCCAGAGAGCAGACTGAATCCCAGAGAGCAGACTGAATCCCAGAGAGCAGACTGAATCCCAGAAAGCAGACTGAATCCCAGAGAGTAGACTCGTACCCAACCTGAAGGACTCCCTGCCTGCCGTACTGAACAGGCAACAGGGAACTGCGCTGAAGCTGTACCTTTTGAGAGGGTTTTGCCCTTCAACGGTGTGATCTGCATAGCAATACTATGATTAAGCCTAACAAAATGCCCCATAACAACCTAAAAACTGCTAACAGAGATACATTAACCAAAAAGAAATCCTCCCTTTAAACCATTCCAGATTAGAAAATGGGCCGACCAACACAATCACTACAAACAGCCATCCAAGCTGCCTCCACAGGAAGTACCGTGAGCTACAGCGGTGACACACACTCGTATTGCTTGATCTACCAAAAGATTCCTACAGAAACAAGGTAATGAGGATTGTCTAGCTGAACTTTAGCCTAAGATAGAATTCAAGAGGCCCATCAAGGTCGCTGTATAACCCCCCCACCCTTCCTTAGCATACCTTTGTAAGCAGACAAGCCGTGGCTTTAAGGAGCCGAGTTGACGCTATAGAAACAGGCAGTTGTTACTGTGAAGGCCAGAGGCCTACTCGTCTGATCTCCCGGTGGTGCAGTACCCTTTCTGGCCAGAGGGAGTGCTACTGAGCACCCGTGAGCATGCTCACTGGAGCCCATGGCTTCACAGGGTTGAGAGAGAAAGCGAAGGCCTTCCTGGCTGGGCCTCGTGTCGACTGAGAGGTGGAAGCAGTCACTGGCTCTTGTGAACTTCAACATCAAACTGGTTTAATGCATCATTCAGCTGTTCTAACTGTCAGCACCAAAGCCTTTTCCCTATGAAGAACAGATTAATGGCAACTGTCGAGATTTTCAAACTGGCAAAGAAATCGGGTCACTAGGGATACACGGATTCCAAATGCATTTTTGTTACATTTCAAGGACAACATGAAGGATAATACAGTATAACAGGTTCAACAACCCCCTTGACAGCACTCCCAAATACTGGCTAACTATGCAAAGCAGCTCACAGACCTAAAAGAAAGCATATAAAAGATGGATATGGACGAGGGAGGGATGGTTAACACATTTCTATGAATGATTCAAGCTTCCAACTTCACAAACTGAGGTCCAATTAGGGTACATTAATTCATTCCAAAACGTCATCTCAAGCAATATTGGAACAGTAAGAATGTGAGATGGCCCTGGAGCGCCCTCTGTCGGACATAAGCATTTCCTATCCAAATGTGAACAGCTCTAACGTTGGCTATATCAGTGCTTTGATAATCAAAAAACTGAGTGAAATTTAGCTTTTTTCAACATTGTGTCCATTTGGGCGCATGTGAAAAAAGAGCCAATATATAGCTAAATGTTTACTTCTGCATAATGGCTTAGTGGCCTGTTTGCAGTTTACCGACAGAGCAGTTGTTAGAGTTGCAAACTAGTGACAGTCAAGTGTTTAATATTTGTGAAAATATAGTTCAAGCATAGACATTTGTACAGGTTGTTACACCATCTCATAGTCATAGCTACACGCGTTATCTCGCTAGCTACCAAATAGTTAGAGGACAAGCGCTACTCTTACAGTACCATCAAGTGAACCCTTTCATGACTCTAGAGCTATCTACCCTGCAAAGACATTTAGTGAAATCCAGTTCACCGCCTCAGAGTGCTCGGTCAACTTTAGCATCAGTATTTTCAGCGACGCGCTTTCTACCAGCTTGCGCTAGTTAGCAGAAAGTGGCTAGCAAAACATATCCCTACATCGTGGATGTAGTGCAGTGGTCCTTTCCAGCGACAATAGCTAGACAATACACATTGTGCTTGTATTTAGCATTAGTACTCAAGCTATAACTATGGCATTTAAAGAATAACCGTTTTAGTAATACCATTTGAAAAGGTACAAATAGTATATTGAAGCCGGATAGTTATAAGGCCCTGGAACGTGTATAACTGCTCAAACAAGCGGCATCCATTCATTAGGAATGAGCTATTCAGGTTCTCGGGCAATGCATCCTCCAAGCTATTCAAGCAGTCAAACGCGCTTCCAACACAAAAGCAGAGGGGTCTTTGGATTGACAGTGCCGGGCGGGCAGTTTGAAATATAAGGCAAAAAAGGATATAATAACACAAACTCATATCTGGTCTTCTAGCCTAAAACTGTACATCCCCTTACTATGAATGACCCCTTGCATTCTTGAGTGAAAAAACACCATTGCAATGCGTTAAGATTGACATAGATGGGAAGCACTTACCTCGGCTCTCACCGAAGCCATGGTTCCTCTGCCTGAGTCTCCGCCCACTCATCCAAATACGTCATGACACAGCAAGCGCAAAGCGACTGCGTTTGATTCCCATAATAATCGGTATAATGTGCCATGTCCTCCTAACTTGTCCAAAGTAACGTAACTGGTTTTGACTGTCCCTTTCGCATTATTAACTATTTGTCCACTTTAAAGGAAGTTTAAATGCCAACATGACGAATGACAAAAACGGGAAAATTCAAGCTAAGACGGTAAGTGCCAGAGTTGTTTTGTTCAGGCCTATATAATTGTTGTATTCTTAAAAAAAAAAATGTTTTAACAAATACAGCATATATCTTTATCTATAAATAGACTATTTATACATAAATACATATATATGTGCATACTCAATTTATAATGATCATACATATTTGTCATCGTCATCTCCCTCTCTAAGCTCCCTTCTAAATTCAGGTAACATGGCTGCAGGCTGTGGCCCGTGTCCTTGTGTGACACTCGTGCTCAGGGATTTAGGGATCCGTAGTTTCTATGGCAACAGAAGTACCGCTGCAGTAAACAGAGAATCAGAGGTGAAGCTCGACCCTTACTGGCACATCTCTCACTGCTAACTTTGTCACGGCTCATCGCTCACCACTGTTCACCCACTTGCGTACTGTATTTCACACTGTCAAATACAACCGTGCAGGATTTCTCACAGACACCCTGAGGTTGATAAACATAGTACGCCCATCTTCTACCTTGCCGAGCCATCGGAGATGTGGTTACTTTGTGGCTAGTAGTAGGCTACAGACCGTCCCTAGACTGACCACGAAAAACTGTTGCACTTCTGATCTTTCATCTACTTTCTATATGAATCATTTAGTCACTGCTTTAGATAAAAGCACCTGGTAAAAGAATACAATGTCAAACTGCATGTAATGTAGTCAATCTACTATCTACCCTATGGAACACGTTTTGTCACTTGGGATCTGTGTGTGTACTATGGTCTGTGTGACCTGTTTTCTAATAAATAATATTGTTGTATGTCTCGCCCTTTCAACTATGTGTGATTAGAAACGCCTTGTGCCCAAAAATACTGTCAAGTTATTAAACATACCTTTGTAAACATATAACCCGTGCATATGGACTGTATGCTAGATTGTACATATTTTAGAGAAAGAAGATATGGCAGTACAGGTAATAATTTTATTGATACACAATTGCACAAATCTTATTGAAAATGGTAAATTCAAACGGTACACGGATCGACCAGGTGCTACAAATTTTTTTGTGCTATTTTTTCCAAATATCTATAGGCACCTTAGAACAGTTTACAAATAGAAAAATACAAAACCACACACCACTTATCAGTATGTGAGGGGGGAAAGAACGAACAACAAGCTAAAACATGAAGGACTTGATAAAGCTATAGTACCTTTGGTGATGAGGAGTGGAGTCTGGAGAACTGATAAAGGCATTGTGAAGTCACTTAAGGAACAAGATGTTTTAGCAATCTTAGGGGACAGAAAACAGAACAAGGAAAAAAACTACAGAATTGCACGTCTTGTGTCATTATTTCTCAACTGTTTTCTCAAAAGATCACTCAGCAGGTTTAGGGTCCACAGTCCGAGAGGACAGACAGGTTGGGGAAGGCCCTCCAAGGCCCTCAGACCCGTGTGAGCCTTCCTCAGGTGCCCAGAGAGCGGGGTCCTGGGGGGAGACAGGGTCCTGGGGGGAGACAGGGTCCTGGGGGGAGAACAGGGTCCTGGGGGGAGACAGGGTCCTGGGGGGAGAACAGGGTCCTGGGGGGAGAACAGGGTCCTGGGGAGGGGAACAGGGTCCTGGGGGGAGACAGGGTCCTGGGGGGGGGGGGGGGGGGGTAAGGTCCAGGGGGGGGCAGGGTTGGGGGGGGGGGTCCTGGGGGCACTAGAGAAGAACGACTGGGGAAGAAAGTCCCAGTTTCCTCCTAAACAGAAGAAGCTACCAGCTCCCAAATGGAGGTTGAAATGGGAGATGAGGTCATTTAAGGCATGGGTCAACTTAGAGGAAGGACATTCTAACATGGCCATGGTGTCCCGCGGTGGGAGACGCCGATCCAGTGATTTCATCTGAAACAATCTGCTTCACAGAATGAACAGGAACTGCTGAATACACACACACACAAATACTCAAACATACATGGAGAGATAAAAACAGTTTCAAACCGTCAAAAGTGCTGTCTTGCGTACGCATTAGCTCACAGTTTGTTAGTTCAACATACTTTTCTGCTTTGTGAGAGTAAATGGTTCTTAATCAAAAGGCAATGGTCATTACACACACACAGATAGAACAGAAGTATTTAAGGCCATAACCAACTGAAATTTCACCCAGGATGAAAAGAATGATTTGGAACTACATTATCTTTTAGGAATGACAAAAAAACTATCTTTGATATCACAGTTCTCATACAGATATCTGTTGAAGATTACGATGAGGATGATAATGAAATAGATACATGTTTCAGGAACTCGTAGCTGGTGCATCACAAGCAAAGGTGGTTACTTCTTCCTGAAGTCAACGCCAGTGTTTTCAGTTCAAGTTTGTGTAGGTTCTGTTCTGTACCAGCAGAGGGCGCACAAACACCTTGTGATCCCCAGCAGTTTTTTCTCCTGCACTCCACCCATGTCAGGAACGAGCAACGTGATACATGATGACAAGTGGTTGAATCACAGTAGTGCATACGAGGAGAGGCTAATATAAAGGCCGTCTTTGGGTTGAAGTCAAAACGGGTTAGGACTAGTCAGTCGGCCGCTCCTGCTCCTTAGCATCCCGGATGCCAGAAATATGTCCTATATGCAAAACCTTCTTTGATTAATGTCCGACTGACTATAGCACGGAGAGACCACTAAGAGCTCCCTACTGGCTCAGCTTTGCTCTCCAGTTTGTCTGAGACATCCTTCGCCCAGGGGAAACGCACTTAAAACGCTTTGACACACAAAACAATACGCCGATTATCAGTTACAATTCCCTTTTTGCGTTCTAAATCAAAGAAAACAACCTCAAAGAACGCATGTGTCCCGTGCAGTTGCTGCTAGGGCTGCAGTACCCTACATGTCCAGCAGGGTGGGTTGAGAACGTTCTCTACTGCCGGCTGTTGAAGCTGGAGTTCTCACTGCTACAGCTCTCCTCGTAGGTGGGAGGGGGTTCTGGAAGACAACCATTAAAACAATAGAGTAAGACCTCTCTCTCTCTCTCGCTCAATCACCAACAACTAGTTAGTTATTCATATCAGTGTCTCATGTTAATGGGACACCGCTAACAAACAGGAACAACGAAGCATTAGCAGTTTGAGGGACCAGCTGAGGAAGGGTGACCCAGGACCGGAGCCCTTCCAGAGACTCACCGTGTGGGTAGTCCCAGGTGCTGTACTCTGGAGGCAGGATGAGAGGGCAGGCTGTGGGCACGGGGGCGGCATTGCCGTCTGTGAAGAACGGTATGGTGGCCCCGGTGGACACACAGAACAGACGTGCCGAGGAGTCGGCGCCATCGCCGCCCCTCTGACCCGGGGAGAAGGCGGCGCCCGGGGCGTAGCTGACCGCGCTGCTGGGGGACATGGAGGCCGGCTGGCCAGACGGGTCCTGCTGGGAGTGGCTCTTAGTGGGGATCTCTTCGCTGGCCAGCCCACCGGCTCCCAGCTCCTCCTCCACGTCGTCCTCGGCTGGGGGTGCGCTGGGGGTCACCCCGCCCGGGCTGGGGCCCGCGGGGGTCGGGGGCACGGGTCTCGATGGAGATGAGGTCACAGCCATGTTTCCGATGTAGATGGGGAGAGTGACGA
This sequence comes from Hypomesus nipponensis, assembly GCF_054491055.1. Lineage (NCBI taxonomy): Eukaryota > Metazoa > Chordata > Actinopteri > Osmeriformes > Osmeridae > Hypomesus > Hypomesus nipponensis. Next base: position 18,585,553 of record NC_140382.1, on the reverse strand, counting down.
TGACTTCGGGTGACTTCAGTGATACCTACCGTCGCCAAAACACACAAAACATCACATTTAGTAATTTAGCAGATGCTCTTACAGACTTACAGTAAGTACAGGGACATTCCCCCGAGGCAAGTAAGGTGAAGTGCCTTGCCCAGGGACACATCAGTTTGCACGGCCGGGAATCGAACCGGAAACCTTCTGATTATTAGCCCAAATTCCTAACCATCTGACTCCACTGGCATCCCCATTCCACAGGTATCAATCCTGTCATGAATAAAGAGGTCCCTGAAGAGTGTTGGTGTTCGTCATTATTCATCTTGGCTGTTTAATGAGTATACTATTATGATAATGAAGACCCGCAGAACCTCCGTGTCTTGCATGTTTTATATGTTTCCTTGCTCCAACACACCTGATTCAAACGAAAGGGTCGTTATCAGGCTTCTGCTCGATAGATAACGACCCTTTATTATTTATTAATTTGAATCAGACATGCTGGGAGAGGGAAACATCTGACACATGGCGAGGACCAGGATGGAGAATTTAATGAGCCGTGTATGATGGCTTTCCAGTTTTACAACTTTACTAACAGTTACGACCCCAACTAGCAAACTCCGTCAGGCATTGACCCAGTTATTCCCGGGGGCACAGTCCATTCTCCCTCTCTCTACCTCTCTCTACCTCTCTCTACCTCTCTCTACATCTCTCGCTACCTCTCTCTCTACCTCTCTCTCTCTACCTCTACCCCTCTACCCCTCTACCTCTCTCTCTCTCTCTCTCTCTCTCTCTACCTCTCTCTCTCTACCTCTCTCTCTCTACCTCTCTCTACCTCTCTCTCTCTCTCTCTCTCTATACCTCGCTCTCTCTCTCTCACCTGGATGAAGTAGTCTACATCTATCAGGCTGCACCCGGCCAGGGCTGACTGGGGGAGGGGCGGAACGATGATCTGCTCCCTCCATTCGGCGTGTTTTCCCGCCTTCACCCCGGCCCCCTCCACCTCAGCGATGGTCCGCAGGTCGTACACCACCCGCTTGGTCTTGTAGGTCACTTTCTGGAGGGGGATGAAGGTGGAAGAAGGTGGAGGAAGATGGACAAAGGTGGACAAAGGTGGAGGAAGATGGAGGAAGGTGGAGGAAGGTGGAGGAAGGTGGAGAATGATGGAGGAAGGTGGAGGAAGGTGGAGGAAGATGGAGGAAGGTGGAGGAAGGTGGAGGAAGGTGGAGGAAGATGGAGGAAGGTGGAGGAAGGTGGAGGAAGGTGGAGGAAGGTGGAGGAAGATGGAGGAAGGTGGAGGAAGATGGAGGAAGGTGGAGGAAGGTGGAGGATGATGGAGGAAGGTGGAGGAAGGTGGAGGAAGATGGAGGAAGGTGGAGGAATATGGAGGAAGGTGGAGGAAGGTGGAGAATGATGGAGGAAGGTGGAGGAAGGTGGAGGAAGGTGGAGGAAGGTGGAGGAAGATGGAGGAAGGTGGAAGAATATGGAGGAAGGTGGAGGAAGGTGGAGAATGATGGAGGAAGGTGGAGGAAGGTGGAGGAAGGTGGAGGAAGGTGGAGGAATATGGAGGAAGGTGGAGGAAGGTGGAGAATGATGGAGGAAGGTGGAGGAAGGTGGAGGAAGGTGGAGGGAGGTGGAGGAAGGTGGAGAATGATGGAGGAAGGTGGAGGAAGGTGGAGGAAGGTGGAGGGAGGTGGAGGAAGGTGGAGGAAGGTGGAGGAAGGTGGAGGGAGGTGGAGGAAGGTGGAGAATGATGGAGGAAGGTGGAGGAAGGTGGAGGAAGGTGGAGGGAGGTGGAGGAAGGTGGAGGAAGGTGGAGGAAGGTGGAGGAAGGTGGAGGGAGGTGGAGGAAGGTGGAGAATGATGGAGGAAGGTGGAGGAAGGTGGAGGAAGGTGGAGGGAGGTGGAGGGAGGTGGAGGAAGGTGGAGAGAGGTGGAGGAAGGTGGAGGGAGGTGGAGGGAGGTGGAGGAAGGTGGAGGGAGGTGGAGGAAGGTGGAGAGAGGTGGAGGAAGGTGGAGGGAGGTGGAGGAAGGTGGAGAGAGGTGGAGGAAGGTGGAGGGAGGTGGAGGAAGGTGGAGGAATATGGAGGAAGGTGGAGGGAGGTGGAGGAAGGTGGAGAGAGGTGGAGGAAGGTGGAGGAAGGTGGAGGAAGGTGGAGGAAGGTGGAGAGAGGTGGAGAGAGGTGGAGGAAGGTGGAGGGAGGTGGAGGAAGGTGGAGAGAGGCTTCTTATTAACAAGGCAGTGCCAGAACAGAGCAGGAAGACTCCCAAAAAAACAATGAATTGCCCCTGAATTTTGAGATCAATAAAGTAAACCGAGTCCGAAAGAAAGATATTCGCACACTGGTAGTTCTACGCTTGAGTTTTCAATAAAAGTTGGGTGAATCTTGGAGGCCTGACTGGTGACGAGGGGGGCTGGAGGTACCTGTATGAGGCTGGCCAGCACGCAGCCTGTGTCCTTGCCTGACTTGTTGTGGATCTCTGCGGCGAGCCTGATGACCTGGCCGGGAGTGTAGCCTCTGAGGTCACTGTGGGCCTTCAGCATCAGCGTGCCTGTCTTCACCAGCAGGTAGCTGAACTTCTTAGTGGTCACAGCAAAGCTGGGGAGCTACAGAGCACACATGGGATGAGATCACCATGGGATGAGAGACGGCTGCGAAGGCCCACTATCTGGAGCATTTGTACGGTCAGAATAGTGAATGCATGACCACTACTGTTAGGCTACTCCACTGAGAAGGTCATCATTCCAATAACTAATCTGAAGACATGTAGGAAGAAGAAAATAGGTACGAGAATTTGCCCACCCAGACAATACGTGACCTTGCTCTCGGACAAACATGGAACAGAGGGTTTCACGTCGAACAAAAGTATCCCAATCCCAACCCCAGACCCCAGACCCCAGAACCAGACCCCAGAACCAGACCCCAGGCCCCAGACCCCAGGCCCCAGAACCAGACCCCAGGCCCCAGGCCCCAAACCCCAGACCCCAGGCCCCAGACCCCAGACCCCAGAACCAGACCCAGACCTCAGACCCCATGCCCCAGACCCCAGACCCCAGGCCACAGACCCCAGGC